>NW_012107686.1:1504176-1506909 GCF_000951045.1 Mandrillus leucophaeus | reverse complement strand
AGTTGAAATTTGAAATTTAGAAATCTTTTTATCTTCTTGTTCAGCAACAATATTTGAACTCATCTTTCAATATCAGCTCCTTTTCCAAGACATAAATTTGCCTCTTTCCTCTTCTGAGATAATTCTTAATTGTTCATTAGCTTCCTCCATATAAAGTTTCAAAAAAATGAGAGAATGACACACAACATATACACAATGATTAAAAACCACTTAGATATTACATCAACCCATACTGCATATTTTAGCATAATTGGTTATTGTCTTGTGATTCAACACATGACACCCTAAACTCTATCATAATTTTTTTAGGCTTAAAACTACCCCACATACTGATTGGACAACTGCCAGGCTACAAGGCCTAGTACTTTGCCTTTTTGCACTGTACAAAAGATGGATTTATTTTAACTTACTATTTTTAGTGAATTTTTGAACCTTTTTATTTTCTGCTACAACTTGATCTAGAAATGCCCACTCTACTACTGCAAAAGTACACCTCAATTATATTTGGTCTTATTTTCATGTATGTTATATTATACCCTGAGCCAACATCTTCTACAATATAACTATTCTACTGCCAACTTATGTTTTTAAGAAAATATTTAATATACGTATTTATTTTGATAATCCAAAACTTCCATTTTTCTCCCTCTCAAAAACATTAACAAATAATGCAAAAAAGGAGCTTAGCACTTAAGCAGAGTAGGGATAAAGGGGACCATGTGTAGTTTGAAAAATCTCAGATGAATTTAACGTTTCCTCTTTGGTTGAGAACTATGGCTTCAAAACATTCTAGTACACAGGAATTCTGGTTAATTTGCATTTTAAAAAATTTTCTTCAACATTCAATTGATTGTCTTTAAATTTATCCTAAGCATAAATGTGAGCTAGTGAAGGAGTACAAAAGTCTTAAGTTTTTAAGTGAATGAGTAAGTGGTTTTGTTTTTTTGTTATAACTATGTGAAAAAGCCATCAGTCTTAAAACAACTAAAAGGTGACAGTCTTGAAATACTGCAAAGTGAAAATCTTTACATCTACTGCCCCATTTTTACCTTTTATATATTCCCTCGAAATGATTCTGAGATCACATATATGAATACTCACTTGTTTGTTATTGTTAATAACAAAATCGGAGGAACTTATAGGCTGTTTAAAGGAAGGAGAAAGGTAAGGAGGAGGTACAAATAATCAGCAGTTATAAACAGAGGGAAATAGTTTACAAGTTTCACACACAAAAAAAGTCATCCACTTCATATCATAGTCAGTTACCTTTCCCAATAACACTGGAGATTTGCTAGTCAGACATCTTAGCTTCTGATGACATGATTGGACAGATAAAAATGTCACTCAGTTCACTGTAACAGTCTACAAATCACCACACTATAGCATCCAAGTTTCAAAAGTCTCTGTTTCGTGATTTTTAAACATCATTATTCTTAAAGAAGTTTCTATGTATTTTTCTGAGATAATGACAGTGCTGTCAAGTTTCAGAGAAGTTTCTGTATTTTTTCAAAGATGGTAATTTCTAAGTTTCTATAAAAGGGTTTTTTTATTGCATTATGCAAGAACATCTCATTATTGCTTTGCATTTGTCTCCAGTAAATTTTTCTATCTCCTTTCTTTTAATGTATTGAATCACCTGTCAATGTTGGTAATATATTTTTTGAAGAAAAATTTTGCTTGCTCTAGTTCAGTTGTTCTTAGAAGAGTTTTCCTTTTTAAAAAATGAAGCTCTAATATTTTTCTTTTAAAACTTTGCCGCAAATGAGACAGCAAGCTGACCTTCCTCGAGTGCTTTTTCTCTCATTTCTTTTTCCTATCATCATCTTCAGCTGCTCGTATCTTGACAGTCCAAACTGCCTGTCACTTACATTTCATAATTTAGAAAAAAAAAAAAGTGAGTAAACTCTTAAAAATGAGTACTTGGGCCCTCCCACAACAGCTCTCGTTTTCGATCAGTGACACATTCCTTCATTTAATACTGTCCCATAAAGCAAGTATTAATCAGCAGGTTCGTGACACATACGGAGACTGTATTGTGATATATAGAAACTGCTTTATTATCCCTCCATATGCACACTTACACATAAATTAACCTATCTTCATTCATAACAGGTATCATTGGTTGTGTTCATAAAAACTAATTTTGGGAAAAAGAGGTTTTTGCCATTTCATGATAACTCATACCTTCTAGGCTACAAGGTTGGTCCAGTACCTCAATTTCATTTCACAGAATCGTGCATTTATACTTTGTCCATTTCCATCCACAACCCTTAAATTATGTCACCAGTGTGCGTGTACTAGCATAATGCTCATAACTTTCTCCAAACCAAATTTTTTATCACTCAATGTTCTCTGGCTGTATGGTCAGTCTTCTCTAACCAGCAGCACCCCAAGAACACTGTGGGAATTTCTGCAGAACTTACCATTGCCACATTTTTTATATGTAGTATAGATGACCTGCCTTTGGCAATTAACTCAATTGTAATAGCTTTCATTTCTGTAGCTTTACTTATTTTGGTTAGTACAGTGTATGTCAGCAACAGCACATAATGTTAACTTGATTAATTTATTAAATTACTTCCAGACATTATTTTCAGAGTAAAATCTGACAGTTTTAAACTTTTGTATCATTTATAATTGTTCAATTCATATTCTAAACACTTTTGCAAAAGTTATCAGAGATGGGAAAGGTAAACTAAAAAATGTCTTAATGCTTTTTAAGGTGTCAAGTTC
>NW_012107686.1:1499057-1502071 GCF_000951045.1 Mandrillus leucophaeus | reverse complement strand
CTTTTACTCTCTATCACAGCAAATATCCTTTTGTTGCCTGCATAGCCATGCTTGTCATCTAGTCATTATTTTGTTTCCCTGTTTTTTAAAAATATAATTGTCTCTATCTCCCCCCACTAAAATATAAACTTTAGGAGAATGGGCTCATGCTTGTTAACTTTCACATCTGAAACTTTGCACCTTAAAAAAACATCCCACAGATAATTGTTGAATGAAGCAGCATTGGGATTATACCCTAATATGAAATGGATCAATTATATTTACTCCATATATCAAAAAGCAAAACCACTAAAAGTTTCCCACACAAATAAGATACTGTTGTAGATATTTTCTATATATTCCAGAAACACGATCTGTGAGGCAATTTTCTTGATGTTTTCTTTGGAGGAGGATGGCCACGAAGGGTCACAGAATTCTGTCTGACAATTCTTTTGTATCCACTGTTTGTGCATCAGAGACCAAGGAACCTGAACCTACAGAGCTCCATTTTTATGAATCTTATTTCTAATATGGGGGGTGAAGAGAAAGAGAACAAGAGCCTCTGTATGTTTTCTATTTGTAATATTGCATCACAATACGTTGACCGCTATTTGAAGCTTCTCATTGTTTGTGCTATTTTTGAAACTCTCACACAAGCTAAAGGAGAAATTAACAATTAGAGAACACTAAGAGCTCTATATTTTCATCTGTGATTCAAGCTAACCATCCCTTTACTCAGAGATCATGACTCAATTGTAGAATCTTTGAGGGGTAAGTTTAAGTATGTCTCAGCACAACCTGGTTCCTAATTTCTAGGTTATTCTTTCTACACCAATTTATTTCTTCTTCAGAGAAGCAGAGAGTATGCTAGTGGAATATGTGGATTGAATTTTAATAATGAATTTTTTGCCTTCATTTTTTCTTTTGGATGACTTTAGTTTTCTGGCATAACATATAGAATATGTTTTATTCAATAGTTTCCAGTTATAATAAAGTATAGTGTATGGAATCTGATCATTTGATACCTGTTACTGCCCTTCAAACAGTAGAAACAGTTTTGAATATCTTATTTCTATTGGGCAAGTAAAAGTTCTAGTGTTGGTTTTTATCTTCTTGACCCATTGTAGAAGTTGTTCTATGATTTTCTCAGGATAAGAAGACGTGTGGATAAACCTAGCAATATTCAATGCTGATCACAGACTTGCCAACAAGGGAAATGGAAAATACAATATCATAAATGTATTAAGTCCTGCAATCCTAAGGTCAAGTTACCATGGTTATGTCTTCTAAATATATACTCATACTCATTTTCCTTCTTCAAGATTTACACGGTATTTGTTTCAAGGACTTTCTAGTTCTAATGGTTATATATTATTATTTTTTCACTGTGTTACAGATAGAAACATACTAGTGAGAAGGAAACAAAGTAGTCACATATTCATCATCTTTATTTGCCCTTTTTAGATATTCTTGTCAAACTTAACAACACCTGTCACTAAAGATGGAATTTCTTATCTTCCTAATTTTGGTCAATGTCTTTGAGAGGAGTAAGGTTTGATTGTAACATTCTTTCTAGGAAGTATTTATATGATGCCTCTTCAGTCACTCAGCATTTGTCATATCTAAGTTTGCCACATGCTCTCGTGTCTCTGAATTTTTATTCAAGTAACTTGATGCTGCTAAGAGTCTTTATGTGACTAGTTCACAAGTCTCTCATTTTGAAATGAAACAAGTTTGCACTGTACTAAAACCACATTGCTATATGTCCGATCTCTATTAAAATAAAATAAAATTTAAGATTTTAATGTATGGATAGATGTGAATTATGAGAAAAAATCCTCAGATTTCTGTGAATATTAATCCACATTAATAATATAATTAATCCATTTTAAAAATAAATAATACTAATTGTTTTGGAAAAGAACAGTTGAAATTTGAAATTTAGAAATCTTTTTATCTTCTTGTTCAGCAACAATATTTGAACTCATCTTTCAATATCAGCTCCTTTTCCAAGACATAAATTTGCCTCTTTCCTCTTCTGAGATAATTCTTAATTGTTCATTAGCTTCCTCCATATAAAGTTTCAAAAAAATGAGAGAATGACACACAACATATACACAATGATTAAAAACCACTTAGATATTACATCAACCCATACTGCATATTTTAGCATAATTGGTTATTGTCTTGTGATTCAACACATGACACCCTAAACTCTATCATAATTTTTTTAGGCTTAAAACTACCCCACATACTGATTGGACAACTGCCAGGCTACAAGGCCTAGTACTTTGCCTTTTTGCACTGTACAAAAGATGGATTTATTTTAACTTACTATTTTTAGTGAATTTTTGAACCTTTTTATTTTCTGCTACAACTTGATCTAGAAATGCCCACTCTACTACTGCAAAAGTACACCTCAATTATATTTGGTCTTATTTTCATGTATGTTATATTATACCCTGAGCCAACATCTTCTACAATATAACTATTCTACTGCCAACTTATGTTTTTAAGAAAATATTTAATATACGTATTTATTTTGATAATCCAAAACTTCCATTTTTCTCCCTCTCAAAAACATTAACAAATAATGCAAAAAAGGAGCTTAGCACTTAAGCAGAGTAGGGATAAAGGGGACCATGTGTAGTTTGAAAAATCTCAGATGAATTTAACGAAAGTTTCCTCTTTGGTTGAGAACTATGGCTTCAAAACATTCTAGTACACAGAAATTCTGGTTAATTTGCATTTTAAAAAATTTTCTTCAACATTCAATTGATTGTCTTTAAATTTATCCTAAGCATAAATGTGAGCTAGTGAAGGAGGACAAAAGTCTTAAGTTTTTAAGTGAATGATTAAGTGGTTTTGTTTTTTTGTTATAACTATGTGAAAAAGCCATCAGTCTTAAAACAACTAAAAGGTGACAGTCTTGAAATACTGCAAAGTGAAAATCTTTACATCTACTGCCCCATTTTTACCTTTTATATATTCCCTCGAAATGATTCTGAGATCACATATATGAATACTCACTTGTT
>NW_012107686.1:1484848-1498112 GCF_000951045.1 Mandrillus leucophaeus | reverse complement strand
GTATTAATCAGCAGGTTCGTGACACATACGGAGACTGTATTGTGATATATAGAAACTGCTTTATTATCCCTCCATATGCACACTTACACATAAATTAACCTATCTTCATTCATAACAGGTATCATTGGTTGTGTTCATAAAAACTAATTTTGGGAAAAAGAGGTTTTTGCCATTTCATGATAACTCATACCTTCTAGGCTACAAGGTTGGTCCAGTACCTCAATTTCATTTCACAGAATCGTGCATTTATACTTTGTCCATTTCCATCCACAACCCTTAAATTATGTCACCAGTGTGCGTGTACTAGCATAATGCTCATAACTTTCTCCAAACCAAATTTTTTATCACTCAATGTTCTCTGGCTGTATGGTCAGTCTTCTCTAACCAGCAGCACCCCAAGAACACTGTGGGAATTTCTGCAGAACTTACCATTGCCACATTTTTTATATGTAGTATAGATGACCTGCCTTTGGCAATTAATTCAATTGTAATAGCTTTCATTTCTGTAGCTTTACTTATTTTGGTTAGTACAGTGTATGTCAGCAACAGCACATAATGTTAACTTGATTAATTTATTAAATTACTTCCAGACATTATTTTCAGAGTAAAATCTGACAGTTTTAAACTTTTGTATCATTTATAATTGTTCAATTCATATTCTAAACACTTTTGCAAAAGTTATCAGAGATGGGAAAGGTAAACTAAAAAATGTCTTAATGCTTTTTAAGGTGTCAAGTTCATTTATGGTGTTATATAAATCTTTTAAAATTGTACAGTTTTGTAAAATTCTCAAATGTCTAGAGAAGAAGTCCTCATTACTTAGCTTCTATCGTGGTAATAACATAGATATGATGGGTACCGAAATGTCTCAAAAGAACATTGGAGGGGAACAACTGTTATTTGGACCCACTTTTCATATATAAAAGAAAAAAGATAAAGAAAATTTTTGCTAGAAGACAGTGACTCTAACTCAAAAGGTTTTGATTGATATACTAATATAGAATATTTATTGGAATAATTGCCACAGATTAATACATTCCCTGTATGCCAGAAATTTAAGGATCCTTCAAATTCTCACGAGAACCTTGAAAGGTATAGACAAGGAACTGATGGTCAAGAATGATAGTAACCATCTAAGGCCAAAGAGGTAACAAGTGGTGCAGCTACTTGTCCTATCAGTTCTATTCTTGATCCCATTTTCTTCCCACTATCTTAAAAAAACTGTGGTTATTCAAGTAAAATTTTGACTGATAAAGAACAAGTATTTTTGACTTCTACTGGATTTTGTAAACAATTAAAATAAAAATTTGCAACATTCCACAAAAATACCAAATTAAATATTCTGAAATGTAATAAATATGTGATTACATTGACAGATTTGATTATGCTTCCTCCTTCTATCACTCATGCTAATAACTTTCCAATTAGTTAAAAAAAATCAAACACACACAAGTGAAACATCATAGCCAGATAGAAATGCGCAGAGAGCCAAGACTTAGAAGAATGGTAGAATGAACTCCGTGTTATACCAGATGTACAGAGGTGAGGCAGTAATACCGGATTTGGGTAATCCTGGCTAAGCTCTAGAACATAAACTCATATTCAACCACAGCACATTTCCAACAAATCAGACTAAAATCATAAAACAAACAAACAAAAAAGGCTAGCTGATAAATGATATCCATCATAAATAGATACAGGGTAAGTGAAATGTAGGCTGGTATTATGATACTAAGAGAGCAATATATACACATATATATATTTAGTTTTTCTCAGTGAGAGACAGGACACACCAGACTAGCTAGTCACTTAAATGCTTTTCAAGAGTGATAGTTTGTCTTTGTGGAATCACCATAATCTCAGCAGAGATATAGATAGCATCAGAAGATGGGATTTATAGGGATATTAAGTTAAATTTGATTATATGAAACAAAATGGTCAGAGCTTACATTTCAAGTTTTACATTAAAAGTGTAGAACTGGGTTACCTCTATCCCGAAATTAGAAAGATTCTATAAACTCTGGCATCTTGCTTCTATCACTCATTGTTGTGCCTGTTTACTCATCTGCTTCAATCCTCTCTTGTGATCTTTTTCTGATCCCTACACTGTAAGGCAGCAGTAGTGGGTGATAAAACACTTCATTAGGTGTCATAGAGACTGTTACTTTTCTCCCCTTCTTTCTCTGATTCTTTCGTGTTTAAATTAACAAGAAAGAGATTCTGGCCCAACTTTGAAGAATCTTCCCATTCCAATCCTGGTCACCCACTGGTGAGATCATCTAACACAAACAGGGCAGAAGAGTCTGTCCTCAAATGAGGGATGCAGATACAGAGCCCTCATAAACCGCATGACACTCAAGTTCTCTGTTGAAGAATCTGTTCATGCACGGGGTGGGGACATTAGACACTGGAGAATGCATTCCTAAGAAAATCGCCAAAAGGCAGCTTATTATTTTTCTCTGGATAATTTATCCGGCAGGATACACACAGCAAATTATTTGTTCAAAGAACTCTC
Organism: Mandrillus leucophaeus; assembly: GCF_000951045.1. Lineage (NCBI taxonomy): Eukaryota > Metazoa > Chordata > Mammalia > Primates > Cercopithecidae > Mandrillus > Mandrillus leucophaeus. The sequence goes on along the minus strand of NW_012107686.1, from coordinate 1,495,597 downwards.
CTCTAATTTGCTTATGCTTTACCAATAACGGACGAAAGGTATAAAAAAGGCTGTAAGATACATATCAAATTATCAGCAGCTGTTATCTTCAGTTGTTAGGGATAAAGTTTTGAATCTTCTTTGGTCTATTCAAATTTATCTGTGCTTTCTATATACTGTATACTGGCTTCGAACACATTATATAAAAGCATAACATCAAAGATTTTCACAATATTTATACATATACACAGATACATATTATATCATGATGCATATAATCTTTAAGCTAAATGATATTTTAAAATTTTATTTACTTTTTGGAGCAACATGCCACACTCCTACTTATGAATACATAGAAGCAGTGCATGCCCATTCTTAGTAGTTCACCACTGAGCACTCATCTATAAACAGTGCTTCAGTTTACTTCTTCTACCAGGGGTCATGCTGGAATCTAAGACCAGGTTGGAATATATTTGAAAGCCTTTCTTTACAATTTCTTAAAAAACACTTAGATCTAATAAAATTTCCCTCTAATATTAAGGTTCTATCCTTTCTGTAATATTTGAGATGGGCTTCAGAGAACATTCAATGCTAGACAGATGAGGCTTATAAGTTTGTCTTGTATGGTAATTGTATCATCTTTCTACCTAATCGCCCTCTAGTGTAGCCATGACACTCTACTGTGAGTCAAAAACAAGGGAAACAACCTGTTTTTTTCCTCTGTTCTTTTTTGCCTCTGATATTAAACAATATTCCACACATTTCTTTCAGAAACAGGGCTTTTTTTGGATAATCTAATTAGTTGAAATGTGTCGGGAGAACAAAACCATAGGTTACTGATATATGGATGGTCCTACAGCCACCAGGTACTTAGCGACAATTCTTGAATTTTCGGTATGTTGGTTTGTAATATTTTTCATGAATTTTAGCATTATGATGAGCAGTCTACCAGCTTCTAAAATTGTGGCGAAAGCTATCTACAAAGTTATTCACTAGATTGATAAATGATACCAGCTATACCCTAGCCCATTTTTGATGGAAGAAATTTTCCCCCTCTAATAATTACCAACTTCTTATACTACATAATGTATTCATTTAGGCAAAAACCTAAATCAACTATGGAATCAAAGATGTACAGTATCCTGTATATTACAATGATGAGTTTTAAGAAAATAACTTGAAAACCATTGTCTAACAAAGTTTTAAAAAATTACCTTTGTTGTAGCCTGGTATTCTGTCATGGACTGATAAAATATAAACATTGGAAAAGAACCACAAAATATATTTTCCCAAACATACTGTTTCTTTAGCTGCTTCTCTTTCTGCCAGAAGGGAATATGCTACACAAAAGGCATTTCACTTTAGCAAAGTGTTGTTGGCTTCTTGAAATACATAGTTTCTGTTAATTAATTTTTGATATCAATATGAATATAGAATTATAAAAGCATATTAAACATATCAATCAATATCTGTATATTAATACTGTGTGTAATAAACAAAATTAATACGCATCTAGAAAAGTTATATTTAGACTTGTAAACAGTAACACACTAGGAAAAATTAAGAACTGGCCTTTTACTATTGTTAACAATTAATAGGTACCTGATTCTGTTAATCCGAAAGCTGTAAAGAACTTCTGATTTAGATATGGGACCAGAATGGCCTTTGGTATGTATTCTGGACTCAAATTATGACACCACATCACTTATTCATTCATTGACTCTGAGAATATTATTTACTGTATTGACATTCAAACGTTTCCTCTGTAACAGGTACTCAATAATACATATTTTCAGAGTTATTTTGAGGATTAGATGACAACACTGTATGTAATATATGGTGCGTCTTCTAAAAAGTAATAGTTTCTCTTTTTACTAAAAATATTTGTTAGGAAAAAGTTCATAGACATGATAACGCTGAATAACAAGATATTTATTTATTCATTTTCATTGTTTAAGGGTGGCTATTTATTTGTCTTAGGGGTCAATGGTATTTGAATAAACAAGTAATTTAATATTAATGTCCCCAAATACTATAACAAAGGTAAATATTCCAGAAGATAATTTATATACTTCCCCGAATTCCATTCAAATCTGTAGCCAGTCTTCATTTTTTTAAATTTTAAAGTTTACATGGAAGTGTAATACCACAAGAATAGCAAAGACATTCTTAAAGATGAAGAACGAAGTTGAGAGTATTACTCTACTCTGTTTCAAAATATTTAGTGATAGTAATTATAACAGCAATGTGTTGGTATAGGGTTAGAAAAAAATAGAAAAGTAGAGCAAAATAGAGAAGCATAAATAAATATGTGCATACATTCAAACCCAATATATGATGAAGGTGATGTTCTAAAAAGGTATTGAGTAAACAATGCTGTGACACTTGGTTATTCATAAATTAAAACAGGTATCTTTCTCATACCATACTTAAAAATAAATTTCAAATCCATTCAAAGGCAAAGACGTAAACATTTCAAAGAAAATTTAGGAACAGTATTTTCATATTTTTAGTGTAAGGAATGATCTAACAAGCTATAATACATATATACTCTAAAAAATAAGAACTCAAATTTAGAAGAATTAAGATCTTACTTTGATTTAAAAATACAATAAAGGAAGGGTGGAACCTATGAATTTGGACAAAGTGTTTCGGACATGTAAGTGACTGAGGGTAGAATTAATACAGAGAAAAGGATAATGGATAGAATATAAGAGGCATATACAGGATACTTCAAAGACTGTAGTAAATTTCTGTTTCTTATATTGTCAATAATTGAATGACTGCTTATTTGGTTATTCTGTGAAATGTTTATACAGACCTTACACAAGTTTTCAATACTACTTAAAAGTAAAAATATAATTTTATAACAAAAATATAACTTAAAAAACACAAGAATTTTAATCTTTCCTTGATGATATAAATTGAGTGTCTGTAGTTGATATAAAAATGGCTCAAAACTGCCCCTTTCAAATGAGCTTGAGACATTGTGGTACTTTTCCCCAAGCAGTCATCTGATTTTATGTATGCAATAATAGTATTTTTGCTACCTCCTATTTTCATTGCCTACCTTTATTTAGGTTATGCTAGACCTTCAGGAAGTAAGGTGTGCGAGGAGACTTATTTGTATCCATAATAACATATCTCTATCAATTTTAAATATACCTAATGTTGAGATGCCACAAAAGCAAACTAAAGTAATACAAGTGATCTCATGTTGAATAAAATGAAAATGCTATATTCACTACACCAATTTATGTTTCAGAATACGAGCATCAATAGATATCTGCCTACTCTCAACAAACCTGTGTTTTTAACTAGACCTCACCTCTTGCCTGGAAATGCCCGAGATCCCATTACATGTAAATTCTTAATCCATTTGTGAGAGATAGATTATGTTATCTATATTTTCTGGCCTCATGTCATATTCATTATAAGAAAATGTGTGTGTATGTGTGTGTGTGTGTGTATTCATATTAGCTCAGGACTGATTTTAGAGAACATCCATGAAGTTACTAATAAGACTTTAAAATTTATCTATTTTTCTGTGAATGATAGGAATAAATGAGAGCTAAAAATCATTTTCTAAGCTTATACATTTTTTGCAGATTTGGATTCAGACTTCTATGGTACAGTTTTTGCAAAAGAATAGCAAATGAATAAATGGTCAACATGAGAAATATTTGCTCTAAGAGTGTGAAGGATTTTAATTTGATCATTCATCATCCATCTCTGCTGATTCTTTGCTCATATGCTGTGTGATAGACTAGAATGTGTTACTGAGGACATAGAAATGGTTAGCTTTCTTATTGCTAACATTTATAACCCTTCTGGAAACAAATTGTGACAAGCGGAAGTTTAGTGGGATACTAGCTATTCATTTCTTTGAAATGTTTCATCTATACATTACTTACATCTTATTGTATGTGTTAACAAATGCAATAAGACTGCACTGCTGGTGGCAAAGCTGAGCTGCCTTCTCAAAAATCAATAATAATTTTTAAAAATCACTTACATTTCAATAGAGTATGCATGCTCGGCAAACTTCAACGACAAAATATTAATATTTATAGTTACAATGATGAAGCCAATGTCACTGAATTCTATTGAATCTCTGAAGAAATATATTTAGGGTAGTTAGAATTTTAATAACAGTGAATTTTCTTCATTAGCATCTTAGAAGAAGGAAATGGGAATCTGAAAGAGAATAAGGTCTTCATATAAATGCTTAATCCATTGTTAGTTCCATGAGCTGAGTCATGAATGGGCAGCCCATTCAATGGATATGTATTCCATTCTTAACCACTCTTTTTCTTTGAAGCATTAAAGAGCAGATGTTAACATACATAATTACAATAAAAAAATCTCTATTGCTGGCCAAATATTTCCATGGGCTTAAGACATAATTACAACTGGAAATATGATTACTTGGGTGTGGCTTTTCATTAAGTAGACATATAAATTATATAAAACCTACCCTTCAAGACAGACGAAAAGAATACGGTAACTTGCTTCTTGGATAAGTCTTTAGTATGTAACAAGCTACTTTCTCAGGGGATTTACTTCTGGGATCTAGAGAACTGTACAATCCCCAGGGCCTTATATATAACTTATAAAATCAGAGAATTATGCAACTGAAACTCATTATGCAGCCTTCACAATATGCATATACATAAACTGAGGACCATAGAGATAAACTGATCTGTTCAGGGTCATACACTCATACTGTAGTATTGAGCAGGATCAGACTTAAATTTTTCTAGTTTCATCGAAGTTTTTTCCTTCTCCTCTCTTCTTCCTTCTCTTGTTTGCCTTTGATTTTCTTTACTTTTGCTTATCTTCCTCCATCCCTTCCCTTTTCCTTAAATTTTTAACATAAAAGATCATTCATTTTTACTTCTTCACTCCCATCTTCATGCTTTCTCTGTTTTCCCATCTTTAACTCCTACCTCCTTCGTGAAATAAAAAAGAAAATATAGTTCCACCATCAGTTAAGCATCTAGTGTTGAGACCACATGGTAAGAGACTAGAGGCTGAATCGTACATTTATTACTTGAGGCACGATGGGGTGCATCTTTGCATTAGAATAATGAAGGGGAAATATACACACCAGCAGGTAAGAAGATGCATCAAGTTTGGGAATCATAAGAACAAGAGTATGAGGGCAAGTGGAAGAACGCTGTAGTGAAATCAAAACATGGTTTAACCTAGAAATTTACAGAACAATTTCTGTGAACACCAGTGAATGTGGAAGGTTGTTCTTTGTGGGTCAAAGATAGAAGTGTGGTTTAAGTGAGATTTTTTAAAATTTACAAACTTTATATAATTGTAACATAATACGGAACAGCAAGAGTGGTATACACATCCCTGTATCAACATATCTCCCACAATTTCCAAACAGCTTCACATTTCTATAAACATGGACACATTTGTGCTGCTGATTGGCTCAGAAGCTCTCAGAACCCATCTCCCTGGAGGTTGAGGTACCAACCAACTACTATAACAGTAATGGCTTCTAAAACTCATTTCAGCATTTATCACATTCCATATAATAATTGCTGCCACCATTTATCAGATGCATAGACTTCCTCTTTCCATCTATAGGACAGTATTTCTAGGCCAAGAGTTTTGTCTTATATATCTTTATTGTAGTCCTGATAGCTACTATCATTGTTTCAGACGCAGAGCACATGCTCATCAAAAGATAGGCAAGCCTGACTCTAGCAATGAAACCTTTTGGTGATCTGTGTCATTCTTAAGAGAGTAAGAGAGCCCTCACTGGATCAAATGCATAGGAATATAAAGAGATATTTATAGTTACATGAAACACACAATAAATTTCATTGTAATGGGCAATTCACACATTATTCAGAAGTACTTGTGCCAGATCAGCCTTACTTTTTTCTTACAAGTCACATGTGATTCTAGTTGTGTTTGTGTCTGACAGACCCATTGGAAAATAACCTTATGGAATCTATTCCATGCATGTTCCTCCCCATACTAAGAATACATTTATATTTAGAAAACAAAACCTAGCTGGGTTTGGTGGCTTGCGCCTGTAATCCCAGCACTTTGGGAGGCCGAAGCAGGTGGATCACGAGGTCAGGAGATCGAGACCATCCTGGCTAACACAGTGAAACCCCATCTCTACTGAAAATAAAAAAAATTAGCTGGTGTGGTGGCGGGCACCTGTAGTCCCAGCTACTCAGGAGGCTGAGGCAGGAGAATGGCGTGAACTTGGGAGGCAGAGCTTGAAGTAAGCTGAGATCATGCCACTGCACTCCAGCCTGGGTGGACAGAGCAAGACGTGTCTCCAGATCTTTTTTGACTTCTAGGATAACATTTATAAAAAGTAAGTTATTTGGGCTGCCACTGAAGGATTTCATAATTTTGTCCCAGTCTTTCACTTAAGTGACATATTGGTTAAAACTGTACTGTTTGATACATTAAAATATACTCAATAAGGTTTTATTTATCTCTACTCTCTCTACACATGCACTGTATTCTACCACATCATCATATACAGTATATGACATAAAATAAGAATCTCACAAGATATTTGGCACAAAAATCAGCTTTGTATTAAAATGTAAGAAATCTTACATATTAAATGTCAGTCATAATTCCCATCAAAAGCTTTGAAAAGACCAATAATAAAGAACTATGCTTACTTTTATTTAAACCCAGTTTCCTAAACATAACCTCTAGACCCATTTGTGGGTTTGTGTGTTTATGTGTAATAACTGCTGACATCCCATGAAGCTTATTTATTAAACAGATATATTTTAAATATGTCTTTATTTCTGGCAGTCTACTAGGTACTGAACCCAATCTGAGATTTCAGTAATTGTGACTTCCAGGTTTGTCTTCTGTTTCTTACTCGTTCAGCCATCCCCAACTGCATATGAATCTCAACCTGTCATAGTCTTTGAAACATCAGTACCTTTATGCATACTGTTAGCACTGGCCAGAACTGTACCTCTACATCTTATATGGTATTCAAGTACCATATCAAAACATTCATTTTGTAAAACTTAACCCTAAATTCCTTCCCCACATCCAAAATTAACTTTACCCATCTCAAAACCTCTTGGTACTTCACTCACACACATTGTATGGCATAAGCTTATCAACTGTTTACCTCACTAGATTGTGAGTCACTAGATGGATATTTAGGTTTAGTAAGTATTTTGCAGGTAAATTAAATAAGAATATGTAGTGCTTATTTTAGCACATTGACACTTTTTAGAATTTGGTAATATTGGTAGAACAAATACTCTGTAAGAGATTGATTATGATCTCAGAAAGATATTTAACAATGTCATGTTCCTCCAAAGACAAGAAAGTAAGAAAATGATAGGGCAGATGATGGTACTTTCTTGCAGATATTTTTTAGGTAGATGAATAATAATACAAAGATTACATTATCTCTGAACTGAAAAAATATTTAAGTAGTAAGACTCATGCATTCTATTTTAATCTGTTTAGCAACATTATTAAATACACTTTAATCTAGAAATTTAATTAAAATGGAGAACTGCCTGTTCCATTTTCAAAGGTGAAAATGGGAATGATAGTGAGTACAGAGTAACAGAATCAACATGTTAAAAAAGACCCAGATAGTAGAAAAAATCTGACAAAAACAACAAAATGACATTATTATAGGTGTTAAAAGAACAAAAGAGTACTGAAAATCTACTACGTGCCTAGGTAATTGACACCAGTACAACTATGCACATCCAGGGAATGAACAGTTCACTGAATCTTACACTGGTTAAGTTACATCTTAAATATAGCATCGGTTTCATATTAGTAATTACTGTTCATGTGTGAGTTCTTCAAAGGTTCAGAAAGACCCTGACTCATCAAAAGACTAGATGAGGAGGAATCAGGAAAATAATTAATGTATTTACACATTTACATTTATGCATTGAATGCTTTCTTTCTAAAAGACTATTATTTTAATCTTTTGAATCTTCATTCGTAAAGCATGCTCTTATCATGAAACATACAGCATAGAGAAATGGATATTAAACACATAATAAAACGAATAACAATATAACTACAAATGCAGTATGTGTTCTAAAAATACACTTCAGAGAAAACTGCTTTAATAGGAGTGTCAGGGAAGGACACTTTAAGCACTATTGAAAATAGTGAAAGTTTCCCTCATCCCCGTCACAGGGCATGTGATGGGGGTGTGACTCACTTCTTCAGTGCCCTGCTGCTCAAACCTCTAGGGGAGCATATAGACGGCCAGGCTGTGGGGCACCGATCCCACAGGAGTGTCTAGGAGTGAAAGTTTACAGCTCCTGAAGCATCACATCAGTGGGCAAGTGTTAGAGGGTGCTCTTTTAGTTTGCCCCCTCGAGGCAGCTTGTGTTAGTCAGTTCAATTAGACCATCTATCTCGTCTCAAGGAGAGAGGGCTTTCTGTATCCCGGGGTTTCTTGCCTTGGCGTACCGGAAGAATCGGATCACAAATGGGCTTGGGGAAGGAATGCAAGGTTTTATTGAGTGGAAGTAGCTCTCAGCACTTGGGCGAATCAGAAAGGAGATGGTTTTCCCCTGGCGTCGGGCTGCTGGGTGGCCCGGGCTCTCCTCTGACTGCCCTAGCTACTGCCTGTCAGCGTGCTCTTCCGCTGGACGACCAGTCCCTTATGCCTTTTTCTGCGAATGTGTTCTTCATGACAGCCAGCTGCTTTGTGTCTCTGCCCTTGCCAGCGTCTCCGGTTTTTGTAGGCTCAGAATGGGGATATGGCAGGCCAGGGTGGTCTTGGAAAATGCAACATTTGCGTATGAAGGCAGAATTGCATGTCCTCACCTACATCGGTGGGGGTGGAGCCCTAGCCAGGGACCCGCCTTTCTCTACCCAGCACTTCCCTGCCCCCTCCTGTATCACCATGGCAAAAAACAAACAAACAAACAACAACAACAAAAAAAACCTTTTGTCATGTGGGTCATTGAAGAAACAGAAGGTTGTTGTATAGAGAGATTGAGTGTGGATAAACCAGCGCTTTAAGATACTTGAAGAGTTGATGTTTCAAAGTTACATTTAATGGCTGAGGGTAGAAATATTTGTTCTACTCTGAAAATTAATTGGCAAAATAGGTACAAGTTATAAGAAAATTGATTTCAAATCCAAATTTTTAAAAAATTAAGGTAGAGCTACCCAATGTTGAAGTGATTCACATGGAAGTGAAACAGCTCTCAAAGTGTGTAAGCAGAGCTCATTTCTTGCTTTTTTTCCTAATTGTAGGAATTTATTTTTAGAATATTTTATAGAGAAAATTTCCTTACAACAATCCTTTTAGCATTTCTGTACCATATACCCGCTACATGCCACACACAGCAGCATAGATACTACAGTACAATTATAATTTGCATCAAATCAGTTTCAATCTTATTCCGTACATTTGAATATGGCGTGGCGTCTTCAGAAGTATTAAAATCTGTTTATACTGAAGATTACTACTGTGTTGAATTATAATTGTCTTCAAGACAGTACAGCATAGTGGTTAAAAGTGGACACTAAGGAGTCAGGTTGCCTGTTGGCAAAACCCCATGCCATCACTGTGTGTTTTTAGACAAAATTACTGTGACCCTCAGTCTCATCTTCTCTGTAATGAAAACCACACACATTTTGCAATTTAGTTGTGATGATTAAATCAGATAAATACATGCCAAAAATTTTAACTATTATTTTTTTAAATTTTTATTTATTTTTTTGAGACAGTGCCTTGCTCTGTCGCCCAGGCTGTAGTGCAAGGGTGTGATCTTGGCTCACCGCAACCTCTGCCTCCCAGGTTCAAGCAATTCTCCTGCCTCAGCCTCCTGAGTAGCTGGGATTATAGGCGTGCACCAACACACACAGCTACTTTTTGTATTTTTAGTAGAGGCGGGGTTTCACCATGTTGGCCAGGTTGGTCTTGAACTCCTGACCTCAAGGATTTGCCGCCGCCCCCCCGGCCTCCCAAAGTGCTGGGATTACAGGCATGAGCCATCCTGCCCAGCAAATATCTTTAAATTGTTCATTTTCTAATATGATAGCCATAACATCCTAGAATGGCACACAGATTGATACCACTAGTATTTCCAAACTGAATTTAGAGTGTTTGCTTCTGTTATTTAGAAGAAGCAAAACCACAATATTTAGTGAGAAATATTTAATATTTAATGTGACCATTACAGAAAGTAACCAAATTATAAAATAAAGGCAACTTTGAAAACCATTTATCTCAGTTCACACTACATATAAACTTAAAAAAATCCATTGAAGAACACAATACCATGCATAAATGGACTTGCAAAAAAAAAAAAAATCAGACTTAAATGTAATCAAACTCTAATTCCAGAAATTAAGTTGTAGGAAACATAGAGGAACAGGAGAACATAACAAACAACATGAAAGAGTTACAGTCAGTGTAATTTAGACTGTGGAGAAATCTCAAGATAAACAACCCAGTATTTTCAGCAAGAAGAAAGTGAAAGAGAAAAAGAGGAGAAAAAGAGGAAGAGGAAGGAAGGGAGAGAGAGATCACATATTAGGAGAGGCTTATGAGAACTATCAACCAATATCCACATATGGACTTTGTTTTGATCCTAATTAACTTAAAACAAAAATACCTGTTTACAATAAGGCTGGGTGCAGCGGCTCACTCCTGTAATTCCAACACTTCGAGTGGCCGAGGTGGACAGATCACTTGAGGTCAGCAGTTCGAGACCAACCGGCCAACATGGCGAAACCTCATCTCTACTAAAAATACAAAAA
>NW_012107686.1:1482648-1484798 GCF_000951045.1 Mandrillus leucophaeus | reverse complement strand
CTGTGTGTTTTTAGACAAAATTACTGTGACCCTCAGTCTCATCTTCTCTGTAATGAAAACCACACACATTTTGCAATTTAGTTGTGATGATTAAATCAGATAAATACATGCCAAAAATTTTAACTATTATTTTTTTAAATTTTTATTTATTTTTTTGAGACAGTGCCTTGCTCTGTCGCCTAGGCTGTAGTGCAAGGGTGTGATCTTGGCTCACCGCAACCTCTGCCTCCCAGGTTCAAGCAATTCTCCTGCCTCAGCCTCCTGAGTAGCTGGGATTATAGGCGTGCACCAACACACACAGCTAATTTTTGTATTTTTAGTAGAGGCGGGGTTTCACCATGTTGGCCAGGTTGGTCTCGAACTCCTGACCTCAAGGATTCGCCCCCGCCCCTCCGGTCTCCCAAAGTGCTGGGATTACAGGCATGAGCCATCCTGCCCAGCAAATATCTTTAAATTGTTCATTTTCTAATATGATAGCCATAACATCCTAGAATGGCACACAGATTGATACCACTAGTATTTCCAAACTGAATCTAGAGTGTTTGCTTCTGTTATTTAGAAGAAGCAAAACCACAATCTTTAGTGAGAAATATTTAATATTTAATGTGATCATTACAGAAAGTAACCAAATTATAAAATAAAGGCAACTTTGAAAACCATTTATCTCAGTTCACACTACATATAAACTTATAAAATCCATTGAAGAACACAATACCATGTATAAATGGACTTGCAAAAAAAAAAAAAATCAGACTTAAATGTAATCAAACTCTAATTCCAGAAATTAAGTTGTAGGAAACATAGAGGAACAGAAGAACATAACAAACAACATGAAAGATTTACAGTCAGTGTAATTTAGACTCTGGAGAAATCTCAAGATAAACCACCCAGTATTTTCAGCAAGAAGAAAGTGAAAGAGAAAAAGAGGAGAAAAAGAGGAAGAGGAAAGGAGAGAGAGATCACATATTAGGAGAGGCTTATGAGAACTATCAACCAATATCCACATATGGACCTTGTTTTGATCCTAATTAACTTAAAACAAAAATACCTGTTTACAATAAGGCTGGGTGCAGTGGCTCACTCCTGTAATTCCAACAGTTCGAGTGGCCGAGGTGGACAGATCACTTGAGGTCAGCAGTTCGAGACCAACCGGCCAACATGGCGAAACCTCATCTCTACTAAAAATACAAAAATTAGTCAGACATGGTGGTGCGTGCCTGTAGTCTGAGCTAAGTGGGAAGCTGAGACATGAGAATTGCTTGAACCTGGGAAGCAGAGGTTGCAATGAGCTGAGATGGAGCCACTGTAATCCAGCCTGGGCGACAGAGCAAGACTCTGTCTTAAAAAAAAAAAAAAAAAAATCTGTTAGAAATAAAACAAAGGAGATACAGTTAGAAATTTGAGTACTGACTGGATATTTCAGAATATTTGATTTTTAGATGTGAGAATGGTTAAATACGGACATGTTTTTTTAAAAAGACATTGTCTCCTAGAGGTTCCTGCTAACCTATTTACAGATCAAATGTTTATAAAATATATAGGAAGGGGTTGTAGACAGGTGAAGAGATGACTCAGGATTTACCATGAGTTGTCAGTTGTTCAATATGAGTGATGAGTACATGGGAGTCCATTATACTATTCTATTTTTTTGTATACTTGAAATTTTCCCTAATACGAAAAATGTTTTAAGAATCAGTAACAGAAACTAGGCAACTGTAAAGTTGGGAAAATGGTCTAGATAATTAAGCTCTTCAAACTAATTATTTGAACTATGGCCTTTGAGAAGAAGATATATATAGACATAAATCTAGATATAGCTAGAGATACATTGTATTCTCATATAACAAGTTCTCATTCTGACATTCATAATTCTCAGATAACTGGAGCTAAAATATCCCATTACCCTTTTACCATTAACAAGAACTCTTTTATTTTTCTGACTTATCCAGATAATTTCCCAAATGTTCACATATCTTTCTGAGCATGTATAGATACTAAGTAAAGAACTACCTCAGGAATTCTTTATCAAAGCCATGAATTACAAACGTTATCTTTCAGCTGTACTAAGAAGAAATAGTGACATTTTGTGAAGACAAAAATGTGCCTGCTGAAGAAAGCTAGTTAGTAAGCTTAAAAAAAAAAAAAAAAAA
>NW_012107686.1:1478601-1482598 GCF_000951045.1 Mandrillus leucophaeus | reverse complement strand
GCCAACATGGCGAAACCTCATCTCTACTAAAAATACAAAAATTAGCCAGACATGGTGGTGCGTGCCTGTAGTCTGAGCTAAGTGGGAAGCTGAGACATGAGAATTGCTTGAACCTGGGAAGCAGAGGTTGCAATGAGCTGAGATCGAGCCACTGTAATCCAGCCTGGGCGACAGAGACTCTGTCTCAAAAAAAAAAAAAAAAAAAAAAAAAAAACTGTTAGAAATAAAACAAAGGAGATACAGTTAGAAATTTGAGTACTGACCGGATATTTCAGAATATTTGATTTTTAGATGTAAGAATGGTTAAATACGGACATGTGTTTTTAACAAGACATCGTCTCCTAGAGGTTCCTGCTAACCTATTTACAGATCAAATGTTTATAAAATATATAGGAAGGGGTTGTAGAAAAGTAAAGAAATGACTCAGGATTTACCATGAGTTGTCAGTTGTTCAATATGAGTGACGAGTACATGGGAGTCCATTATACTATTCTATTTTTTTGTATACTTGAAATTTTCCCTAATATGAAAAATGTTTTAAGAATCAGTAACAGAAACTAGGCAACTGTAAAGTTGGGAAAATGGCCTAGATAATTAAGCTCTTCAAACTAATTATTTGAACTATGGCCTTTGAGAAGAAGATATATATAGACATAAATCTAGATATAGCTAGAGATACATTGTATTCTCATATAACAAGTTCTTATTCTGACATTCATAATTCTCAGATAACTGGAGCTAAAATATCCCATTACCCTTTTACCATTAACAAAAACTATTTTATTTTTCTGACTTATCCAGATAATTTCCCAAATGTTCACATTTCTTTCTGAGCGTGTATAGATACTAAGTAAAGAACTACCTCAGGAATTCTTTATCAAAGCCGTGAATTACAAACATTATCTTTCAGCGGTACTAAGAAGAAATAGTGACATTTTGTGAAGAGAAAAATGTGCCTGCTGAAGAAAGCTGGTTAGTAAGCTTTAAAAAAAAAACAATTTATTTTTCTGGAAATAATTTTAAATCAAATGTACTAGATATAGTCCATATACTACAGTATGACATATGAAGAGGATCACAAGATTAAAATCTTAAGGCTAGGCTTCGATAATTTTCCATTACAGTCTATGTCATAGGAATAGATATATTTCATGCCAATTTTGTTCTGTATACATTTTTCATAATGGGGAGCATAAGAAAAAGAGCATTTTAGCTTTTCAGTTATTTGAAAATACTGTGTTATAATGTATAAGCTAATATATTACTTCAAACCAAGACAAAAAATGATCTAGTAAATAGCATAAGTTAATCAATTAATACACGTTCATTGAGCAATGCTCAAGTGGCACCCATGTTGTGAAAAGTGCTGGTGTAAAGTTGTATCACACTATGATTGATGCTCATGATGTTCATTGATATATAAAAATACACAAACAATTGTGGCAAACATAGATTTCATACTTTCCTAGTTCACTTTTTCATTTAATAATGGCAATATATTCAGACAAAATGCCCTCCAGCATCCTTTGTAGATAGATGCCATATGACAGTTCTCTCTAATGCGATATATAATCAGTCCCTGTTATCTGTGAGAGGGTGATTCCAGGACCAATGCAACATCAAAATCCACCAATACTCATGTACCTGATACAAAAATGGTGTATTAGGTTGGTGCAAAAGTAATTGTGGTATTTGACATTGCTTTTAATGGTATTTGCTTATAACCTATGCATATCCTCCTGTATACGTTGATCATCTTTAGAGTACTTAAACTACCTAATATTATGTAAATGCTAAGTAGTTTTTACCCTGTATTGTTTTCTTATTTGTATTATGTCTAATTGTCTTATTGTTTTTTCTTCTGAGTATTTTCCACATGCTAGTTGGCTGAATCTGCTGATGTGAAGCCCAGAGATAGACTGTAAATCGAAGTCATGGTTTAGTTCTTCTGGAAAAGCACTTTTAAAAAGAATAGACTCACTAGCATCCATATTTCACTTTTTTTCGTTTCCTCTTTTTACCAGAAACGAGGGAATAATACTTGGGAGTGCTGCAGCTGATTGTGACCATGAAGACAGAAGAAAAAGCTGAGGTTTCCACACTGGATCTTTGAATTGCTACATCATCCTGGAATGCAAACTACCTCTGGATTTCATATTATATAGAATTGATACAACTCTTACATGTAGGCTACTATATTGGAAGGATGAATGTTATCTATTAAAACAAATATGATTCTAATAGATTGCAAATTATAAACTTCTATAACATATAAAGTAATATATAATGCAAATTTATATTCATAATATTAAGAGGTAATATTTGTGCCATTTTAACTACTACAAATCTCAATTTAAATATTGACTTATGACAACATATAAATGTATATATATTTTAAATTAATATATACCTAGATGCACAAGCCTGCCTGGGAATTATTTTATAATTCAGGGATGTGGCCTTTGTGACTTTCTCTTACATCTAACATCTGTACACAGATGACTCCATCCTTATTATTCCACAGAAGGAAATATCTGTTGCTACATTACACAAGGAAGCTGATCAATCTTGCTTGTATGTGTACATTAAAGAATCAATCAAAACAAATGTGTATTTTAAGAAACGATGGCTGCAGAGCACTAAAACGTACAAGGTAATATATGTACCAAACTTTTTATTGCAGCAGTGCAACAGAAGTGAGTACATAAAAATGGGAGTGATTGAAAAAATTATAATATATCCATATGTGTATATTACATTGATATTAAAGTGTGTTAGATATATGGAGATGTGTAACAATTACCATAATTCCACTTTTGAACTTTGCATATATGTGTGTGTATGTGTGTGTGTGTGTGGGTGAGTATGTGTATACATATACATATCCTTTAGGGATTGTGATATATAAAACATCTGTATTAGCATGGAAATAGAAGGATGTCCACCATACTGATAATATTGGAGAGACTTAAGGGCATTAGGATTAGGATTGGAGGTGAGGTAGTGGTGGAGATTTGTTTTATTATTATCTTGTCTTCTTTTGCATTATTTAACATAATGGAAACATGTTATACATACAAGCACATACACACATAAATTTGTAAAGAAAAAGATTCAATCCCCATTGGAGAGGTAAAGAGAGATAGAGTAAGAAAGAGACAGAGAAATTGATTCTAAAAGACAACAAAATGGTAGGATTTCTGGCATTATCATACAAGGACACATGATAAATGAAGAGGAGTAAACTCCATGTAGCTGACATACCACATTATGTAAGTGTTTGTATGTGTGTTTACTACAATAAGATTTGCCTCCATAATTGACATCACAGTATAAATAGCACAGAGGAGTATAATTAAATCTAAATTCTCAATGCAGATCTGATCTAATTTGGATATTTGTTCCTTTTAAATCTCATGTTGAAATATGACCACCAATGTTGAAAGTTGGGTACAGTGGGAGGTGTTTGGGTCATGGGGACAGATCTCTCTTGAATGACTTGGTGCCCTCCCACTATAATGAGTGAGTTCTTACTTTATTAATTCATCCAAGATCTGCTTGTTAAAGAGTCTGGAACCCCCCTTTCTCCCTTTCTCTCTCTTGCTCCCTGTCTCATCATATGACATGCCTCCTCCTCCTTTGCCTTCTGTGATTAAAAGCTTCCCGAGATGCTCACAGCAGTAGATGCTGGCGTCATACTTCTTGTACAGTCTGCAGAAGTATGAACCAAATAAAACTTGTTTCTTTATCAATTACTCAATCTCAGGTATTCCTTTGTACCCACACCAAATAGACTAACACAAGATCCTTGCTATTACGGCTTTTTGTTGTTACCTTTTATGCTGCAAACTGACCATAAACTTTGTTTTCCAAGCACAGTCTTCTGTCTTACTGCATAAAAAGAAATTATGTCATTTAAAGAACATATCATGAACGCAGTGAGTGCTCCTGCAGTCTTTATTGAGAATGCTCAGTTTATTTTCAAAGGCTGATAACA
>NW_012107686.1:1474366-1475371 GCF_000951045.1 Mandrillus leucophaeus | reverse complement strand
TAGGAATAGATATATTTCATGCCAATTTTGTTCTGTATACATTTTTCATAATGGGGAGCATAAGAAAAAGAGCATTTTAGCTTTTCAGTTATTTGGAAATACTGTGTTATAATGTATAAGCTAACATATTACTTCAAACCAAGATAAAAAAATGATCTAGTAAATAGCATAAATGAATCAATCAATACACGTTCATTGAGCAATGCTCAAGTGGCACCCATGTTGTGAAAGGTGCTGGTATAAAGTTGTATCACACTAGGATTGATGCTCATGATGTTCACTGATATATATAAATACACAAACAATTGTGGCAAACATGGATTTCCTACTTTCCTAGTTCACTTTTTCATTTAATAATGGCAATATATTCAGAAAAAATGCCCCCCAGCATCCTTTGTAGATAGATGCCATATGACAGTTCTCTCTAATGTGATATATAGTCAGTCCCTGTTATCTGTGAGAGGGTGATTCCAGGACTAATGCAACATCAAAATCCACCAATACTCATATACCTGATATAAAAATGGTGTATTAGGTTGGTACAAAAGTAACTGTGGTATTTGACATTGCTTTTAATGGTATTTGCTTATAACCTATGCATAACCTCCTGTATACGCTGATCATCTTTAGAGTACTTAAACTACCTAATGTGATGTAAATGCTAAGTAGTTTTTACCCTGTATTGTTTTCTTATTTGTATTATGTCTAATTGTCTTACTGTTTTTTTCTTCTGAGTATTTTCCACCTGCTAGTTGGCTGAATCTGCTGATGTGAAGCCCAGAGATAGACTGTAAATAGAAGTCACGGTTTAGTTCTTCTGGAAAAGCACTTTTAAAAATGATAGACTCACTAGAATCCATATTTCACTTTTTTTCATTTCCTCTTTTCATTTTAAATGAGGGAATAATACTTGGGAGCGCTGCAGCTGATTGTGACCATGAAGACAGAAGAAAAAGCTGAGGTTTCCACACTGGATCTTTGAATTGCTACATCATCCTGGAATGC
>NW_012107686.1:1468767-1474316 GCF_000951045.1 Mandrillus leucophaeus | reverse complement strand
TTACTGGCATCTTCCCTGTTTATAAGTACTTTGCTCACCAAAAACCACCTTGTTATACCCCTCCTTTTGGGATTGTAATTACTCTTCCCTGCTTCATGAATGTAACTCTTTCCCTCTTTATAAGAATGCAGTATTATTAAGAATATACAAAAAAATTAGCTAGGGGTGGTGGGGGCCACCTGTAGTCCAAGCTACTTGGGAGGATGAGGCAGGAGAATGGTGTGAACCTGGGAGGCGGAGCTTGCGGTGAGCAGAGACCACTCCATTGCATTTCAGCCTAGGCGACAGAGTGAGAATCCATCTCAAAAAAAAAAAAAAAAAAAGAATAGGCCAACACAATGTTTTAAAAATAGAGACAGAATTGAATTACTATGGTGAACACACAAATCCAAATAAATTACTGGGATATTTCTGTCCTTTGTATTTTATTCTCAGAATATATGACGTATTATCAGACTATATGACATTCTGTATAGTATTTGAGATTAATTTGAGGTGAAAATATTCTTGTTCAAATTCAGTTATAAAAAGGACATGATATAACTAAAATTATGAATTCCATGGATTAAAAGCTCACAAATTTCTGAGAGAAGATATAGGAGTATCAGAATAGAATACAAATAGATTAGGATATAAAATTCAAAAGATCTCTGAATGTTAAAATTGTATAGTATGATGGTCAGTGCAGGATAAAAATCAAGGGACACAGAGATCACATCCTGAAGTTTCTTATCTGTATAAAAACATTCCAGTAGTTTACAAAAGAAGAGCCATAATACAGAAAATCATTTTTTTAATACTAAAACAATGTAAAGAACAATTTCCATATTGAAAGGGCTCACCAAGTACCACAGAGGATGCCACACATATGCATATATATATATGTGTGTGTGTGTGTGTATATATATGTTTCAATGTATGGCAGTGACATTTAAAAACACCAGTAAATAGAATCCTAAAATATTCCAGAAACAAATAAGAAACCTTCACAGAATAAGAAATAGACATCAGAAAAACCATTATCCCTTAGCAAAACTGATGCAAAAAAAATGAAGAAATATCTTCAAAGAGATGAAACAAAATAACTTTGAAAACTGAATTCTTATTCCAGCCAAAAAAACATATATAACTCAAATTAAATAAAAATTAAAGCTTAAAAACATAGACTCTAGAAAACTCCATTTTGTTATATGTGAATTCATGATGTATTTGAATTGAAGCTTTTTAAAAACTGTTACTCTTCAGAGATAAAAAGTAGGTAAAAATAATAACCTAGCAACACGTATAACTAAAAACAGTTTAACATTAATCCAAAAATTTTAAATAATTTATTGAAGAGAGATATATTAAATATTTGAACGGAAAAATGTAACTATTTTAAAGATTTCAATTGTCGACAAATAAAAATATTCCAATCCCAGCAACAATGTTATCAGTCATTTTAGAGAATGTGACTGTGAGTCTATAATACACACATAGAAATAAATATAATATCTAAGCAGCTTATTAAAAATAAGACTTTTGAAAAACAGATGCCTTGCTAGATTCATGAACATTTAATATGATACAATGATTAAAATATTGTGGCAGCAGAATAGGAACAAATGACAAAATCCATGGTAAAAACAAAAATAGGCCACCTAGAAATAGAATACCACAGATGTGGATAGTATTAGAGTGCCATTTCAAATTAGTAGAAAAATATTGGACAATTTAATAAGTGGCGTGGAGAAAAACTGGGTATCTGTTGCAATAATATATAATTAATTTCGTATTTCAAAGCATGCATGAAATAATTACAGACTGACTGAAGACCTAACAACATATGCTTATTCTATTTCATTTAAAAGTGCTCATAATTATGGCAAAAAAAAAAGTCAATTCAAAATGTGTATGAACAGATTACGCAGTAGAGTAATGCTCCTTGCAGGAACAAGCACATTCCAAACTTTTAGTCGAATAAGACTAAACCCTTCATTTCTTGCTCAAGTTAACATCCATTTTTATTGTTTCAAGAGGTGATTCAGGGTCTCAGGCTCTTTCCATTTTATAGGTCAGCTGTATGCCATGAGGCTGCCAAGGCCACACTGCATCTTTTGCTTTCTAAAGAAGATATTTCTAATTATCTGGACATTCTCAGTTACCTTGACAATCCAGAATACGTATCCAGTTTTGTGATTCATCAAATATGGTTTCTTTTAAAGATTTGTTCTATAATGGGGAAATTTTCAACTATATGAAATACATTTATGAACTTCCTTCATTCTTCAAAGTTGTCAGATAAATGGAGTGTACTAACCAAAGAATGCCCAAAGTTATTTTTCAAGCTTAGTGTTTTAGAATTCCTTAAAGTTCTCTGGCAGTCAGTAAATATTTGGTGAAGTGCTAATCAAATAATCATCTACCATATATACAGTTTAAAATAGATTGGTCATTTATTTAAAAAGAAATTTACCATCTAGTTCCAAAAATAACTGAATTAGAGCAACATAAAACATGCATAAGACAAGAGTAAGTTTTTCAGCATTCAAACAGATCAGAGTGAAAATCATATATTTTTAAAATTCTCTTCTCGATTTTCTAGGGACTAGGTATGGGCAAAAGTTGACTTGCTAGAAAAGATTTAAAGAAAATGATAGCCTGTAATCCCAGTACTTTGGGAGGCCAAGGTGGGTGGATCACCTGAGGTCAGGAGTTCAAGACCAGTCTGACCAACATGGAGAAACCCCATCTCTATTAAAAATACAAAATTAACCAGGCAGTGTGGTGCATGACTGTAATTCCAGCTACTTGGAGGCTGAGGCAGGAGAATTGCTTGAACCTGGGAGGTGGAGGTTGCAGTGAGTTGAGATCATGCCATTGCACTCCAGCCTAGGCAACAAGACCAAAACTCCGCCTCAAAATAAAACAAAACAAAAACAACAAAAAAAGAAAACTATAACATTAAGGTGTCTGATTTACTAGTTATAAAAGTAACCTTTACATTTTATCACTTTAAACCAACTTTCCTAGTAATCATACTTGGAAAAATCCACTATTAATAGATACTTCACTTGTTTTCATAGATCATCAGGTTCTTTGTTTTTATTCAGTTTCTTGACCTGGCTACAATGCAGTGAGAATAGAAAACATAGGTCACTACATCTTTTTTTTGTTCATCTCTATACAAGAGTTAAAGACCATCTCAATATACAGTTTTCAAAAGCATTGAAAATTGTAATTACTGTTTCCAGAATTCGGGTAACAGACAACATGTAACTGGAAGGTATTAAGTTATTGTTGTTGTCATAGTCATTACTGCTGTTACTGTCTTGGAAGAGAAAGGAGAGTTACAATTCCATGGCTTGTAACTTACAATCAACTCAGAGCTAACTCAAGAATAACCTTAATATTCCCTCCTATAATTCTACTTTTATTCCTACAGAGAACCAGAAGTGTGGAAAAACTTAGTGTAGGAAATATTGACAGTGGGAGTGACAAATTTGTTTACCTTTCCATGAGACATCTTTTAACATGGTTTTATACGCAGAGAAAGATTTTTTTTTTTTCCCAGTAAGGAGCATCATATGAATGTCACTGTAGGAATTTTATTAAGGAACCATTGGATACTTCAGATTTGATAGGTTCATATGGGAGAAGAACATTACATTTATGTGCTTTCGTATTTTTACAAAAATAAAATGTATCTGACTAAGTGACCATCTTACAATACTTTTTGGCAAGTATGTACTGTCAAAGATAACAATAATTGGTTTCTGATTAGGCATGAGGGGAAGCAGTAGAGATTTAGGGGTTATGAATATGTTGTTTAGACAGGACGTAGAAGGGAAATAATTGCTTAGTTGCTACTTTAGTAAAGAGTGAGAATCACATTTGCCCAAAGTAATATGGTTTGTACTGTTTCTAAGGCAAGGATGAAACACTGAAATAATGGCACACAGGTAAATTGAAAAGAAGACATAAAATCAGCTGTGAAAGAAAAGTTGCTTTGATTTGCTTAAATCCTGTTCCCCTATGTTCCTAAGGGACGCTTAGTATCTTTGTTAAGACTCTTACATATCCCAGGTAGATCCAAGAAGGTATCTGCTGCAGTCCATTTAGTCTTGTTCTAAAGGAATAACTGAGGCTGGGTAATTTATTTTTAACAGGGGTTTATTTTGATCACAATTCTGCGGGCTGTGCAAGACGCATGGTACCAGATCTGCATCTAATGAGAGCTTCAGGCTGTTTCCACTCATGTTGGAAGATGAAAGAAAGCCTACATGCGCATAACGAGAGGAGGAAGTGAGACAGAAGATAGGTGCCAGGCTCTTTTTAACAACCAGCCTTCATATAAACCAACAGAGCGATAACTCACTCATTACTTCAATGATGATACCAAGCTGTTCATGGGGCATTTACCCCCATGAATCAAACATCTCCCATTAGCCCTATTTCCAGTACTGGGAACCAAATTCAACAGATTTGGCAGACAAACATCCAAACCAAAGCAGTACCTGTGTAACATTTCATAGTAACGTTATGATCATTTGCCATATGCCAAATATTGCGATAAGAAATGTATATCTTACAGAAACTTATTGGCTACAAATTTTTACCCATATTTTACAAAGCCAGGAATAAAATTAAGATCTAACTGACACCAAAGTCTATCTTTGTATTCCTGCACAGAGACAATGCTCTCTACAAAATACTTTGTTAAAAGGAGATAGCATAAACTACTTAATATCCTTAACATTGTATCTTTAAGATAATAGATTTTCCTCTTATTTGTTTTTGTTTTTGCAGTTGTACATGTATATATTTTTCTTTTAGATTAATCAATTAATTGCTATATAGCCTTTGCCTTCTTTTCAAAACATTTTAAAAGAATATGTTACTAGAATATTTCCATTTCCTACCAAGTTAGAATGACAAAGAGTGAACTAACCCTCTTTACAGAAGCTACAAAAAATTAGGACAAAATATCTGAAACAACTAATTTCAATACATCAAGCAAAGAAGGACAGTTGTCTGTGAATGAAAGGAAACAAATAAACTATGCCCTGTATATATCCAATCGTAATGCCTAGAAAGAGTTTTTAAGCTATAATGAAGGAAGAGGTAATACAGACAGAGTTCAACAGTTTCCCTGAATTGAGGAAACATTACTGGATGTCTGTGGAGACTAAAGTATAGATTTAAGAGTACGAGAAAGGATAAAGCTGAACTGAGAAGTCCCCATCCAGCTTTGAAACGATTCCATATTTGTGCAGTCACGTAAAGAAACTACACAAGGGTAAGAGAAGAATCACACAAAAAATATTAAAAGAATAATTTCCAAAGTTAAGAAAAGACCAACAGTAGTTCCTGTTACCACCAATGAGAGTAGAAGAGCAAATAATTCAGTAAGCATTGATTAGAAAAGTCAGCAGAAGTTTACCTGAGCAGTGAAACAAAATTAGCCCTAGACTTAACATTGCTCTTGTCTCATATAGCAAATTTGAAGAGCAAGACCCAGATTTTCACACTACTTACAAATAATTTAATATGCCTCCCAGAAAAAAAAA
>NW_012107686.1:1464501-1467317 GCF_000951045.1 Mandrillus leucophaeus | reverse complement strand
TAACCAAAGCAATATTGAGAAAACAATAAAGCTAAAGACATCATACTCCCTGGCCTCAAAAATATACTACAAAGCTAAAATAACCAAACAGCACAGAACTGGTGTAAAAACAGACACATGGAACAATGGAACAGGATAGAGAACCCAGAAATAAATCCACACATCTACAGCCAACTGATTTTTTTAAAAAAATGCCAAAACACATTGGAAAAAGAACAATCTCTTCAATAAATGGTGCTGGGTAATTGGATATTCACACGCAGAACAATGAGACTAGAAACCTCTGTCTTTATTTATATATTAAAAATAATCAACTAAAAATGGATTAAAGGCAAATGTAAGACACAAAGCAGTAACAGTACAAGAAAACATGGGGGAATGCTTAATGACATGGACTGGACAAGAACTTTTAAAATAAGACCTCAAAAACATGAACACAAGGAAAAATAGATAACAAAAGCAAAAATAGTCATATCAAACTCAAAAGCTTCTGCACAGCAAAGAAAACAATCAACAAAGTGAAGAGACAACCTACAAAATGGGAGAAAATATTTGTAAAGTATACATCTGACAAAGGTTTAATACCCAGAATATATAGGAATCCAAACAACTCAATAGCAAAATAAAAAGAAAACAATTTAATTTTTTAAATGGGCTAAAGACCTAAGTAGACACTTCTCAGAAGACAACAAATAGCCAATGGGTATATGAAAAAACGTTCAACATCACTAATCATTAGAGAAATCAAATAAAAATTGCAATGAGATATTACTTCACCAGTTAGAATGGCTATCAAAAAGACAAAAAATATTAAGTATTGGCAAGGATTTAAAGAAAAAGGGAGTCTTATGCAGTCTTAATGGGAATGTAAATTAGTAGAACCATTGTGGAAAACAGCATGAAGTTTCCTCAAAAATTAAAAGCAGAACTACTATGTGATCCAGTAATCCCACTACTGAGTATATATAAAGGAAATGAAATTAATGTGTCAGAGATCTCTGCATTCCTATGTTTATTGAAGGACTATTCACAATAGTTAAGATATGAAATCAACCTATGTGTTCAACAATTAATGAATAAAGAAAATGTGAGATGGAATGAAATGCTATGAAATACTAATGACATAGTATAGAATGCTATGGAATAAAATAGAATACTATTCAGCCATAAAAAAAAAAATGAAATTTTGCTATCTGAAAAACATGGATGAACCTGGAGGACATTATATTGTGAAATAAGTCAGAACAGAAAGACAAATACTGGATGATCACACTTATATATGGAATCTTAAAAAGTTGATTTTATAAAAGTAGAAAATAGAGCAGTGGTTATTAGAGACTTGGAGGGTAGAGAGAGGAAAGATGGCAAGAGGTTAGTCAAGAGGTACAAAGTTACAATTACAAAGAAGAAATAAATTCTGATGTTCTATTGCGTGATATTGTGATTATAGTTAATAATGTGTATTTCAAAATAACTGGGATTTTTAACATTCTAACCACAAAATGATAAACGGTTGAAGTGATAGATATGCTAATTACTCTGATTTGATCAATTCACAATATACGTGTATCAAAATAGGACATTGTACCCCACAAATATGTACAATTATTATATGCCTACTACAATTTTAAAATGGAAGCAGAGTTTTCAGTCTATTTAAAAAATGTACTACAGAATTTATAAATTAATAAAAATAATTTTTATTTTTCTAAAAAAATTCAGAGACTGAAATAATTCATTACCAGCAAATGCAAACTGCAAGAAATGTTAGACAACATCTTTACTGAAGAAAGAAAATGATCAGAGTGGAAATCAATATCTATACAAAATAATAAAAAGAACCAGAAATGGTAACTACCTGGGTAAAATATATATTTTTTATATTATGAAAGGTCCAAAAGAGAATTTACAGTTTCAAAGATAAAAGTAATGTGTTGCAGAGTTTATGTCACATGCATAATTTATGAAAATAATAGAACAGAGAACAAGAGGAAAGAGAAACGATACTGTTTCAAGGTTATTCTGTACATCAACTTGTATATCACTTGAAGATAAATTCCAGTAAGTAATAGATATATTCTATAAATCCTAGTGCACACACTAAATATTAAAAAGAGTTAAAATTCAAAAAGTGAAAAAAAGAAATTTGTAATCATAGCAAAGAAACAGGGTTGGTGTCCTTGATTTTCCGTTTTATAGATTCCCATTCATTTGTCACCTCCTTTCTTTTACTAATATTTGCATTAATTTGCTCTCCCTCTACTAGTATTTACGGTGGATATTCTGTGGTAATTGATTTGGGATCATTCTTCATTTCTTACATAGGTATTTAGTGCATTAAATTTACCTCTACATACAGCTTTATTTGATTGCCAAGTACTGGATATATTTTTACTCTTTTATTTATTCCAAAGCATCTTAAAATTTCTCTTTTGTTTCTTCCTTGACCCATGAATTATTCAGATGTATCCTATGTATGTTCCAAATACTGGGAGATTTTTGAGATATACCTATGCTATTGAATTCTAATTTAATTCCATTAGGGTTAAGGAGCAATCCTAACACAGTTTAAATACACTTAAATACATTCAAACTTGTTTTATGGCTCTAGTATGATATATCTTAAAATATGTCTCCTGTATACATGAAAAGATTGTGGATTCAGTTGTGGGCAACAGTGTTTCATATCGACAATTACAACACTTCGGTTAGTTCGGTCAGTTTCACTGATAGTGTTGTTTGATGCTTCAATAAATCCAATGACTATCTGACTGCTTGTCCTATCTATTCTTGAGAGAAATGTATTGAAGTCTCTG
>NW_012107686.1:1463125-1464451 GCF_000951045.1 Mandrillus leucophaeus | reverse complement strand
GGGATCATTCTTCATTTCTTACATAGGTATTTAGTGCATTAAATTTACCTCTACATACAGCTTTATTTGATTGCCAAGTACTGGATATATTTTTACTCTTTTATTTATTCCAAAGCATCTTAAAATTTCTCTTTTGTTTCTTCCTTGACCCATGAATTATTCAGATGTATCCTATGTATGTTCCAAATACTGGGAGATTTTTGAGATATACCTCTGCTATTGAATTCTAATTTAATTCCATTAGGGTTAAGGAACAATCCTAACACAGTTTAAATACACTTAAATACATTCAAACTTGCTTTATGGCTCTAGTATGATATATCTTAAAATATGTTTCCTGTATACATGAAAAGATTGTGGATTCAGTTGTGGGCAACAGTGTTTCATATCGACAATTACAACACTTCGGTTAGTTCGGTCAATTTCACTGATAGTGTTGTTTGATGCTTCAATAAATCCAATGACTATCTGACTGCTTGTCCTATCTATTCTTGAGAGAAATGTATTGAAGTCTCTGTCTAGATTTGTAGTTGTCTACTTCTCCTTACAGTTCTGTCTTTGCCTGTTTTTATTTGTTCCTTGCAAAGATCGAACAAATTTCTAAACCAGACTATCCGGAAAGAAAGAAGGAAGTAACAAATTAGAAACATCAATAGTGAGAGAGGTAGCAACAATATAGATTTATTTCATAGATAAAAATAAAATCAAGTATTCATTGTTCTATTTTTGTTGAGATCTAAAGTTAGGTGGTTTATTTGAAATCTTAATTTTATTTTTTTTACTTGTTTATTGGTATAAACTTCTCTCTGGGAACACCTTTTGCTGCATATCATAAATAAAATTATGTTTTCCTTTTTTTCTCAAGATATTTGCCTTTTGATTTTTTATTTGATGCATTGTTTTTTAGGAGCATGTTTAATAATTCCCAACTATTCATAAATTTTCCAGTTTTTCTCCTGTTATTAATTTCTACTGTCATACCATTGTGACCAAGGACAATATTTGATATTATTTCATTCTTCTTAAATTTTTTAAGACTTGTTTTGGGTCTAATATATGATCTATCTTGGAAAATGTTTCATGTGCCCTTAAGAAGAATGTGTATCTATTGGACGGGATGTTCCATACATGTCTGTTAGGTCCATTTGACCTAAAGTGTACCTTAATTCCAATGTTCCTTACTGATTTTCTGTCTGAATGCTGTAACACAGAACATCCAAAAAACATTAAGAAAATAATTCCATTTAAAATAGCATCAGAAAATAAATAAAATACTTAAAAATAAATTTAACCAAGGAGGTGAAATATGTGTACTCTGAAAACTAC
>NW_012107686.1:1459697-1462490 GCF_000951045.1 Mandrillus leucophaeus | reverse complement strand
CAAACTAAAAAGCTCCGAAGAGCAAAAGAAACAACTACCAGAGTGAAGAAACAACGTATGTGTCAGGAGAAAATGTGTAACAACACATTTGATAAGGAGTTACTATCTAAAATACATAATGAATTCAAATAACTGAATAGCTAGAAAATAAATTAGCTGATTAAAAACTGGGTGAAGAACTTGAATAAATATTTATCAAAAAAGTCACAGAAATGGCCAACTGATATACTGAAAGATGTTCAACATCACAGTTATTAGGGAATTGCAAATTAAAACCATAGTGAGACATCACTCAATGTGAAAAAAAGGAACTCTTACGTGCTGTTGGTTAGAATGTTAATTAGTATTGTCACTATAGAAAACAGCGTAGAAGTTACCCTAAAAATTAAAAATAGTATTACCATATGATCCAGTAATCTCACTTTGGAGTATAGATCCAAAGTAACTGAAGTCAAAATGCCAAAAAGGTAAGTATTCTCATGTTCATTGCAGCATTACTCACAAGACCCAAGGTATGTAATCATCCTAAGTGTCTATCAATTATGCATGGATAAGGAAAATGAGGTAAATATATAAACAAGAATAAAATAATTATGCTAACGAAAGAAACTAGACAAAAAGAGTATACTACAATCTAGAAAATGCATACTAATCTTTAATGACTGAAAGGGGATGAATAGTTACCTGAGGGTAGTGTGTGTGGTAGAGGAAGAGATTCAATGGTGTATGAGGAGACTTTTGGGGTGAATACATAATTATCTTAATTGTGGTGAGTTTCCACATGTGCAGATGTGTGTCAGTGTGATAGATGATGTGTGTCAAAACTTATCAAACTGTGCAATTTAAACATGTGCAATATATTTTACATTAATATCAATAATTTGATTTTTAAAAAGAAAAATCAGAGTTGAGGTTGTTGCAACAAAATTGATAACAATTTTAAAACACCTAAAACATCAAATTGCTTTCCAAATGAAGACATTTAGATTCCTATCTAAAGCTTTTCGCCTGTTTCATGTTTGAATCAACAGCATTTTTAAAGATGAATAATCATTAAATATATTACTGCAATTTAAGTATTTAGATTATTTTAAGTAACTACTGACTGTTGTTCTTCCAGAATAAACCATAGCCAATAATCTCAAAGCAAACCAAATGACACCATTTCTAATCCAGCTGAGTAGGACTTTAAGGGCCATTTTTCTAATATGCAGAATACCTACTCCCCTATCACTATTCGGAATAGCAGTCATCAGCTTCAACCTGCTACAGTTGTAAATGTTCATAAAAATAAAAGTTTGTGTTCCAAATATCTTTAAAATAGGATATAATAATATACTTGTTAAAGCACTTTCTGATAGTGAAGAGAGGAAGTCCAGGCATAGAAGTTTTTCCTGCTTACCCCCCAAGTTATTAAAATAATCCGCCCCATTTCAGCACTTGATTTTAAGAGACATAGCATGGAATATACATTGTCGTCACACAAAATGCTCTCAGTAAGCTCCATATTAGTATAAAATTGAGCTTTGTCTATGAACAATCTTCCTGAGTATTTTATTCTACTTGAATAAAAATTTTAAAACTGAAATTTGGACAGCAGACATTAAGCATAAGCTAAGCACTTGTGCTTATACAATATAAGGCTCAGATCACTGAGTTATAATCAAATTTAATCAGAAAGAATTTCCTAACTATCACAGATGATATTAGTTATCATCCTAAGTAACAAATTGGAAAAAAATCTAAAATACTCTAATTCTTTAATTAAAAAATAAAATTAGATTTAGGGGGTGCATGTGCTTGTTACCTGGGTTTTATATGTATAATGGTGGAGGTTGGACTTGTAATGTGTCTATCACCCAAATTTTGAACTTTATATCCCATAGGTAATTTTTCATCTCTCATCCTCTTCCAACCCTCTATCCTTTTGGAGTCCCCAGGGTCTATTCTCCTTATCTTTATGACCATGTATGTCCATCTCTTATGGTTTGGATTTGTGTCCCTGCCCAAATCTCACGTCAGATTGGAGAAGGAGACTGGTGGGAGGCGATTGGATCATGGGTCGGATTCCCCCCTTGGTCTTCTCGGGATAGTGAGTTCTCACAAGATCTAATGGTTTAAAAGTGTGTGGCACTTCCACCTTCGCTGTCTCTCCCTCCTGCCACCATGTGAAGAAGGTCCTTCCTTCCTTTTCACCTTTCACCTGATTGTAAGTTTCCTGAGGCCTCCCAGTCATGCTTCCTGTTAAGCCTGTGGAACTGTGAGTCAATTAAACCTTTTTTCTTCATAAATTACCCAGTCTCAGGTAGTTCTTTAAAGCAGTGTGAAAACGGACTAATATGCCATCATTCAGCTCCCACTTACAAGTGAAAATACATGATATTTTATTTTCTGCTTCTGAGTTCTTTCACTTAGAATAATGACCCTCAGCTCCATCCATATTGTGGGTATCTACCCAAAGGAAAATAAATCATTATATAAAAATGACACCAGTACCTACTTATTGCAGCACAGTTTACAATAACAAAGTCATGGAAACAACCTAAGAGTCCACCAACAGTTGATTGGATAAAGAAAATGTGGTATATAGGCCGGGCGCGGTGGCTCAAGCCTGTAATCCCGGCACTTTGGGAGGCCGAGACGGGTGGATCACGAGGTCAGGAGATCGAGACCATCCTGCCTAACATGGTGAAACCCCGTCTCTACTAAAAAAAATACAAAGAAACTAGCCGGGCGATGTGGCGGACGCCTGTAGTCCCAGCTACTCGGGAGGCTGAGGCAGGAGAATGGCGT
>NW_012107686.1:1449955-1453206 GCF_000951045.1 Mandrillus leucophaeus | reverse complement strand
TATAAACATATATAAAAAACTGTTTTCAATGAAAGTTAGCATTGCCCTCTTCTTTGATTACTGATTATACATACTTATACAAATAAATGTTGAGATTGTTTTTCACTTATCTATTTGGTGCCTAGTTATGCCATAATAGGCATATATTATCATATATTGTCATATAAGGTCTTTATATATGAACTCCCCATTTTATATAGTGTGTAAACAGTACATTTTTCTTGCATTCCCACTGTTGATTTAGTTTTTAGTTTAAACAGCTTGCCTAATGGAATTGTTGATTGGCAAAGAGGTGCTACAGTTTTTCTTCTAATGTTGGTATGTGGACAGCCGCTAGTCAATTTCAGACAGTTCAAACTACATGATAATGTTTTGGTTGTGGATATGCTGACAAATGATACTAAATTACAATATGTTTGGAACAACCATCCCTTTGAACACCATGATACTGTATTTTATTTACATGATTCATAGCTCATACAGGTCAACAACTAGATCACTTGTGTCACTCAATACTGAAGCAAAGATTTTCCTTGAATGTCTTCTTAGCCAATCCAAACTTTCACAGATCTCCTTTGATTCCTCTACCAATAGTCCAGGGTGTAAAAATGCCCAAACTTATTTGATTAATGTGATAAATCATAATGGTTTAGCGCAAAATGACTTTAAAGATTATTTCCTTTATCTTCTTATTTCAGGTACAAAAAGGCCTAGAAAGACTAAGGGACTATCGCAATATTTTTTTAGAAAAGGAAAATTTGTCAGGTCCATAATAATGAACAAATCTTGATTTTCGGTCTAGTGTTTTGTTTTCTATTGCACCACAGTATTAAGTTGCCTAAAGCGGAATATTCAAGTTTATTAATAAAATTAATTCCAGAATCGATCTACATATTAAAATTATATTCTTACTAAATCATACATTTATTCCAGAAAAGTTGATGCAATTCTGGACATAATGAGGAAAACAAAGCCATCTCATTGCTGAAAAATATTCTGTTTCTGCACTCTGGAGAAAGATTTGGCATGTTATGGAGATGACAATAAACATTTTCATCATAAAAGAGTTCATGGCCGGGCGTGTTAGTTCACGCCTGCAATCCCAGCAGTTTGGGAGGCTGAGTGAGGCAGGCAGATCACTTGAGGTCAGGAGTTCAAGACCAGCCTGGCCAACATGGTGAAATGGCATCTCTACTAAAAATACAAAAATTAGCTTACCATGGTAGTGCACGCCTGTAGTCCCAGCTGCTTCAGAGGCTGAGGCAGGAAAATCACTTGAACCCAGGAAGTGGAGGTTGCAGTGAGCGCAGATTAGGCCACTGCATTCCAGCCGGGGTGACAGAGCCAGACTCCCTCTCAAAAAAAAAAAAAAAAAGGAGTTCATGTGGCTAAACAATCACATGTAGTTATTAATGTTTTTATTTGGGGCAACAAAATTAATATGCACAAAAGTGTTACAGTGAATTATCTGTTGGAAAAAAAAGATGTAAAGATCTTGAATTTTGGTTTTTTGAACTGACAGCCAATTAAAAAGTTGTAACAGCTTCAGGAGGCAACAGCCAGAATGATGTGGGTTGGTCATTATATTAGTATTTATTTATTTAAGTATTTTAGGTAACCACAAACTTACAATTCACAATTCCATTAATTATTTTCAGGTCTTTGTCTCCCTTTTTAAATGAAACAAAGATTCTCCTTATACATATATATACTAAAGAAGTTAAGAATTTCATGTTTGATCAAACTTTTGCTCATTAGTACATGTTTCTGGTTTTCTGTTTTTACCTTAATCCTTTAAAATAAAGCATTGTCCTTGAACCCAAAATCAACAATAACCTCAGAGTTTGACATTAAGGGCCTTAACATTTTGAATAAAAAGTTAGTGCCTTGCCCAAGTTCACATAAAAGTTTGAAGGTGCAACTAACCCCTAAATATCTTAGCCCTGAATCCAGTTTTACTTCCACTATATTATATTGTATCTACCAATCAGAGTAAGGAATTTAAACAGTACTTCATTTTAGTGTCATTGCCACCAAGAGTTGATATTCTTTGGAGATATTTTGCATAAAGCCCACTTCAATTATTTAAACTTGAGAAAAAACATTTTACCCCATTTAAATCTATATTGTTCATCTGTTTTAGCTTTAAAGTAGTCAGCAGGGAATGCAAACCAAGCCGTCTGAAACCTGGACAAGCTCCTGAATGGAGCTCAGTGCTGTCTCCTTCTGAAACAATCATAAACATTTATGTTTTGGAAATGGTTGAAGCCTTAGGAAAAAATGAAGCCATAATGATCTGTTGTTGCTGATAGTCTAATGATACATAATAGTAATCATGGCAACAATAATAACAACAAATCCTGATCAGATGATGAGGCAGAAATAGAAAGCAATGGGTTTTGGATGAAAAAATGGGACAGTTTATAGCATTCTAAGGAACACAGGTGCTCTTAGCTTCAGTCTGTTTTCTAGGCCTGTATAGAAACATCAAGTGAAAAGTGACAGATGCTGCCTCCTTCCTGATGCTTTTGAAAACTTACTTTTCTGTATTTCAGAATGAAGAGCTTGAGTTCTTGTATTTTCTAAATGGAATCCTTATGTCAAACTTCAATTTAACATAAAACTCTAGAGAAACTACCATGAATGTGAAACTACCATTTTGAGTCGAGGTCGTTTTCTTGTTGTTCCCTTTATGTTTGTTTCTAATCTTATCACAAAACCTTGCTAATGCTCTCAGGAATTTGTTTTGCTACTTTATACTTTGCTACTTCACATGGGCTTTTTAATTTCCATTGAAATGCATATTCATATCACATTTATTCTCACTTTTTTTTCTAATCCTTCACCATGATGATCCCTGCAACCTAATGAGTATGAGGGCCATCCAACACATCTCTGTGTGTTGCTTAAAACACATGCCGTACTAGGTATACTTTTGCCATTCTACGTATATCTGATACTAGGATTAACCGTGGTCTGTATTTTAGACCAATATTTATTATCCACTAGCCTATAACTTTCTGAGAAGTATGTAATTTAAGAATAACTTTTTGTAACTTTAGACACACTATGCAACTGCAAACTAAACTTCTACCAATGGTTAATTAGCGATACTTTGACATACAGAGTGTCTTTCAACTGGAAGTCATCTTCAACCTGTTCAGACTACTCACATGCGACCTAAAAAAGATCAAAGAAAATGATTTTTTTATTTTATTACTTTTTTTTTCAGATAATAGGACAACATTGTA
>NW_012107686.1:1447002-1449905 GCF_000951045.1 Mandrillus leucophaeus | reverse complement strand
CTGATCAGATGATGAGGCAGAAATAGAAAGCAATGGGTTTTGGATGAAAAAATGGGACAGTTTATAGCATTCTAAGGAACACAGGTGCTCTTAGCTTCAGTCTGTTTTCTAGGCCTGTATAGAAACATCAAGTGAAAAGTGACAGATGCTGCCTCCTTCCTGCTGCTTTTGAAAACTTACTTTTCTGTATTTCAGAATGAAGAGCTTGAGTTCTTGTATTTTCTAAATGGAATCCTTATGTCAAACTTTAATTTAACATAAAACTCTAGAGAAACTACCATGAATGTGAAACTACCACTTTGAGTCGAGGTCGTTTTCTTGTTGTGCCCTTTATGTTTGTTTCTAATCTTATCATAAAACCTTGCTAATGCTCTCAGGAATTTGTTTTGCTGGTTTATACTTTGCTACTTCACATGGGCTTTTTAATTTCCATTGAAATGCATATTCATATCACATTTATTCTCACTTTTGTTTCTAATCCTTCACCATGATGATCTCTGCAACCTAATGAGTATGATGGCCATCCAACACATCTCTGTGTGTTGCTTAAAACACATGCCGTACTAGGTATACTTTTGCCATTCTACGTATATCTGATACTGGGATTAACCATGGTCTGTATTTTAGACCAATATTTATTATCCACTAGCCTATAACTTTCTGAGAAGTATGCAATTTAAGAATAACTTTTTATAACTTTAGACATACTATGCAACTACAAACTAAACTTCTACCAATGGTTAATTAGCGATACTTTGACATACAGAGTGTCTTTCAACTGGAAGTCATCTTCAACCTGTTCAGACTACTCACATGTGACCTAAAAAAGATCAAAGAAAATGATTTTTTTATTTTATTACTTTTTTTTTCAGATAATAGGACAACATTGTAATGACTACACAACATACCAGGAGAAGGAACTTGAGAACTTGTTAAGGAATATGAAAAGACTATGTAAATCATGAAAAGCTTTAGTGTTCACTAATCCATCATTGTAGAAATATTAAATGAAGGTTGGATTAAATGCTATCCAGGAATATTAAGTTATACCTGTCCCACTACAAAAAAATTAAAACAGATGGGAAAATCTTAGAATTCCATATAACTGGAAAGAATTTGGAAGCATAGTGAACTTCCAAGGAAAGGCAAATAAATCTGATGAACATGTGGCAATTTTATAACTCTGAACCAGGCTCATTCTTCAGGGGACTGAAAAGTCTAAAAATGATGGAACTAGGATTTTGGAAAGATGATTGGATAGTAACAGAAATATTATTTCCCATAATACCGATATTTTGCTAAAACAATCATCGAAAGGAAAGATAATTTTTAGCAAACACCAGCCAACAAAATATAATCCTCTAAAGTTTATTTTGAACAATTCTAGGGAGATTGTTTCTGTTACTCTCTCTTCCCATTTCAGTCTTCAGACTCATCTTCAGACTTTCCCTTTAGTGTTAGATGGTTACTTCTTAGTTGGTTAACCTCACTCAAAATGACATAGAGGACCTACAATTTTATTGAGTCTTCTTTATGTCTTTACAGATGAAAACTACAAGCAACCAAGCAACTTGAGGTTCATGTTCGCTCTCCCATATAGCTTGTGCCCTAGATCCAGCACACTGTAGATCTCTTTATGTTGCAAAAGCTTAAATGGTATAAGCTTTGACACTGGCCCTCTACACATCTCTAAAATAACACTATTAAACCAAACTCAATATTCAGTCAATGTAAGGGAAAAAAAAAATAGGGCTTATTAAAAAGGGCTACAGGCTTTAAAAAAAAAAAAAAAAGAGAGAGAGAGATGGGAGCATACATTCATTGGAAGGAAACCCACAAGCATTTCCATTAAATTGGCTATATAATAAATGTAAATAAATTATACAATGTCTCTGTGCAATTGCCAAAAGGAAGCTAGGTATTAACATTAACTAAATGAGAAAATAAAGAGTGAAATAAAAACTATAATAGACCAAGTCCTACTATGACTGAAAGGAGTGATATGTTGAATCAACTTTGTAAATATTCCAGTTACAGGTGACAGATGAGTGAGGTTCACTTATAATGAGAAAATAAAGTGTGATATAATGAGTGGTGAATAATGGAATAGAGAAATACAGCTTTTCAATTATAATCATTTTTCAAGGAGAAAACAGCAAACAAACCAGCAACAGCAAATCATAGACAGAAAAGAAAACCTGCATGTGAGATTGAGAGTTGAAAGCCTGATCATTAGATGCTAAAATTAATAAGCAGAAATGAGTAACAATCCATATGCTTAAAAATATTTATTTCAAGATAAAGATTTCAACTATCCAAGGAAGGGGAAAGGATAACTTTACTAAAGTTAGAATCATAATAGCTTTAGATTCATCATCTACAAAATTAAATGCCAGATGAAATAAAGCAATGTACAGTTCAGAAGAGGATGCACTTCAATAATTTACTTGAGTCATCTCTGGTTTTCATCCTTTGATTTTTAAGGAAACATTCTATTTTAGTATATAAATTACATAGTCAATCAAATCCAACATTACGTTCTTGAAAATTTGCCAAGAGAACATTTTTCAAGGGAAAAATTTGTCTAACATTAAAATATTGAATTTTTAATTTCGGTTACCCACATTTTTCTCAGTATCTACTACAGTTCCTGCTAGAAACAAATGAATAAAAAATTGTTTTTCTGCCTGTAACTCATTAGTAAGATAAAATCTAATAACTCTAATGATCAAATTATAATTTTTGAAATCTGGAACAGAAGTGATTTATTTTCAGACAAGCTTTTGTTTCAATATCCTTGTATTGAAGTCAATATGCAACCAGATGAATGACCTAGCAGTAGTTATATTCTACCCTTGCTAAAGCTGGCTACAGTTGAGTTTTGTTTCTGGTTTATGAGTCTT
>NW_012107686.1:1438537-1446427 GCF_000951045.1 Mandrillus leucophaeus | reverse complement strand
AGAGAGAGAGCAGTGTTCATTACAGTTATTAAAACAGCAAGAATTGAAAGCAAACTAAATTTCCAGCAACAGAAAATTTCTGAATAATGAAAAAACAATTCAATATCATACTATGGTAATAATGTAACGATTTAGATTATATACAATATGTCTAAAATTATTCCATCAAATAGAAAAACTTCTAGAATATGAAACAAAATATTAAAAATTGTTAGCTTTTTGACAGGGAGAGGAAGAGATTCTCTACGATTTTATCATTTTTTTCACCTGTACTTCCTGTGGAATTTAAAATAAAAACGTTAAGAATGGAAGAAAGAGTATGGAAGTGCCTCAGAGTCGGGACATTCCTTTGGCCTTGTAGAATAGGCTGGATGTATGTGCATAAGTGGGAAAGTGTGTGTATCCACGCATGTATATATTCTTCCTTGTTTAATAACCTTGTAACTACACAGGTTTATCACCAATGTATGTATTCTGTTTCAAATTTCCAGAAGACCTTACTACCAAGCTAAATTTTGACTAATGCTTGAGCTACATATGTGGTCTTATAGAGATCCAAGAGATTCACTTACGAAAGAGAAATAAAAGTTCAATATCCATTTTTAGTTACTGGACATAAGTTACTGATATTCTACTTCATGACATAATATGAAATTTTATGTTCTAAGACTTATGGTCCTTTTCACATACTTTAAACTAAAGTTATTTTTCTGTTGTAAAAGAAAATGGAAAAAAATTATTTAGCTAAGGGCACCCTTCTTTGAACTTCTGTTTTAAGCATACAGGAATGTAGCAAGACTAACATAGTTTAATCCAAATATCAATAAAGTGTCTTCAGTTGGCCAAGCGCAAATACCCAACTCTAGTAGGGCTCTCAGTGTATGAAACTAAAGCTTTTCAAAATATATTAATCACTAAGATAAATGACATATTAATAAATGACTTGATGGTAACCTTGATGTACCTTTCCCCCAGAATTCTAGAAGAAATTATTTTAACTACTTTCTGAATCTTCACATACATGTGACTAACTTTGAATTGGTGGCTTTTCAGTCCCAGAATTGATAGGGGATTGATATTTTGGGATTGTTAATGCTGCTCAATGACTTCACATCATTTCATTCATTTACTATTAACAAAATATAGGTTATAAAGTTTACTTTCTAAATTTATACAATCTAATTATATGCATTTATTCTATTAAAATGATGAAACTTACATTTTGTTCTCCAATGATCTTTAACAAAATTTTATAATAAAATTATCTAGTGGTTAATACGACACTATTTTTCTGACTGTTTAAATTTTTTTATTGTACTTTAAGTTCTAGTGTACATGTTTAAAATAAATTACCTATTAAATCATTTACATTACACCTTTTTTTCCCCCAAAATAAAGGCAACTTTAAAAGATGCACATACTATCATGAAACAGTATCAGTGGATATGATAGCATATTTCTTTCTATTAAACAACCTACCTGGGTTTTAGAAAAAATAAATCTGAGGTTGGCTTTGTTTCAGTGAATACTACCTTCTGTACCTGGAAGAATACTGCCTATCCTTCGAAGTCGTTACCACTCTCCAAATAATCTCAACAACCAACACTAGAAATAATTCCATGTTACTCTGTTCTTTCATACTTTACAGAATTCTACTAATCACTTTGGGTATTTTTCCTTTCATTCAGTCATTAGTTACGAGCTGCTTAAATGGAAAAAGACAGTGAGTTTTATTTTCTTTACATTCTCAATTTCTAAGAGAATGCTAATCACTTAGTAGGCATTCAATTGTTTTGAGTCTAAAAGAATAAATAAATGATTATTTTATGTCAATGACCCAATCTAAAAATACACAGGAACCAACCCTGCAATTGTACACAGTGGATTTATTACTCATTGCAGCAAAGGAGAACACACACTATGGGGAAACAGGGGTTTCTCAGTAAAAGAGTGTTATAAAGAATTTATAGGAGTTAGGCTTTGGTTGCATTATTCAGGGTGCATCTAAGTATGTGGGGGTTCAGTCTAGATTGGGTACTGTCAGAAACTGGGGGAAATTCTATAATTGGGTACGTCAATAAATCTTACCTACAGGAAGGGGAGACTAGTATAAAACTGTAATTGATCA
The DNA here is from genome assembly GCF_000951045.1 of Mandrillus leucophaeus. Lineage (NCBI taxonomy): Eukaryota > Metazoa > Chordata > Mammalia > Primates > Cercopithecidae > Mandrillus > Mandrillus leucophaeus. The sequence continues at coordinate 1,444,299 of NW_012107686.1, read as the reverse complement.
AGAAATATCAATTTCTAATTTTGACTGAGTGATGGGGCATTTGGTATTTTTGTGGGTGGCAAAGGAAACCTGCTTTTATTTCTGCTTAGAAAAAATTATGAAGTGGCCTTACTGTCTCATTTTATCATGGTCTCACAGTGACCTTACTATCAAGGTTGTGAGATAGGAATTGTGAGGCTGGAATTCTGTAAGATTATTTATGTGTAATAAGAGAATAGCATGCCCTAGCTGTGAGAGTTAGGCCAGCTCATGAACGTCAAGAGTTACTCTTTCGTTCTCTTCATTTATGTCTATCATTTCAAAATTTACATAATTGCAGAATAAGTTTCAAACTTTTTAAATAAACTTTTTATATTAATGGGTCTATGAAATATTTTACAGACCATATTGTTGAAAAATGGTTATATACAAAATGAATCAAACTTAATATTTTAGTAAATATTGCCTCTGCCTACTTTAAATTTTATAAAATGAGATATCATTAATAGAATAATTTTGGTGACAAAATAAATATTTGATTTATATTTCTCTTCAGATATATTTATGCATAGAATAAAAATCTTAAACAAAAAATGTCTAAGGAAAGGACAATATTTTTATATTACCTTTATGGGGAGCTTATCCTAATAACTTCATTTCCTAATGTCATACATTTTGTACCTATTTGTACATAAGTCTTCTAACTTTTGCTAACTTTTGATTTTGCTATTTTACATCGTTAAATTACATGTCTTCTAATTTTTCTAGGCCCTTGTTTCTTACTAACCCCAAATTTATTTGCACAGTGCAGTCCCCGATACACATTAAGCACTCAACTTGCATGCTTACTCCAAGCAGTATGTTACAAATTTCAAATAATTGTCTACCAATATCTGTCTAGTTGTTTTTATATTTCTGATCACGTGGAATAATGTATATTTTAAATAACTATACAAATGTAACTTATCACCCTTAATTATATCGTAATTATTTCAGTTGTCCGCACTCATGTTTGTTTGTTTTCCCTAATCATTACTGGACTTTTAGTCATTCATACTGACTCATATTCCATAATGTTTAAGAACATTTGATCTCTAGTGTCTGCTCAGATTTGACTGCTCACGTTTGAGTTCTGGTGCCATTATTTACCAACACTCTCAATTCTCTACGCCATGAAGAGAACATCCGAATAATGGGAATAATAATAGTATTCAACTTACAGGATGGTTGTAAGGAGTTATTTTATGACCTGGGCAGAGTGGCTCAGGCCTGTAATCCCAGTGCTTTGGGAGACCAAAGGGGGGTGGATCACTTGAGGTCAGGAGTTGGAGATCAGCCTGGCCAACATGGCAAAAACTCTTTCTCTACTAAAAATATAAAAATTAGTGAGGTGTGGTGGCGCAAGCCTGTAATCTCATCTACTCAGGAGGGATTATAAATAAAATGAAAAATAAAAAATAAATCAATATGATAGGTAAAACACTTAAAAATAATGCTGGAATATAGTAAACCCTCGAAAAAATGTTGACTATTATACCTACACTTTTAAATTTATATTTATACTCAATTACTTCTCATTATATAGTGTGCAATCATATCCTCTATGGTTTCACTGATCCTACCCCTACTTAACCACTATCTCTTTCTATTCTAGTCTATTCCTACTTCATCCAGATTAATCCTCCTAACGATTTAGTCATTTCGTACAAAAGTCAGGATGTATGATTGAATTATATGCTTACTGAAAAAACATTACATTCCTTACCCCCCAAGTATTTAATAATCAATGACCTTCAAGTTCAAGGCCTCAATTCAACTTCATCCATTAAAATGCTCAACCACTAATTTATTCATTTAATAGAGTGTCTACTACCTGAACAATTAATTTTACAATTGAAATTAGAAAAAAACAAAAACTCCAAAATATTTTCATTTGCTTTCCCTCATGAGTATTCTTCTCATGGTTACGACTTAACTTTCATTTTTAATTGTTCCATTTTGTTTGTAATGCCTTTTTGTTGTGTGCAACAATGAACTCATATTTTGAAAGTTCATAGTTTTGCATTTTGTTTGCATTTTCTGTTACTTTTCTCTTTGTCTTGATTGTAGTTTTTTTTTCTTTTTTTCTTCTAACAGTTCCTTTGTAATGGACTGACTTAAGGAAATACAGTTACGTATAACTTACAGTTGTTAGATTAGTTTTAAATTTTTAAGTATGAAATTGATTAATTTTAGCTATTCTCTACTACCTCATTTCAAGGTTTTAAAATTAAGTGACTCTCAGAACAAATTATGCCAAACATACACGTACTTATCAAACAACTGTCTGTTAGTAGTCACAACACATTCTTTTTTTTTTTTTTTTTTAGACAGGGTCTTGCTCTGTTGCCCAGACTGCAGTGAGGTGGTGCAGTCTTGGCTCACTTCAACCTCCACTTCCAGGGTTCAAGCGATTCTCATGCCTCAGACTCCCAAGTAGCTGGGATTACAGGCATGCACCACCATGTCCCGCTAATGTTTGTATTTTTAGAAGAGACAAGGTTTCACCATGTTGGCCACGCTGGTCTTGAACTCCTGGCCTCAAGTGATCCACCCACCTTGGCTTCCCAAAGTGCTAGAATTACAGGTGTGAGCCCCCTCACCCAGCCACAACACATTTTATGCAACATATTCAGTAAATCCAATAAATTCTAGCTATATGTTTGGGCGGTATAAACACCACTTTATATGAAATGTTCATGCCAGGGACATGAAACGATTTTCCAGAAGCAAATATTTTTACCATTTTAATTGATATCATTGAATCAGAATTATCCCTAACCTTTGACTGGGTAGAGGACCATTGAAGGATGAAGCTTCAGATACCATCCCTAAAGAAGCAAGGAAGCGATCTCTCTAGATTCTGATATCCTCCTCATGCAAAGATGAGGAGTGTGTCTAAAATATGTTTGTTAATCTATATTTCTTGAATTCTTTCAGTTCCATCAGTGAAGGTCTATCTTTAACTATAATTATACTAATTAAAATGTTTCTTATTTAAAAATTATAAATCAATGTTAATCTCAAGTGCTGGAGATATGAAAAAGCAAAGTGCTTATTGTAGTGGTACATACTATGGAATGTAACATATCTGATATTGTAACCATCCATTAAATACACATTTTGAAGTAGTACAGTTAACTGCCCTAAAGTCATAGAATATACTGACACACACATACTTAATAATACATACTGATATATCTTGAAGTTACAGACATTGAAACACTACCCATTGCAATAAAAAATACATTTGTACAAGACAAAGGCTACAAATGTCTGTTTTATATTGAGTGTTATTATCTAATGGAAATTATTTCCTAATTAGATACGTATCAATCCATTTAAATGAACTGAACAAAATATTGGCATAAAAATCTAATGAAACGAATTTAGCCCTGCTATCCAGACTAATGATGTCACTGGCATTTTAATCTCAAAAGCAATGTACACAAAATAACTAACCTGAAGATTTATTTCATCCTGAAAGTATGAATTACTACTAAAGGCATAGATTTGAGAGATGGTAATTTCAAAATCTATCTAGCCTTCTGAATTCACTCTTTATCTCCTCCTTCAAGTTATTTTCCTGGTAATTTTAAAAAATTCTGTAAATCACAATATTATTGTTCAAGCAATTTATGTGGAATATGTCTTAGAAATAGAAATAAATGGTTGTTTCAAATAAAGGTATGGTAAAATCTGCTACAGTAACAGTGAATTTATTCTTCCCAATAATTTTTGAAGTCTGACTTATGTAAATTACAGACAATTTTATTAGTTACACAAATATTTAGAATTGTATATGTTTTGGTGTGTTAATTATTATAAAATGTGCCTCCTTATCTCTAGTAAGACCTTTCGTCTTACTTACATTTATGGTCTAGTAAGACCATAAAGTCTACCTGTTTTTAACATAACAACTATAAAAGCTATAATTTCATAAATGCAATGTTACAAATTACCAAAAATGTAGCAGCCTGAAATTACATTTATTATCTTATAATCTCTGGGTGTCAGGGGTCCAGACCCCATTTAGCTGGGTACTCTGCTCATAATCTCAATACTATCTGCTATTTGGGGCTCCTTCTCAAGCTTACTGCATGTTGGCAGAATTCATGTTGGTGCGCCTGTAAGACTGAAGTCAATGCTTTTCTATTGGTCCTTGAATAGGACTTGCTCTCAGTTCCTAGAGGGTACCCTTACATTTCAGCCATGAGCCCTTCCCAAAGCAGCTTAGATCTTCAAAACGAGCAAGACACACACACTCTGTCCCTCATTCTATCTAGCTCTATCTCCATCTCTACCTCTCTCTCTCTCTCTCTCTTTAGGAAAGGTCTGGGGTTTCTTTTCAAGGACTCATCTAACTTTGTCAAGCCTACCCAGGTTAATCTCCTTTCTAATCACCTTAAAGTCAAATGACAAGGCATCTTAATTATATAGGCAGAATCCCTTCACCGCACCTTTCATGGAGTGAAATCCGAGGGCATTCACAAATCCTACTCGTGCTAAAGGGGCTCACTTCCATAAGTAATGCAAGAACTTAAGAGATCTTCAACTACATATGATATTCTTTGACTTTTGTTCCTTTATTGTCATGTGTTTTTTAACCTCATAAGACATTGGTATTACCATAATTTTCTACAGTGAACATGCATTATACTCACAGGTTTATTTATTCAGTCTCCACCTTTTTTTTTTTTTTTTTTTTTCCTGTTTTTGCTTCCCTGTAGCTCCATCTGGGAAAATGTGTCTTCTATCCTTTAGTGATACTTCTCGTGTCTCCTATTGTGCAGTTTGGTTCCTGATGAATTCTGTCAAGCTTTTGGCTTTATTTATCACGATAAGGTCTCTATTATCATTTTATAGAGTTTTCTTTAAAGGCAAGATGTTCTAAGAAACAGATGACAAAACAGTACTAGACATAAAAGAAACGTATTAGAGAAAATGACTGTAAAAGCACATGAGGAAGGAACAGGGAAAGGTTGGAAGTTTCCTCAGATAATGCAGGTCAGACTCTGAAAGATAAAGGGAAGAAGGTAGAAATGGCAGAAGGGTAGTTAGAAGTATCGCAGCCTAACATATATTTCTAGAAAAAATTTACTGAGCCTTTTTTCATGTGTCTGTTGGCTGCATAAATTTCTTCTTTTGAAAAGTGTCTATTCATATCCTTTGCCCATTTTTTGATGGGGTTTATGTTTTCTTGTAAATTGTTTAAGCTCTTTGTAGATTCTGGATATTAGCCCTTTGTCAGATGGATAGATTGCAGAAATTTTCTCCCATTCTGTAGGCTGCCTGTTCATTCTGATGGTAGTTTTTTTGTTTTGTTTTGTTTTGTTTTGTTTTGTTTTGTTTTGTGGTGTGCAGAAGCTCTTTAGTTTAATTACATCCCATTTGTCTATTTTGGCTTTTGTTGCCATTGCTTTTGGTGTTTTAGTCATGAAGTCCTTTCCATGCCTATGTCCTGAATGGTATTGCCTAAGGTTTCTACTAGGGTTTTTACGGTTTTAGGTCTAACATTTAAGTCTTTAATCCATCTTGAATTAATGTTTGTATAAGGTGTAAGGAAGGGATCCAGTTTCAGCTTTCTACATATGGTGCAGTTTTCCCAGCACTATTTATTAAATAGGGAGTCCTTTCCCCGTGTCTTGTTTTTGTCCGGTTTGTCAAAGATCAGATGGTTGTAGATGTGTGGTATTATTTCTCAGGCCTCTGTTCTGTTCCACTGCTCTATATCTCTGTTTTGG
>NW_012107686.1:1413728-1436552 GCF_000951045.1 Mandrillus leucophaeus | reverse complement strand
AGTTATTTTAAGTGGGAAGGTTGGTCTGAAAAAAAGCTAAGACACTACTGCTAAGAGCAGAACATTTCATTTGAAAATGTTTAAGAGAATAATTTGTATAAGCTGATTGCTTTCTTTCTGTATTTTTTCTAGCAAAATTTAGTGCCATTATTGTGATGATACAAATATAGCTAGGCTTTACTCCCCCCTTCCTGTATTTGGTAATTCACTGTTTTTAACTAATTCTGATTAGCAGTACAACATAAATGCAAATGTAATGTAAACCCTTTTTAAGTTTATTTATTTGCATTTATTTGTTTTTGAGACAGGCTCTGGCTCTGTCACCCAGGCTGGAGTACAGTGGCACTATCTCAGCTCACTGCAACCTTTGCCTCCTGGGCTCAAGCAATCCTCCCACCTCAGCTTCCCGAGTATCTGGGACTACAGGCACATGCCACCATGCCCAGTTAATTTTTTAATTTTTGTAGAGACAGGGTTTCACCATGTTTCCTAGACTGGTCTCGAACTCTTGAGCTCAAGCAATCCGCCCACCTCAGCCTTCCAAAGTCCTGGGATTACAGGTATGAGCCACTGTGCTGGGCCAAGTTCATTTATTTTTTGATAGAAAAACATGTATTCTACTCGTGCTGTATTCTTTTTATTTTATCACTTTCCAGATATGTGACCTTGGCCAAGTTAATTAAATTCTGTCTTTTTACTGTCATCCATAAATTAAGAAAAGTAACTCAATGTACCTCAAATACATAGAACAAAAAAGAAAAAGCATATTTTTTAACTTAGGCTGTTTAACTTTAAAGAAATTAAGTATTTTAATGAAAATAGACTTTGGTTTTTAAGATAATTTGTCATTTTGAAATATTACAGTCACATTCTTTACTAAGTTACTCCCACCTATATAGTATCCATTTAAAATATTCTTATATTTACAAATATTAGATTTACATATTTTAAGGATATCTTTATTATATAAAGTGAGAACCATATTTATAAAACTTATTCTTAATCCTAAGATCTAATTTAGGTAGAATTCCATTCTTTTAAATCCAATATAAAAGACTATAGTTTAAACAAATATAAGACAGTTAATAATGTAAAAGAATTTACTGCACTTTTAAAATTGCATGTTAAATAGCAAAATTAAATAGATAAACAGGGAAAATTGCATGTTTCATTGTCAAATGTCATACTGAGCATTTCTAACCTAGGGTAGCTATTAAATATACACCTAATAATTATCCAATTTGGAAATAAAGAAGTAGATTAAAACATACAAGAAGGACATTTTATTGGAAATTTATTTTCCCATAATATGAGCATGAAAGCAAGTGAAACACATATTACCTAAACATAATTAACATTTGTAAATACACGAATAAATGGAAAAATTAAGCTTGGTATCTGGAAGTACTACAAATTATATAATTGGAAAGAAAATCAAAATGTTACCTAGGCTATGATTATGTTAAAAATTTACCTTTAACCATATGAGGTAGAACTATATCCATAAAACCAATGGTTAGCCATACTAATCACTGCATAGCTTATTTGGTCTGGGTAATTCTTTTTAATAATAAAGTTGTTTCAATTTTGAAAAAGGTAAAATTCTAGTTTAGTTTAATTCAAAGCATAGGGATAGGCCTAAGCAAAATTCAGTAATAAGTATAATTAACAATAACAATATACATCACTATTATAAAGTATACTACTAAAGAGTATTCTCCACAGCCACGTAAATCAATTGACAATTGTGTCTTCTATAAGACTTGCAATTTTCTTTACAAAAACTGTTTGGAGAATGACTACTACTTACAATGGCTAAAATCCAAAATGAGTACTCAGAATGGTTAAAATCCAAAAATCTGATAATATTAATTCCTGGTGAGGAGTAATAGCAACACTCAATCATTGGTGACGGGAATAAAAAATTGGTAGAGCCACTTTGGTAGACAGTTTGGCAGCTTTTTACCATGCTAAATGTAGTTTTACCACGTGATTCAGTAATCTCACTCCCAGATATTTACTCTAGTGATTTTAAAATGTATGTCTATACAGAAACCTGCTCATGAATGTTTATAGCAGATTCATAATCACCCCAAGCTGCAAACAATCAAGATATCCTTCAATAAATGAGTTGATAAACAAACTGCTACACATATATAAATATAATATTAATTTAGCAATAGAAAATGAGTTATTAAGCTAGGGAAAGACATGGACAAATCTGAAATGCATATTGTTAAATAGAAGAAGTCAGTCTGAAAAAGGCACATAGTCTATAATTCCAAATATATGACATTCTGGAAAAGGTAAACTATAAACATGGTAAAAAGACCAATGATTCCCAAGACACGATGAAAGTTGAATAGGTGAAACACAGACAATTCTTTAGGTCAGTGAAACCATGCTGTATGACATTATAATCATAGATACATGACACTATGCATTTGCCAAGACCCACACACCTTTTTAGCACAGAGTCAACCTTAATTGTACATATTTTAAAGAAATCATTTAGGACCTCAAGGGATCCAAGGATGGAATGCAAAATATAAAAAAAGAAAACTTACTTATAAATGCATGAAATAACCTCAGTGGAGTTAGAGGAATAATGTGTTAATATAAATAATTTTGGAAATGAGTGAAGTTGGTAAGATGAAAGGCAAAAGAAGTTGTACATGTGCACTGTACTCTACTTAATACAGATGCTTCCCATTCGGGTACTGGTTAATGATTCTGATACCACTATAGATGTATACTTGAATTAAACAATTAAGTAAATGAACGACAGATGGTGGGAGCCAGATTTTATACTATCAGAGTGAAAACAGATAAGCAAGGCAAGAAAGCCAGAATGACTCATGTGTTAATGAATTACAGTTGGAGATATCAGTGTAAAATCATGTTTAGCTTTATATAGGTACACATGGTTACATATGGAATACTAATAGAAATGTGAGTATATGCAAGTTAGCATATTTTCTCTGCCTGTCAACTTAAAGGGCCTGGAAGTAATGACGCTCTGGTATCTATGCACATACCTAACACCCAGATCTTGTTTTGTAATGCCATTCTCCAAAAAAGAAACCAAGACACTTTGGAGAGATTGTTGAATCTAAGTCTGGGGAAGAAAATATATAAGATGAGATGAGTGCCTAGTAATGCCAGAAAGTAAAAATGTTCTCAAAAAAAAAAAAAAAAATTGGAAGTATGTCAAAATGACCCATGAATCAACTATAAGATCTAGCAATGGCTGAAGTAGGAAAGCTTTGAGCTAAATAAATATGAAGTTATAACCCAAACTTTAAAAAAAATCTATGATTCCATACTGATACAAATAAATGTAGAAGAGCCAAATCTTTCATGCAGAGTTTCAGATATTTATATAGATGCTCAACCCTGGAGAAGACGGAGCATAGCTCTTCACTTTTTTTTTATAATGTAAAGTTCTGGGATACATGTGCAGGACACGTATGTTTGTTACATAGGTAACATGTTCTTAATATGGCTGCATATAGTGTATGCCTTACAGTGAGTACCATATGGAAAGGCAAAAAAAATAAAAATAAAAATAACTTTACAGTGGAGAAAAATGCTAAACACTAACGCAGAAAATGTTAATATTAACAGTGATAAGTCATATTGAGACAATGTAACTTTCATGTATTGGAAATGGCACTTTATCTCTGTGGTTTCCTCCCCAGAATACATAATCTCCGTATAGTTATGAGAACAACATCAGATAAATGCCAACTGAGTAACATTTTACAAAATGTCTGACTAGTGCTTCTCAAAATTGTCAAGGTTATCAGAAACAAGAAAATTCTGAGAAACTATCACAGCCAAGATGAACCTGAGAAGATATGAAGACTAAATGTAATATGACACCCTGCATGAAATTCTACAACAGTTCTAAAAGTAAGAAACACATTTATCACTTATTTGTATAAATAAAATTAATCAATAATTGATTATCATCAGGATGAGAGTAGCTTTTCCAATAAAAAGTTGCAATATTTTGCCCAATTTTCAGTACGGAGTCAGTCTTCAGATGTACAAGGCACTGACTGATTTGGAGGTTAAATTCCATTATCACAAACTACAATATTGTGACCAGAGTATTCGGTAGTGGCTCACAGGTACATTTTATCCACATAACCCTGTAATGGGTAAAGGGAGTGCCAATGTATTTTGAGAATTATTAAATATAGGGGCTGGATTAAAATTGATAGTCAAAGAACCAAATCACCGATTACTTTTGCCATTTTTTTGTTGTTGTTGTTTTTGAGGCAGAGTCTCACTCCAACACCCAGGCTTGAGTGCAGTGGCGTGATCAAGGGTCACTAAAGCCTTTACTTCCCAGAGTTAGTGATTCTCCCACCTCAGCCTCCCAAGAAGCTGAGACTACAAGTGTGCACCACCAACCTGGCTAATTTTTTTTTTTAATTTCTATTTTGGTAGAGTCTGGGTTTCTCTGTGTTGCTCAGGCTGGTTTCAAATACCTAAGCTCGAGTGATCCACCCACTTCAGCCTCCCAAAGTGCTGGGATTACAAGCATGAGCCAGTAGGCCGAAGCCTGCCATTGTTAAGATGAGGGCAGGTGGCAGCCAGATAAAAAATGAGTCCTGGCCTGGGACCAGCTCATAATTAATTTACAAGATCCAGAGACCCATATACTAGTTATTTTCTCAGTGTATAACTGGATTATACATTTTATACAATTACAGAATGATATCAAATGTATAACAAAATAATGATTAAATAATTTGATATTAATAATTATACAATTTTGTAATTGGAGTCTATAAACCGGCTAGTTAGCAGAACACATGCACTGGTTGCTTGATCTGTGGGTGAAGATGAAAACATACATGTACAAAGAATGAATAAAACCTTCCCAAATATGCTTAAAAACATTCATCAACTCATCCAAGAAAATATATCTAAATAGGAAAAATACAGAGAGATCTCCACCCAGACACAAAAGTCGTCGAAAAATAGAGAAAAACTTTGCAAGCAAAAGGATGAAAATGATGAATCACCTACAGTAGAACAATACAAATAACAGGCGACGTCTCATCAGATAAGATGGCAATATAAAGGCAGTGAAATGTTATATTTGCAAGGTTAAAGAAAACAAAAGAAACCTATCAACAAAGAATTTTATGACCAGCAAAATGCTTGTTTAAAAATAAAGGTGAAGCCAGGTATGGTGGCTCATACCTGTAATCCCAGCACTTTGGGAGGCCGAGGAGGGCAAATCACGAGGTTAGGAGTTAAAGACCAGCCTGACCAACATGGTAAAACCCTGTCTCTACTAAAGTTATAAAAAAAATTAGCTGGACACAGTGGCAGGCGCCTGTAATCCCAGCTACTTGGGAGGCTGAGGCAGGAGAATCGCTTGAACCTGGGAGGCAGAGGTTGCGGTGAGCTGAGATCATGTCACTGCACTCCAGCCTGGGCAACAGAGTGAGTCTCTGTCTCAAAATAAATAAATAAAACAAATCATCAACAGAGGTGAAATAGACACTCCTATATAAACACAAATTAAAATTAAAACAAAATAAAATTTGCCAACAGAAGACTTGATTTCCATGAAATAACATAGCAAATCCTTTAGTCTGAAAGGAAATAACACCAAATGGTAACTTACAAACATGTAGGACAAAGTTAAGACAACTAGAAAAAGTAAATATATGGTAAAAATAAAAGTTTCTATTGTCTTTAAGTTATTTAAAAGACATATATTTATATAAAACAGTAATTACAATACTGTACTTTTGGGTTTATGGCCCACGTAGACATAACATATATAGCAATAAAACCACAAAGAATGAACAAGAAAATTAAACTTTATTGGAATACAGTTCCTACATTTAACCAGAATTAAATTAACATTAATCTGATGCAGACTATATAAATGTTAAGATGTTTATTTCAACCTCAAATATTAGCATTTGAAAAATAAATTAACAGATAAATTAAACTGGTACACTAAAATATTTAATACAAAAGAAAGTAGTGAAAGTAGAAGAGAGAAACAGGTTACGAGACATATAAAAATCATACAACAAAATGACAGATACAAATACATCAATAATAACATTAAATATAAATGGACTAAACATACTAATGAAATGGCGAAATACTTAAACAGAATAAACAAAATCCATTTACATCTACAAGACACACACTTTAAAACCATAGTTTGAGAATAAATGCATAGTAAAAGATATAGAATGCAAACAGTAACCCTAAAAGAAGTATCGTCTATATTAGAAGCAGACGAAAAAGGCTAAGATAAGAACTGTAACTTGAGACAAAAAACAAAAAACAAAAAAATGAAAAGGTCAATATATCAGAAGGATATTTTAAGAATACCTGAATAAAAAACTGATACAAATGAAAGGACAAATAGAAAATTCAATAATATTAGTTGCAGATTTCATATACTAGTATCAGTAACAGAGCAACAAGACAAAAATTCCACAAAAATATAGATTATTTGAACAGTATTAAAAAGATATGAGCAGTAGTGTTAGACAGCTTGATCTTTTATGGTATATTCCACGAAATGTCAGCAGAATTAACATTCCTTCCAAGTTCAAAGGGAACACATTTCAGGATAGACCATATACTGGATCACAAAGCAATATAACAAATTTAAAGTGATTAAAGTGATACGAAATATATTTTCTAATGGCATAAAGATTAAACTTGAAAGCTACAGAGAAAGCGTAAGGGAAATAACCAACACTTATAAAGGAAACATGATGATTGTGGTTAACCAAAAACACAAAGAGAAAGGAAATTAGAAAATATGCTGAAAAAAGGAAAATAAAGCTTTAAGACATTAAAACTGATGAGAAACTGCTAAAACAGTACATGGAGAGAAATCTGTCACTTGTAAAATGCATCATAAAAAACAAGTAGCTTCAAATCATTCATCTAATTTTTCACTTTAATAAACCGGAAAATGGAGAGCAAACTAAGCCTGAATCTAGCAGATGAAATAAAGTGAAAATTAATAATATAGGAAAAACACTTGAAAAAAAATTATTGAAAACAAAAGTTGGTTTTTCAGAAATGATTAATAAAATCAACAAATCTTTAGCTAGTCTGAATTTAAAAAAAAAGAAGGAGAAGACACGATCACTAAAATTAAAAGAGACATTATCACTAACCCTTCCGAAATTAAAAACATTAAAATGGAATACTATAAACAACTCTATGCCCACAAATTGCATAACTTATATTAAATGGATATGTTTCTACAAAGATGCAAATTACCAAAAGCAAATAAAAAAAAATCAAATGTTAAAATAAATATATAGCAAATACCGTAATCTAATGAAATATTTTCCAACAAAGGAAAGGCAAGCTCAGACCTAGATGGCTACACAGGTAAGTACTAAAAATATTATTCCCGTTGAAAACCAGCACAATACAAGGATGTCCTCTCTCACGACTCCTATTCAAAGTAGTATTGGAAGTCCTAGTCAGAGTAATCAGGCAAGAGAAAGAAATAGAGGGCATCTGAATAGGAAGAAAATAAGTCAAACTATCTCTGTTTGCAGATGATATGACTCTGCATCTTAAAAGCAAACAACCCCATTAAAAAGTGGGCAAAGGACATGAATAGGCACATTTCAAAAGACATACATGTGGCCAAGAAACATATGAAAAAACTCAATATCACTGATCATTAGAGAAACGCAAATGCAAACCACAATGAGATACCATCACCGCACAATAGTCAGAATGGCTACTATTAAAAATAAAAAAATACCAATGCTGGTGTGGTTGCAGAAAAAATGGAGCATTTATACACCGCTGGTAGGAGTGTAAATTAGTTTAACTATTGTGGAAAGGAAAACAGTATGGCGATTCCTCGAAGAGCTAAAAGCAGAACTATCATTCAACCCAACAATCCCATTACTGGGTATATGCCCAGAAAAATATAAATCATTCTACCATAAAGACACATGCACGGGAATGTTCATTGCAGCCCTATTCACAATAGCAGAAGACATGAAATCAATATAAATGCCCATCAATGACAGATTAGATAAAGAAGATGTGGTATATATACACCATGGAATACTATGCAGCCATTAAAAGAATGAGATCATATCTTTTGCAGGAACATGGATGGAGCTGGAGGCCATTATCCTCAGCAAACTAATGCGGAACAGAAAACCAAATAGCACATGTTCTTACTTATAAGTGGGAGTTAAATGATGAGAACTTAGGAACACAAAGAAGGAAACAACAGACACAGGTGTCTGTTTGAGGTTGGAGGGTGGGAGGAGGGAGAGGAGTACAAAAGATAACTATGAGGTACTGGGCATAATTCCTGGGTGATGGAATAATTTGTACAACAAATCCCTGTGACATGAGTTTACCTATGTAACAAACTCACATGTACCCCCAAATCTAAACAGAAAGTTAAAAAAACCTAAATGGAGAGTTAAAAACCTAAGTTTTAAATCAAGACCTACCAAATAGATAATTTCAACAGAACATTTACTGATTTTTTGTTTGTTTGTTTCTAAAGACCATAAAACTGTAATAATACTTAATAAAACAAAAGAATTGTGTTTCTAACAAAAAAAATTAAAATAAAATACTGAAAAGAAAATGCTAACCCTTAAAGAACCTCAAAAAACAGAGGAGAGGACACTTCCCAAATCATTCTTTGAGGCTGGATTCTCCCTGATGCCAAAGCACACAAAAACATCACAAGAAAAGAAAAATACACAACGTCCTAATCAGCAAATGTTCTTAAAATACTCGCAAACTGAATTCAGTAATATTTAAAAAGGATTACACACCATCATCATTTGGGATTTCTACAAAAATGTAAGACTATATTAGCATTCAAAAAATAAATCCATGTAATACGTAATATTAATACAATAAAGAAAAGCATACAGTATCATCTCAGTAGATACAGATAATGTATTTGACATAGCCAACGTTGATTCCTGATGAAATGCTTAGCAAACTAGAAATAGATGAGAATTTTCTCAAACTAATAACAGGCACCCAATAAAAAAACCTACAATCAATATCATACTTAATGGTGAAAGAATGAAAGATGTCCATTTTCATTATATCTATTCAATAGTGTACAAGAATTTCTAGCTAGTATCATCAGGCAAGAAAAATATATAAAAGGTATTCAAATTCAAAAGAAAGAATCAAAACCATGTATTATGTATATTAACTCACATATGTCATAATCATCTATGTAGAAAGTTCTGAGGAAATCACACACACATACCTATTAGATTTGATAAACACATTTAATATGGTCACAGGTAATAAAATCAATATGCAAAAATCCATTACATTTTTATATGCTTACAATGAATATTCTGCAAACATAATTTTTTAAAAATTCCATTCACAGAAACAACAAACAAAATAATACTCAGGAATTGATTTAACTAAAAAATGCAACCCTTGTCCAATGAAAAACTATAAAAGATTGCTAGGAAAAGTGTTTAAAGATCTAAATAAATTGGTAAAAATCCCATGTTCACAGATTGAAAGATTCAATAATTCTTATGATGCTAACTCTCCCCAAATTGATCTATCAATTCATAAAAGTCTCCATGAACTTATCAGAATTTTTTTGGTTGAAATTGACAAGCCTATTATTAAAATTATTATGTAAATATAATAGCTTTAAAACAGTCAAAATAATTTTTAAAAAGAACAAAACTGGAAAGCATATAATATCTGACTTCTAAACTTTCAAAGTACAGTAATAAAGACAACGTAATCATTATGTACATACAGATAGGGATATAGACTAACTGAACCAAATTAAAAGTTTGGAAATAAACTCTTAATTTGGTTAGTTTTTGGTAAAGAATCAAAGATAATTAAATGGTGAGAGAATGGCTTTTCAAGAAATAGAAATAGAACAAGTTAGTATTCCTATGCAAAAACAACAGAAAAGAAGAATAAAGAACTCAGCATCTTACCCCACACCATATACAAAAATTAAATCAAAATGAGTCATAGATGTAAATATTGTATAAGAACTAATATTCCAAAACTTCTGGAGAAAACCTAGGAGATAATCTTTATGGTCTTTGGCTAGGAAAAAATCTCTTGGCTAAAGTACAAAAATATGATTTATTAAAAACAATATATTGTTGAACTTCATGAAGATTAGAAACTTTTATACTTGAAACAGACCACAAAATGAAATACAAGCCATATTTGTAAGTCATATATCTGATAAAAGACTTACATCTGGAATATATCAATGTTTTCAATTCAAATCAATATTTAAAAGACAAAAATTCCGAGTAAACAATAGGCGAAAGATTTGAATAGACATTTTACCAAAGAAATATATGAATGCCTAATATGCACATGAAAAGATGCTCAATATCATTAGTAATTAGGGCAAAGTAATTGAAGAACACAATGAGATAACACCACACACACAGTAATGGCTATAATTAAAAAGACATAAAATGAGTGTTGGCAAGGATGTGGAAAAATTGGAACCCTCACACATTGCTGGTGGGAATAAAAATGGTTCAGCTACTTTGGGAAAGAGTTTGGCAGTGTCTTCAGAAAAAAAGTACATCTACCATATGGCCCTACCTTTCCACTCCTAGGTATTTACTCAATAAAAATAAAAGCATATGTCCATGCAAAGACTTGTGTATGAATGTTCACACCAGCATTATTCATAACAGCCCCAAACTGGATGCAACCCAAATGTGTATCAACCAGTAAATGAGTAAACAAAATGTGTTGTATTCGTATCACATTTGCCAGATATGAAAGACTATATATGGTATGATATTTACATGAAATGTCTAGAAACGGCAAAGCTATAAGATAGAAAGCAGATAATGGTCTAGGGTTGGCTATGGGAAGGAGAATGGACCAAAAATGGACAGGAAGAAACTATTATGTTAAAGAAAATGTTTAATATTGGATTGTAGTGATGGATGCAAACCTTCATCAATTTACCAAAAATCATTTAAATGTAAATTTACAGTGTCCGAGTATATGGCATGTGAGTGTTACCTAAGCTATAAAAAGTAAGTATCACCTTTTGGAAGAAGATGGCAGAAATGAGTGCCCCTCTCAAAGATTTATAAAGGCAGCCCTATTCATTTTTCAAATTCGCCAATCTGACAGCTATACACCGTATGGGCCACTCATTCTTCAGGATGGATTTACCTGTTGCAGGTGGAGTAACAGTCCCTCAAACATGTCTCTGTTACGTGGAAAAGAGGACATAAAGTTGCAATGGAATTAAGGTTGCTACTCAACTGACCTTGATATGGGACGATTATCCTGAATTATTCAGGGAGGCTCAATGTAATCACAAGGTATCTAACAAAGTAAAAAAGGAGAAAGAAGTGTCAGAGTTAGAGTCATGCAGCATGAGAAGAATTAGATTGGCCATTACTACTGACTTGGAAGATGGGAGGAGGCCAGAAGCAAAGGTATGATGGTGGCCTCTAAAAGCTGAGAAAGGAAGAAAGAAAATGAATTATTCTCTAGTCTCCGGCAAAAAACCCTCTTGACACTTAATTTTAGCCCAATGAAACCAATCTTCGATTTTTGACCTCCAGAGCTTTAACATAATAAATGTGTGTTGTTTTAAATCACGAAGTAGTCATTTGTTATGCCAGCAATAGAAAACGAATATGGCACCCAGCCTCTAGCTGCTGGAAATATTGGCTACTGAGGAGTCATAGATACGTCTCTCACTGGGAATTGTCCTCAACTACAAGGAATTGTCTAGTCTTGTAGGTTTTTCTTCCTCTCAGGGGAAGAATGACTAGTTGATATGGGGTTACAAAGACCTAAGTTGAAGGTAAATTGCAGGTAAGCTTCTTAGTCTACCCAGTCTTACCTTCATTTTCTTAAAATTGGATATCCTGAGGTTCTTTCCTAATAAACCTTCTGCATGCAAGTCTGCCTTTTAGAGTCTATTTCCTGTGATATATATCGATTAATGCAAACTCAGCAGAAAGAGTCTATGCCTCTTCACAGACAGCTACACATAAATCTATGTGTCTCAAAGTTTAGAAGTTTTAGAAACTCTAACTCATTACAGTTTTTCCATAATATTTCTATTTTCACATTTTCCTTAAGATAGCATATTTTGATTAATGCCTACATTCCCAGTGGTCACAATACTTTTAATGCAGACTGATTTTGCCAAATTGGGCTTTTAAAAAATATTTGTTTATTTAAAACAGTGGTTTTGTTAGGTGAGGTTGAAATTCAATACACATGTAGGAAAACAACTTAAAACTGTTCTCCATTGACAACGTCCTCCCAACAACACATTGTAAAAAGGACTATATTTTAAATATTAACTTCATGGTTGCCTATAATATATGGAGGTGAACAATAAAGGCCTAACTACATTTTTTTTGGCTTTGAAAATATCATTTATTAATTGTTCAATATTAAGTTGTGATTTCATTGTTATGGTTTATTTCTAATTTGGTATTGAGGGTTCTCTCTTGAAAGTGGTGAGAAGCCAAGATAGCCCCTCTTTATGAGAGTCCAGATGAAAGTGGTAGTAGGTAGGGGAGTTAGGTTTTGGTGTATGTGTCAGAAGAGAAACAGTGAGAAAATAAAAACAAAATGCGTACAACAGAAGAAATGTATTACTCACAGGTCCTAAAGATGTTAGGGGCACTGATGAAAGTCTATGGGAAGCATGGAGGAGGCAAGAGGTCATCTGGTGGGGGAGGGAGAGGAGTCTTTCTTTCAGGGGTTGTGGATTGGCTAGTTTACAGAAAACACATGGTAAGAGAGGAACTTATTTACAGGACTCTGGTATTTGACTATTAGGTTTTATCATGTTCAACAGCTGTGAGTGTGTGGGGTTTGGGTCAGTGTAATGAGGCTATATTTCAAACCACCACATAGGGAGAGGAAGTTTTAGCTAGGCCAAAGGTGATGGGATAAACTGAGTTTCAAAGAACTTAGTTCAGACTTTAAAATGAATGCCAGGACAGCATATGAAACAAATTTATGACAAAGTCTATGTGGGTGACTTCTATAAAATTGACTTCTCTTTGTTATGCCTTGTTCCTAATTCTTTTTGAGTGACACCAGTCATGACTCATAGCTATCACAGATACTGAGTTTCACATGAATCAACAGTTAATAAAATTCATAAGTTTTGCAAAGAGGTCATGCATCTGAGAAGCTCTATTAGTTTTGCTTAATCTCCCCCTTTGTGAAATATGGATAACTTGAAAAGTACTACTCATATATTTTTACTTTTTCTTAATTACTGAACTTTTATCGAGTATAATCAGAGAATCTTGCCACGTATTTGGCAAAAAGTACATCTTTATAACTGAGCTATTTGTTCAGATGATTTAAATTTACAAACAAAAGAGACTCTAGAGTGATTCCTATGTGTCAGGTAATCTGTTGGGAGAAAAAAATAATTTCAGTGATCTGATTCTGTATCTAAGGAAAAGAAGCCTTAAGAGTTTACACCAGGCACAGTGGTTCACTCCTGTAATCCCAGCATTTTGGGAGGCCAAGGTGGCCAGATCACGAGTTCAGGAGTTCGAGACCAGCCAAACCAATGTGGTGAAAACATGTCTATAAAAATACAAAAATTAACCTGGCAGCATGGCATGTGCCTGTAATCCCAGCTACTTGGGAGGCTGAGGCAAGAGAATCACTTGAACCCGGGGGGCGGAGGTTGTAGTGAGCTGAGATTGTGCCACTGCACTCCAGCCTGGGCGAAGAGTGAGACTCTATCTCAAAAAAGAAAAGAAAAAAGAAAAAAAGTTTATATGACCCCCAAGGATACATAGCTAGTGGTACAGAGCCCTTAAAATCAGAAGAACAAGGTGGAAGGGAAATCAGGGAGATTCAAAGTATGAGGAAGATTTGACCTACTCTGGTTGGCTTGAAGATTGAGTGGGTAGTGTCAAAAGCATGAGAAGAATATGAATTCTAAGAACAACCATTGATTTAGGGAAAAATCCCACACTCCAGATGAGGACCACAACATTTGTTGACATTTTGATTTCAGCCATCTGAGACCTTGATCAACCATGCTGCACTGGACTTCAGAACTAGGAAAACAGAGATCATAAACAGATTTTGTTATAAACAGCTAAGTTTGTGATAATTTGTTGTTCGGCAAAAGAAAAGGAAATTTTGGTTATTTTGTCATTTCCACTGCATGACCCATGAGTAAAACACTTTTTTCTTGGTGTTTCTTTCTTTCTAAAATCATACATTGGGTCATCTAGAAACATGGAAGAAAGAAATACTGCCAGAAAGATAATAAAATGCAGGTGCATAAAATTAGAATGAATTTGGGAAAACTGCTTTTACATTTTGATTTGGTCACTTACTGGCTGTATGACCTTAAACAAGCCTATTTTTATTTTCTTTAAGTCTTACATTTCATGGCTGACAAAGAGAGAAAATAACCACTCTAGTTATCTGTTAGAATTGTTGTGGAGATAAATAGAAAAAAGTCTTTATGAAGGCAAAATGCACATTATATCCAAACTGAAAAGCAGAATTCTAAATGGGGAGCTGAGAAGAGGAATGGAAGAGCTAAATATGTCCTTTCTGCTACAGTCTTTGCCAGAATCTTAACAGTAATAGTAGAATAGGATCCTCCCACTCCAAATATCTATATATACCATTTCTTATGCGAGTCTGATTCTACCCAGAAAAAAATTGGGCCTGTCTTAGCCCACTTTCACTAATGAGAACTATATTCAGTAAACTGTTTTCTATTTTCAACATACTCTAAAGAATATGTAAAAAGCTCTGTCTGATATCAAGGTCCACTTCTTCACTGCTAAGGAATGGTTGGAAGCCAGGTGAAATGTCTGCTGATCACATATAACCCCAAATACTGTTCATTTATAACTGACACCCTTTGTTCGAGAAGCTATTAGGACATGGTTTTTAAGGGTGTAAGCTCTGCATTTGTTAGTAAAGGTACAGTTCCTTATCCTGACCCTTACAAGTTAACTCTACCCTGGATAAGGAATTTAACTTTTTATAATCCATAAAATGGGTATGATAATAATCCCTGAAATAGGGTTCTCATACACACACACACACACACACACATATATACACACACATATATACACACATACATATATACACATAAATATACACACACACAAATTCCTTGTAATAAACATCTCTCGCTCCATATATATATGTGTGTACATATGTGTATACACACACACACACAAAGGAACCGGTGTACACAACTGTGGGTGACCTAGGCAAGTATAAGTTCCACAGGGGGGAAAAGCTCTCAGGCATGGGCTGTAACTGCTATCCAAAAACAGAAATTCTTCATCAAGGCAGCCTCAGCTCTTCTATTAAGACCTTTCTAGTGATTGATTCAGGGCCAACAAAATTATCTAGAATAATCTTTTTATTTAAAGTCAACTGTCTCACATCTACAAAATACGTTCATAGCGACAGTTAGCGTTCGACTGAATAAATGAGGGCTGTAGACTAGACAAGGTGACAAATCAAAAGACCATCACAGCACCCAAATCATGGGCTTCTCTGGGGCATGAAAAGGAATCTATGCAAATAAGGGACATGTGTGTGTGTTTGCGTGTGTAGTAGATGCCTGATATATTTCATATGCTCAAAAATTCTGCCTGTATGTTGTCATTATTGCCTGTTAACAACTGGAAAGGGATCGATTTTTATAAATTACTACACCATTATGCCTTTCCAAAATAAGGTGTTTTTCTGAATTTTTATTTCTAAAACAGTAAAATACAGCACCATCTAACTGCTGTATTTTAATGTTTTATTTGACAATAGGAAGAGCAATTCTAAACCACTTTTGATGGAAAAAGTAATTAGGAAAATAATCCCTTATTTCCTTGGTACCATGACACTTCTATGATGATACTACCATCAAATACTTCTTGTGAAGTACTAAATTAGGATATGTTGGTTTGAATATTTCATGTGCAAAATCATAAAGACTTCTTAAGTGTCATTGATGGGCCAATAATTATGATTATATATATTCATATATAATTCTGAGTACCATTAAAACAAATTGTTGAATATGTTGTCCCTACACTTGTTAGTTATTATAGCTTTCCATGTTTTTTTTTTAATTTTTTTTTTTTTTTTTTTTTTTTTTTAGGGGAGCCGGAGTCTCGCTCTGTCACCAGATTGAAGTGCAGTGGTGCCATCTCGGCTCACTGTAACCTCCACCTCCTGGGTTTAAGTGATTTTCCTGCCTCAGCCTCCCGAGTAGCTGGGACTACATGCATGCACCATCACACCCAGCTAATTTTTGCATTTTTAGTAGAGATGGCCCGTTTCAACCATGTTGACCAGATGGTCTCAGTCTCTTGACCTCATGATCCATCTGCCTCGGCCTACCAAAATGCTGGGATCACAGACATGAGTCACTGCACCTGGCCAACTTTCTATGTATTTTTGACACTTTGAGTACCGTTATCGATTACACTATCTTTTCAGACTTGTTCAGTATAGTACTTATTTCTGGACAACTCCCAAAATCTAGTCAAGTCATCTACTGTATTGTATCTTGAACTATTCACCATTTTATTCTAAATACCAAGCCATTGTGCACCAATACATCTTTAAATCACAAAAATAAAAAGCATTATTGGGAAAATAAAAGCTGAAAAAACAAAGATCAATACATTTTCACATACCCAATTTTTAAATAAATTCACTAGACATTGCAACATTTCAATAAATATAACAAAAATGAGAAAAAAGAAAAAATATGGAAAATTTGCCTGTTTATTAAAAGTATCCATAGATGAAATTAATATAGATAATTGCTATTAAACTTATAATTTTTGTCATTAGAAAATTCTAAATTCAAGATAGGTTATAGGTAAAATAATGATTTCCATATTAAATATCTGTTCTCACAATTTGAATTAATACCACATATATCAATATTTAAAATGTGTAACCTGACAAATATCCAGGTTGGAATGATGACTATGCTTGGTGGATGATCTATATCAAAATTTTTCTGTATTTTGTTTCAAAAGAAATCACACTTGAGAAACCAATCTCAAAGGGACAAATGCATGGAAATGGAGTAAAAGATTTTAAAGCAATTTCGGCATGCTCAGGATATTCACATCTAACTATTATCCGACATACAAGTGATGTTGCTTTCTCAAAATACCGTCAATTCTTCACCAGTAGTCAATTCTAAAAATTTACATTATATTTTCATGGAATAAATGGATTTCACATTTAATACACTTCTGGGTTAAAGCTGGTAAATAAATATCACACATATGCATGACTAATACCCAGCTCACTCCTCATGCAACTTGTATGATCTATACCTTGTTCAATGAGGTGAGTCCTATAATCTGACATTTAGAATGTGAAGGTAAGGTCAAATGCCTATAAACGTGGCTCAATACTCCTGAGTTTATCTCCTTGTGGAGTGGTAACAAACAGTTCATAAACTGGCACCATTGTGGGGTCACACCTTTCATACTAGCATCGCTTTATTCTACAATTTTGCTATATTATTTATAGTAGACAGTGGAGATTAAAAGCAGCCTAATCTCTTAGCTACATTTGAATAAATAAATTTTAAGATTTCTTAGGTTTGAATCAACACATTTGCTGTCAAATAATTGGTATTATTAGGTTTCCTTTGCTTGTGTGTGTTTGTGTGTGTGTGTGAGAGAGAGAGCGTGTTTGCTGTGTTCCTCCCAAAACTTGTATAAAATTATCAGTTTGTGACTTGTTATATGATTGATTTCTATTATCTTCACGTGTACAGAACCAAAATATATCCTAACAACATGTAAAATTAAGAAACATATGATGCCATGTTTCTATTATTAGCTGTGTAATGTTTTAGTAACAATTCCTGGTGTCATTTGTACATTTAAATTAAGTCAAATCTGCATATTACATTCATTTATTTTTCACATATGTTAAATCTTATTTTCATGTTCATAGCAAAATATACTAGGTGACTCAGTATTTTCATATAGGAAAAATTTTAATCATATCAAAATTTGGTTTAGTTAAGACTCAAAAGCCTGTGGTATTTGAATACTGAATAATAAATTATCAAGGAATTAAAATGACTTCAAATAAATATAAAATCTAGGTGCTAAATTATAAGCAGTAATTTGCGTTGTAAAACATCCCCAAAACAATATCATATGAAGTGAATTTGTAGAGTGAGTTACAAAGTAACCCCTTAAATAGATATGTCCACCTGGAACTGCAAAATGTGATTTTTTAAATAAAGATCTTTGCTGATATAATTACGGTAAGGATCTTGACAAAAGGTCATTCTATGTTAGATTAGTCCTTAAATACAATGATGAATTTCCTTATGAGACAAAAAAGGAGAAACTGAGACATAGCTAGAAAAGTCACGTGAAGATGAAGGCAGGGATTGGAATGAGGCCTCTACAATCCTGGGGAAGAGCAAGGATTGCTGTAGTCATCAGAAGCAGAAGAGAAGCCTGAAATATTCCTCTACAGAGTCTCCAAAAGGAGCTAATTCACCAGCATTTCAATTTTGGACTTCTGGACTCATGAATTATGAGAGAATTAAAATATCTAGTGTTTAAAGCCATAAAATGTGTGATAATTTGTTACAGCAACCCTAACGAACTAACGCAATGTGATATATTGTATTATTAACCCTATCTTTTTCCCCTCCCTGTTTGCATACACACTTTGTCATGTTACTTTTCACTAAACAGAGAGTCTCTTACCTTGCCCCTTGATTTTGGACTTGGCCATCTGACTTATTGTGCTAAGAGAATGAGGCAGATGTCACAGTGAACCATTTCTAAGTCCAGGCCTTCAGAGCCCTCCTTTGTTACTGCCTTTTTTTTTTTTTTCTTAAGTTGGTCAGGTCTGGAAAAAGAAGGTGATGAGGCCAGCCCACTGGCGTGGCAGAATGATGAAAAACACATGGAAGAGCATTGTTACGGTCAAGCCCACTCTCAATCGGCTGGCTCCTAGCTAACACAGAGACTAACAATATGTAATTCCAGTTTTAAGTCACTATATTTCAATAATTTTTTTATACAGCAACTGTTTACTAATACAGTGAGGGAATGTATCACTTTTTAATATCAAGATATTTGTTAAGAACTATTCCAAGTTAATAACTTATATTTAATTTCCTATTGGAGGACTTTTTAACCGGCTGGTATAAAAATGGCCAAGAAAAAGAAAAGTAAGTTCTCCAGATTAGCGGGTCTTAGGTATCATATCACGTGATCTTTTAAAAATTAACATGAACTGGAATTTGGTATTTTTAACATATTTGTCATATGTGCTTATATCAAGGGCGTGATGATGTCTTATGATGTTCAGAAAAATCTACAGCTGGTTGCATTGCTCTCTTACTCTAAATGGTTCCGTTCGTAAAGGTAAACAGGTGAATTGCAAGCTCCCTAACAAGGCTCATCATGTCCTGGCCTCTGCTTATTGACCTGGAGCAGACACCTTTGTGCCCCATATCATATCCTCTTAGCCCATCTGTGATCTCAGCTGCAGCTGCTAAGGACAGTTTATGTAAACACCAATTCATCTAATGATAGCAGCATCCAATCTCAAGGGGATACAGCAAGTCTTTCACTTGCTTTCCGGCCTAGTGACTGTCGTCTTACAGTGGAAGTTGTTGCCAGGCTGGCAGGGCTTCTAGGTGCACCCTGGAAATATGAGGGAGTTAATACCTCGGGACAACCTCAGTTGATAGAGGTTGAATGCTTATAGGTAAATGCCGTACCTTCCTTTCCTGCAGGAAGATAATTCTAGGCAGTGCTGTTTACCCTTCTCAGGAGGGCTGGTTAAATGGACCCCACTGTAAAAAGGAGTAACCTTGATAATTTAGTCATACGTTACCTTTTACTTCTTGCCTGTTACCGTTCCTGTCCTTTCACCCTTGCTTCCTGGGATCACCTTCAAAGAAACTATCTGTGTCCAAGTCCTTGACTCAGGCTCTGCTTTAGAGAAAATCAAATAAAGACCTTCCCCTATCTTATCTCTCACATCTCTTCTTCCTTTCCCTTTACTCAATTTTCATCATACTGAGCTTTAGTACTTAGAGTTCCAAATAAGTTCTCTCACTCTCATACCCTACTTTGCACGTATTACTGATATGACGACCTGGAACACTTTCCCTAAAACCTTATCTTCTATACATATCTTATCTCAATCAGTTTTGCTTGCTCTTCAAGATCTAGCTTAGGCACCACCTCTTCCATGGTGTTTTTCCAAAGAAACCAAGTGTCCTTCCTTAAGTGCTACCATATGTGAATTCATATATCAATGTACCAGTCACCTTGAATAATAAACAAAAATTGTCTTACTCTTTTAGTCCCTACCAGCTGTTAAACCTATCACTATTTTAAGAAAGGGTAGGGAAATTTGCTCTCAAGTGCATCAAGCGGTAAGAACACCATATTGTGATATTAGGAATCTTCTGTTGAACAAATATTTATAGACATTTATCAGCACTGTACTCAGATACATTTGTTTCTTAAGCCATGTTTACTGACAGCCTTGTTTTTATCTTCATTTGCTATGAAGATGTCTAAGTATAAACTTATGTTTCTGGACCAAATCTAGCAAGGTGAAAAATTTGATTTCATTAAGCCATTCTTTCAACAAGTAGTTACATTCATTTTGTGTGTCAGGAACTTTAATAAACATTGTTAAATAAGACATTGCCCATGCCGTTAAAAGCCCAGTAGGGTGATTCAGGTGACGAAGTAAGTCCAAGGATTTAACTGTATAAATGTTCCTTAGAAGAAGAAGGGAAATCTTTTGAGTCTAGACATAACCTAAGATAAGGCCTAATAAAGATGATTAGGATTTATTGAGAATTTAATCCTTTCACAGCACACAGCCAAGAGGAGTATCTCAAATGTTCACAACAACCCTTTGATCTAAATAATTATTATCCCCACTGTACTGAATAGAAGTTTGTAGCAAAGACAAACCAAAGCAATGTGCCCAAAGTAGAGCAAAACTAAGAGTTTAGGTGAGAATTCTACTCTAGGTTGTCTGGAACTGTAATTCATGTGCTTGGATACCATACTTCAGTTGCCTAGATATTATATAATAAATTACCAAAGTGTTCAGGTGAATGATAAATTAGGCAAGATTTAACTCAGAAAGAAATTATTGGTAGATTAGTTGTTGATAATTGATACACTGGTACAATTATGTTTTTCTTTCAAAGTGGAGTTTTTTCAAAGTAGGAGTCAGGAAACTTGCCAAAGCAACTATTTTGAGTAAATTCACACATTCAATCTAGAATTTTTTAAAGTGTTGTAACTCAGAAGAGTATTTTTAAAACTCACAAATGCCATTGCATGACATAGAGAACTATTATATATTGCCAAGGGAATTCATTGTTTTAACAGAGGCTCTTCGTTTGATCTTTCTGATTTGCTGCTGTTGTGGATGTTGAGGTACACTGCCAGATTTTCATCATTTTTCTTGCCTTCAGATGAAGAAGGTCACCCTGCCCAGGATTGTGCCTCCTACTTGGGGGCAGGCCCTGCGCGAAGACTGCCTGATGTGAGAATAGAAAGGCCAGGATGTCTTGCTTCAGTCTCTCTCCAGGGTCATCTCAGTTCCCAAGTTATTTGCAGCATCGATTGAGATCTTTGGTGTGACTGAATCCCAGCTCAGCTTCTCCTTCTGACCAATTTTTGTTTTATGGCTCTCCTGTAAAAAATACTCTCTGATCACATTTCTATGTATAAATCTCTTTATCAGGGTTTGAAACATGACTGTACCCTACTTATAAGCTAACAAGTTAGTCTTACTATAAATGCTGGAAAAAGACACAAGACTTCTTGTTCAGAGGCAGAT
Organism: Mandrillus leucophaeus; assembly: GCF_000951045.1. Taxonomy (NCBI): domain Eukaryota; kingdom Metazoa; phylum Chordata; class Mammalia; order Primates; family Cercopithecidae; genus Mandrillus; species Mandrillus leucophaeus. The sequence continues at coordinate 1,414,652 of NW_012107686.1, read as the reverse complement.
GGTGTTATCAATCATAGTACAGTAAGAAGCATGAGAATAAAATTATCAGTTCTACCCATTGCCCCGAAGTCCAACAGTGGCAAAATGAAGGGCCTATAGAGATATCTGCACATATCTATATTACCTTACAAAGGAGGAACAACAAACTAGGGAAATATATCAGGAAGTGAGAAAGCCTGCCCTGTGTCATGGAGGGGGATATTTTGCCATGCCTCAAGATTACTCACCGTACATATAATCCTGAGAAATGGCTTACATAAAGAGTAGTTGGAGCTGTACACTTTCGGCACATGTAACAAGAACTTACAAGATCACTCAGGGGTATGATAAAATACCTCCTCCAACGCTATGTATCAGAATTTGCTTCCCAGGGAAGCCAATCTATGATAAAAATATTCACTGTAGAATGGACAAATCTACATAGTTTCTTGTCCTTTTATTATTTGCTATTCTCATCATGTAATATGTAGCTTATATAATAAATACGATGAACTGCTAAGTATGTAGCTTATATGATAAGTACTATGGACTAATAAGGATTGCCTTAATGATCATGTTATGCAGCCATTCTAGAAGCAAATCTGTATTTATGTAGCTATTATTTAGTCATTATTAATAATCAGATATGTTTTATTAATCTATGTCCTCAGGTAAACTTCGTGTGTGTGTGTGTGTGTGTGTGTGTGTATATAAACTAGTTACAAATAGCTATACATGTGTAACTATTCAGTTACATATATAACTAAAGTTTGTCTAACTCTAACTATAAAACTATGAAAACTAAAGTTTTTATATAACTAGTTACATATATGTAGTTTATATATATATTTACATATATAAAGTTTATATACAATTTATATATATAACTTCATATAAAGTTATATATAGTTATATACAATTATATATATAAACTTTAGTTTTATA
>NW_012107686.1:1402769-1413553 GCF_000951045.1 Mandrillus leucophaeus | reverse complement strand
CATTATATCATCTGACTAATAATGACAAAAAAATTACTGTGTAGTTACTATATTAAGTAAAATATAGGATTTACATCTGGATTTAAGTTTGCAAAAAGGGAAAAAACAGTTTCCTTTGCTATACCAATTAATTTCTCAATTTAGGCAAAAACTTTCATAATATCACTGTTGTGGAAATTTTTTAAATGTGAATTACAGTTAGAAGCAATGATAAAACCAATGGAAAGATAATAAAAGAAGGAGAGTAGGGTATAAGGTAAAAGCAGAATAAAGCCTTCTGGAAAACTTTTAAAAAGTTCTTCTAAAGTAGTTAAAATAATTAACATAATTGATGTTACTTTACATGTTTTCAATACTCAGGTATTTGCCTACATGCTTTCTATAAATTAAACTGAACGCTTTGTTACAAGAAAATTCTTGTCATACTTATGACAAGAATTTTCTTATCTCAAGAAAGAGAAGAAAAACTTGTAAGCTTTGTTTTTGTCGGGAAATACCAACTTCTACTTCCCACGTCAAATAAATAAATCAATCCATCCACGTATTCAAAGATAATTAGGTATCATTATTGTAAAATATTTCAAAAATATTCAATTTTTAAATATATTTTCTTAAACTACATGGCTCTTAAATGCTTTCAAAATACTTTTGTAAGAGAATTATTGCTGAATCTAAAGAGTATGATTTCCATTAAAGAAGAAACGTGATATTATAACGTTGTCAAAAAAATTAAGAGGAAATATGTAGCAGATTGTTGGTTAGGATTTCTCAGTGACAGAAAGTGTTTATGGAAAAAGTTATTTCACTTGAAAGAACAAATAAAGTTTAGAATAGAGGCAACGGACAGCTTTATTATACATACCCTCACATTAATTATTAACTTTCTTTTTTATCTAAAGAGTCAGATCTGCTACTCATAAAAAACTTTTGTAGAACAACAAAACACTGTAATTTGACACTTTGGTTTTGACACAATTCAATAACACAAGAAGTAATTTGGGTTGGAAAGGACTTGCATTTTGTAACGAGTTAAAACTGAGACCAAGGCTCTATCCAGTGTGTTACTGTGAATTGGTGATATAAAGGTTCAGGATGGGGTTTAGATACAGGTAGTGTAAAATGAGCCTGACATACTGTGACCAAATTACTTCTATGATTCATGGAATTCCCTTGCAATAGAAGATAGGGTGAGATTTTTGTTATTGCCAGAACTGGCTAGCAAGTTCTAGAGCTCTGACATTTGATAGACATGTGACAATAATTGGATGCAGAACCCCTCCTAGAACCCACTCAGAGATGAAAGGCCCATCTCTACCACAATCAAATATCATTCCATTCTCAGTTCCTTTAGGAAGGGCTCTGAGCTCTGCTGCTCTTAGTGTCTGCCTATCCTCTTGAGTATAATCTTTTCCTAGAGTGATACCTTCCCACATGGAGAGCATCGGGTAAGTGTCATAGCCTCTGGTTTTCTCAGCTTATTCTCCTTATATTGAGCTTTTGCCCTCCGAGCAAGCAGGAGCAAAGGCACCTCAGGACCCCACATTCTCAACCTGCCATGTCTAGGGTAGATCCTTTGTCCTTTGTGGAATGGTTTGAGGAAGTGAGTCCACAAATTCTCAGCCACACTGCTTAGGAATTTAGTATTTGCAACTAGGAGGGTGGAGAAGAAAACTTCTGGTAACCTGTCCCTTGTCTTGAAATACTCTATGTTTTGACTAGGAACTGAGGGGACAGGGAATCCTGTTTTCTTAGTCACACTTTCCAGACTGAGGCTTCTCTCAGTCATCATGTGGGGATGAGGATGGGAACATGAAAGAGAGGGAGCAGGTCATGACCAAGTTCCATGACTTTCATTGTTCTTACCAATATTTCGAAGATTTTCTAAAATAGGTGTTTATTAATTTTCTGTTTCTTCTTAGGACTACTTTCAGAGACTTTAGGTGGTCATCTGTTTAAATAATTTTTGCCAGTCATCAACAGCATTGCATTGGGATTGGCTCTGCAGAACTCCTCACGCTGCCATTCCTGACATCCAAAGTTGATCAGGGCATATTCTTAATAAAGTTATTAGAACAGATTCCAAATTTTGAGTAATAGTTGAGACATCAAATGCATCAACAAACAAGAACTGAGCCAATCAATTCAAAACAAATTATTTTATAGCTTCTCAAAAACTTCAAAAATGTCTTCTACTCAGTCCAACAGTTTTGTGTGAGTCAACGTAAGATGTTACCGAATATATTTGGCCTAAAATTGTAGTATTAATCATGTCCCACCTCAAATGCTAGCTTTCCTTAATAGACTATTGTCTATAATGTATGAATTTGCTCTATGATTATCAACCAATTAAAAAATATAGAGAAGGCATGGTGGCAGAAGAGGTGATTGTGATACATATTTGGAGACTGGGGAGTACAGACAAAGTCATTTAGACAGTAAAGGTAGCACAAAGACTAATACAGAAGTTTATCCTTTCTGCATGTTTATTCTTTCCTGTCATATCCTTATCTGAAACTTGAGATTTGAGTAGATGATCTCCAGGTCAGCTGGAATTCTAACACCCTTCGATTCTTTAAGATAATAGTCTGACATCTAAGTGATAATGTTGAGGAGAAAGTTGGAGATAAGGGATTAGAAGCTGGCTGAGAGTCTTGAAGTAGAGATTTATACTAAAGACTGATTATTATTGATCTTGTATTTTAAAAAATGAGAGAGAAACAAGAATAGGTTTGCTTTCTGTAGAAGGATAAATGAAAGACATAATCCCCAGAAGAAAAGATAGAGGCAGAATGAAAAACAGGACATTTTAAAGCCTTTGATCTTAAAAGTAAAAATTTCAAGAAGAAAATCTGATCAATAATGTAAAGAGACAAAAATATCACAACATATTTGGGGAAAAAAATTTACTTTTCACCTGTCAGTTTTGCAAAGTGTATAATAGTAGTTTGGAAAGGTGGTGAAGATAGTAGCAAGTTTGTGTAAAATAACAGAAAACTCAGTAAAGAAAAATAAAAATTGTATTATAAAATAAAAAGAAGTGCTAAGGCTGTAAGTATAGGGACCTTGATTATATATACATATGTAGGTAACAAATAACAGCACCACTTGAAATAAGTTTAATAATCCTTTCCCTAAAAGGTAAATTGAATTTACTTTTATTTATCCTCTTTTAAATATTAGAGGGCATCTACTGCTTATATCATTCATGGATTTAACGTGTAACTCATTTTTACTCTGATCATGAGCTTCTAGTTAAAGAGAATTCTACCACAACTTCTTTATCCTTTTTTAGACCTTCTTATTTTTGTTTATGTAAATGAATTTTTTAACATTGTTTGTGAATGTAAGTATATTCAATTGACTATATATAAAAACAATCTGGATACTGACTTAATTTGATTAATTTTTCTTAATAGAAACAGGATTTTCAAAACACTCATATGATTTTTTAAAAATACACTACAGCCCACACAGTTTAATTTTTAAAATTACTAAAATGTGTGCAACCCTCATTATATTTTTGTCAATCTTCTATTCCTCACATAGGAATTTACCACACCCCATCTGTTGGTAGACTGCAACATTCCAACAATTTTCCTCAACCTTCTCCTCAGCAAGATTTCCTTCAAATGCATGTATTGATACAAGACTGCCAAATTACTTCACTGATTTTTCTTCTTTTCTAGTGAAACAATATCTTGATTCTGTGAACTTGTCCCACTTTAAGTTGCTTATCCAGAAGAAAATGTATTCTTTTTCTGACCATAATCTTTACATCTTCTTAAATCTGGAGACAAAATAATGTAGGGAAGATGTAAGGTCTATCTTTAAGCATTTTTTGAGGGGGTGACCCTGGGAGATTTTATTGCTTTATCCCTGAACCTCAGTGGCCTCATCTGTAAGATGGGGATAATAACAGCACCCATGTCGTAACTATAAAGATTAAATGTATTAGTACAAGGAGAACACACTCAACAAATGTTATTTATATATGCTGTTGTCTCAAACAGGAATGTAATGCTTAATACAGAAAATAGATTTTAGCTACTCACGTGTTCTCTTGGCTCCTGAAACATGAGCTCCCCCTGCCCTAGTTCTTTTGAGCCCATCAATATAGCTGTCCTTGTCCTTAATCTCCAAACGAGTTTGATTTGACACAACTGCCAGGTGGCTTTCATCTCCACAAATGAATAATAAAAGCAATTCTTGCTGTTTTAGGGAACAAAACACTAGAGTTTAATCTTCCAACTTGATTGATTTGGAAGCATTCCTATCAATGTAAAATATTCTGTTTCGGGCAGTGGAGAAACCAAGGCCAGCTCCTCAGTTGTGTTTCCAGTGGAAGGTTTGGTTGCTGTCCTGCTGCAGGCTCTGCTGTAGGCTTTTAGTTGCTTTCTTGCTGAGGGTAATTTTAGGCCTCAAAATCATGCTGGGGGAGCAGTTGAACAGAGAGGGCAGATTCTCGAAGCCACTCATAAGTCTGAGAAATTTCAGTTTCTGTTCCTTGTTCTCAAAACCAGCAGTATCTCACTGGCCAATCTCAGTGGCCAAACCACTTCTGGTTTCAGAAGCGTCTGTACTCTTCATGATGGGTGTCTTCTTGCAAGGCCTCTCATCTCACCTGGTCTATGTGTGCCTCATCCATGTAGCCTCTTTTCCAACACCACCTCCAAATCTGTGCATGGTTACTCCTTCCAAGGGTCTCCTTCTACCCTCCTTTTCTTCTTTTTCTTTCAGAGCCAGCTGCTCAATGATTGGTGGCTCTACTTCTTTCTTGAACTTCATTTCTTTTTCACTGGGCCTTCAGGGCCGGCTCCTGCTGGGATATATTCTGGAGCCTCAATTTTAGTTGGCTTCTTTTTTACTTTCTTTCCTAGGGCTGCTCTCTGTTGACCCGGAGGGCTTGGGGTGGCCTAGTAGGGTGTCTCCCTCTTGCAGGATTTTTCTCTTCTTCATCTTCGTGCTGTGCTCCCTGGGGCTTCCTGGCTTCCATTTCTGCCCAAGACTGCCTGCCCCTCACCCTCCTTCCCCTCACAGCAAGTTTACACAGCAACCTCAGCCTTGTAGAACCAGACTGAGAAGACTGTGGAGTCCTGGGTCCCCCTTTCTTTTTTCTTTTTCTTTTTTTCTTTTTTTTATTTTTTGAGATTCTTGCTAACTCTGGTCTCCTTTTCACCATGTCTGGGGCATGAGGAACTTTTCAACTCAGAGCCATGCACTATGAACAGAGGTGACTTCCTCTTCTTTTTCTTCTCCCTGCTGAGGAACTCTGAGTGACCCAGAGACTGCTTCCTGGGGCAAGTGACTTCTCTATCTGGTATGCAGTGTGGTCACAGGTTTTAGGTGGTTCCTTGCAAAGGGGGATGAGGCCCTTTTTTTCTTCTTTTCTTTCTTCACTTGAGGAATCTCAGGTATCTGCCCTTGGACCACATTCTTAGAGGGAGTGCGAGTCTTACAGGAGAAACATCAGTAAAATAATCGTCATTGTTTAAAATTTAGTATTGAGTCTCTGGTTCTTTGATCATTTTCTTCTTTTTATCTGAGAACCTAAAGCCCAGGTCTGCTTTGTGGGTCCTGGTGTTCATTCTGGTAGGACAGACTTTCCCGCCTCCATGTGAGAGCCCTGTTTTTCAGCATTTGAAGTACTATCAGATGGACAAGGGTATATATTTTTTCAAGGGGTAGAACTCAGACAAATCAATGGAAGTTGCAACATTTTAGCTCAGAATAAGAAGCTTTAAACTAGGAACAAATAGCCTCCAGAGAGAATGACCTCTCTTTGAGTAAAGCTGAATGAACATTTGTCAAGCATTTTCTAGAAGAAACCCCTGGAAAAAGCAAGACGTGTATCTGAGTCACAAAATATGCAATCCAAAAATACCTTTGGAAATCATCTCCTACCTTTACAGGTAAAGTTACATGCACAATATCATTTAACTTAATGATCCCCTAATCTAACTGATTATCAAAATCACCTGCAAAGTTGTATGTTAAGACGGGAAGGGAGGGATTGGCTAAGTTACAGACCCACTCTAAGGCTACTCAGTTGGGAATTTCTGCCGGTGGGGCATGGAAATATGATTCTGATGATCCACTAAGTTTTGCAACCACTGATATTTCCAGGATGACTTGAATCAAGGTCATCCGATTTCTAGTCAGAGTCAAATGTTCTTGTTTTTGTTTTGTTTTAATCACATGATGTTTCATAAATTTTTTTTTTTTTGAAATAGAGTTTCGCTCTGTTGCCCAGGCTAGAGTACAGTGTCACAATCTTGGCTCACTGCAACCTCCACCTTCCAGGTTCAAGCGATTCTCCAGCTTCAGCCTCCCAAGTAGCTGGGACTACAGGCATGCACCACCATGCCTGGCTAATTTTTGTATTTTTAGTAAAGATGGGGTTTCACCATATTGGCCAGGCTGGTCTCGAACTGCTGACCTCATGATCCACCCACCTCTGCCTCCCAAAGTGCTGAGATTACAGGGTGAGCCACCGTGCCTGGCCTCTTAAGTCCCTTTTTGCATAAAATCTATGACTTTTTTTTAAACGGTATTTCTCTAGTCAGCAAACTGTATGATCTACTCAGTTTCATTTTAAATTAGATCAACTTAGGTCATCCACTTAGGTTTCATTCACTTTTAATTAGAGACTGGCCTAATTAATATCTAAGAGATATTGTCTAGAGGCTGTAAATATTCAAAATTAACAAAAAATTAACTGGGTGTAGGACTGGAGATTGAGGCCAAAAAACTACACTTAAAGTAAACAAATGAATCAATGTAATAAAACTGAATCCAAGCAGATTTTAAGAGCTAACAGACACAGGAAAGTAGACTACTGATTTATGTCTACCTTTTGCCAGTTTCTACTGTTTTACCTGGTTTTTCCTTTGACTTTAATACATAGCTGCTGATTTATTCTCCTTTCTAAGACTTGATTTTAGCTTATAAGTGATATCTTTTGCCAGTAGCGCCTGCTTGTCTATTTGGCCATGAATTCCTTGAGGAGAAAGATTCTAGTTTGTGAGACCCTTGTTTGAGAGCTCATGCTAGAAACTATAAAATATGACACAATGAGTTTGACAATGCTGCTTTCAGAGAAAGTCTTAAAACCTACATTCTAGATGTAAAATTCCTCTATGTTGTATATGCATCATATAATTATTGGGAAATAACTTCATAATGCAGTTTCTAATGAAACTTGTCATTTGATACTACTTAGTCTTTCATATGAATTTTTCTTTAAAGCTATACCTTCTCACCCTGTTTACAGTCGATTAGTTTATTTATCGAGTGCATATTATTCTATCAATCTCTTACATGCTTGGTAACTGTAGAAATCTAGACAGTTTCTTTGAATTTCAATTTCCTCATCTGTAAAATGACTGAATTTCTTTATTCTTATCTAGAAACTCTGGAAAGCTAGACAGTTTCTTTGAATTTCAGTTTCCTCATCTGTAAAATGACTGGATTTACTTATTATCTAGAGAACCCTCATCCTCTCTAATAAGGCATCCCTTTGAAAGACCTTGCTCAAGCAGAGAGATCAGCTGACAGTTATAACTCAGTAATACATATATAACTCAGTCAGGAATATAAACATAGCACTCTCTCCCAAGGTTCTTAGAATAGAAAGCCTTAAATTCACCATGTTCCAAGCCTTTCATTCAATTTTCCCCACCTATTTAGTCATACCAATGCGTCACATGTATTATCTGCTATTTAAATTCCTTGAGTGCATAGGACTATAATATATCCAAGATGCTTCTCTTCGTCAGACTATATTAAACCAATTTTCTGGTCAAGATAAGGCTGCTCTCACATTTGTCTTTTAACTATTTCAAATTATCTAGATTTTCCTTAATTCTTTGGCCCAGAATCTCTCAATAGTCTTCAGATTTTCAAGCACTTTTAAAGTGTATCTCTAGATTTATGTACAACTACTTCACTCACAAGCTTAACTACTTGCTCTCTGTCAGTTTTTACAGTGTCAAGAAGAACCATTTATGCACTGCATGATGCCTGTCAGTTAGTCCTTAAGGACCTGTAAATGGTGTGAAAAAAATATTATTGTTCACTAGGTAAGGTGAAATAGCATCTGTTAACATTGTCATCAGATTCTTTTTTAGAGCAACAATAATCAACAGAAACAACTTTCCATAATACACATACCTGTATGGTTGAAGTAGTTTTAGTTATTTCACTTAAGAAGAGCAACGGTAATTTTTCTGTTGTCAGTTTATATGTGAGGTTTTAAAAATGTTAGAAATAAGAGAAGTAGGAGTGCTTTCTGTGAGTTAAAATATAAAATTAATCTATAATAAATTACACCAAACATATGCAAAGTCACCTCAGAAACAGAATAGTTCTGAATTCAGTGTGAATATACTAATTCAAAGATATAAGTCAGAAAGGAGTGTAAGCAGTCATTGAGTGATCATTTATCATCCATGGATGAGTCAAAAAAGTGATTTCCATCTCCTCTAGATTTTGTAGTTTATGTGCACAAAGGTGTTTACAGTAGCCTTGAGTAATCTTTTGTTTGTCTGTGGTATCAGTAGTAATAGTTCCCTTTTCATTTCTAATTTAGCTTATTTTGATCTTCTTTTCTTGCTTATTCTTGCTAATGGTCTATCAATTTTTTTTTTTATCATTTCAAAGAACCAGCTTTTTTACTTGTCTTTTGTATATTTTTGGTTTCAGTTTTATTGAGTTCTGCTCTGATTTCTGTTATTTCTTTTCATCTGCGGGGTTTGGGGTTGGATTGTTCTTGCTTCTCCAGTTCTGTGAGAGGTGACCTTAGATTGTCTACTTGTGCTCTTTCAGATATTTTGATGTAGGCATTTAATGCTATAAACTTTCCTCTTCATGTTGACTTCAGGTAACCTGATGACTATGCGCCTAGATGATAATCCTTTTGCAATGAATTTGTCAGGTGTTCTTTGAGTTTCTTGCATTTGGATGGCTAAATCTGTGGAAAGGCTGGGGCAGTTTTCCTCAGTTGTTTTCTCAAATATGTTTTCCAGACTTTTAGATTCCTCCTCTTCCTTGGTAACATAAATTATGCTTAGGTTTAGATAAGCATAACATAGTCCCAAAAGCATAACATAGTCCCAAACTTCTTGGAGGCTTTGTTCTTTTTTTTTTTATTTTATTTTATTTTTTTGTCTTTGAAAGCCTGTCTTCAAGCTTTGAAGCTCGCTCTTCTGCTTGTTCAATTCTATTGATGAAAATTTCCAGGGCATTTTGCATTTTTCTAAGTGTGCCTTTCATTTCCAGAAGTTGTGACTGTTTTTTGTTTATGCTATCTATTTCACTGAAGATTTTTCCTCTCATATCTTGTATCATGTTTTTGATTTCTTTAAGTTGGACGTCACCTTTCTCTGGTGGCTCCTTGTTTAACTTAGCGATTGACCTTCTGAATTGTTTTTCTGGCAATTCAGAAATTTCATCTTGGTTTAGATCCATTTTTGGTGAGCTGGTGTGATCCTTTGGGGGTTTTAAAGAACTTTGTTTTGTCGTATTACCAGAATTGCTTTTCTGATTCCTTCTTATTTGGGTAGACTATGTTAGAGGGAAGATCTGTGACACAAGAGCTGCTGTTCAGATATTTTTGTCCCTTGATGTCATGTTCTCCCCTTCCCCTAGGGATGGGCTTCCTAGGAGCTGAACTGCTGTGATAGTTTTTGCTCTCCTGGGTCTAGCCACCTAGTGAGGCTACCAGGCTCCAGGCCAGTACTGGTGAGTGTCTCTAAATAGTTCTGTGATGTGATCTGTCTTCAGGTTTTGCAGCCATGGATACAAGCACCTGCTCCAGTGGAGATAGCAGGGGAGCTAAGTGTACCCTGTGGTGGTCCTTAGTTGTATTTTTGTTTAGTGCACTGGTTTTGTGTTGGTTGGCCTCCAGCCAGGAGGTGGTACTTTCAAGAGTGCATCAGCTGCAGTTGTATAGGGAGGATCAGGTGGTGGGTGGGGCTATAGAGCTCTCAAGAGATTAATGTCCTTCATCTTTGGCAACCAGGGTGGTAGAGAAAGACCACCAGGTGAAGGAAGGGGTTGGGTTATCTGAGAAGACATCTTATTCAACCAATGGTGTTGGGATAATTGGCAAGCCACATGTAGAAGAATGAAACTGGATCCTCATCTCTCACCTTACGCAAAAAATCAACTCAAGATGAATCAAAGATCTGAAATCATAAAAATTCTAAAAGATAAAATGACCTACTAATGTAACAGTATGTATTAATAGAGGGCTATGTATTGAATTATAAAATTAATATGTTGTCACCATACTGTCACAAAACAAAGAAACTTGACAAGAAAACAATAATGTCATAAACCCAAAATAAAAGACTGATTAACATTTGAGCTTTTTTACCCTATTTATGTTTCATAAAGTTGACACAAATGTATGCATATTTAATGATTATTTCAATATAGTAGTACTTACGCATTTCTAAAAGTTTTATAATTTTGTATTTACTATCTCTAAGTATTTTTAATATCTGCATAATTTTCTACTATATGAATATATTTAAATACACCCTAGTTTTGAAATTTAGGTTCCTCAGAATGTTTACTACTATAAATGAATATGTGAAACATAATTATCTGCATAGAAATAATTTGTTAGATGAAACACTCCAAAGTGAAAATGTTACATAAAATTATATGTAGATATTTAGATAGTAAGATCTTTCATGCATATTAAAATTTTCACTTTCAACTAATAGTGTACAAATGGGAGCACTTTCTCATTCTTTTCTAAAACCATTAATAATCTGATA
>NW_012107686.1:1395754-1402719 GCF_000951045.1 Mandrillus leucophaeus | reverse complement strand
TTGATGAAAATTTCCAGGGCATTTTGCATTTTTCTAAGTGTGCCTTTCATTTCCAGAAGTTGTGACTGTTTTTTGTTTATGCTATCTATTTCACTGAAGATTTTTCCTCTCATATCTTGTATCATGTTTTTGATTTCTTTAAGTTGGACGTCACCTTTCTCTGGTGGCTCCTTGTTTAACTTAGCGATTGACCTTCTGAATTGTTTTTCTGGCAATTCAGAAATTTCATCTTGGTTTAGATCCATTTTTGGTGAGCTGGTGTGATCCTTTGGGGGTTTTAAAGAACTTTGTTTTGTCGTATTACCAGAATTGCTTTTCTGATTCCTTCTTATTTGGGTAGACTATGTTAGAGGGAAGATCTGTGACACAAGAGCTGCTGTTCAGATATTTTTGTCCCTTGATGTCATGTTCTCCCCTTCCCCTAGGGATGGGCTTCCTAGGAGCTGAACTGCTGTGATAGTTTTTGCTCTCCTGGGTCTAGCCACCTAGTGAGGCTACCAGGCTCCAGGCCAGTACTGGTGAGTGTCTCTAAATAGTTCTGTGATGTGATCTGTCTTCAGGTTTTGCAGCCATGGATACAAGCACCTGCTCCAGTGGAGATAGCAGGGGAGCTAAGTGTACCCTGTGGTGGTCCTTAGTTGTATTTTTGTTTAGTGCACTGGTTTTGTGTTGGTTGGCCTCCAGCCAGGAGGTGGTACTTTCAAGAGTGCATCAGCTGCAGTTGTATAGGGAGGATCAGGTGGTGGGTGGGGCTATAGAGCTCTCAAGAGATTAATGTCCTTCATCTTTGGCAACCAGGGTGGTAGAGAAAGACCACCAGGTGAAGGAAGGGGTTGGGTTATCTGAGAAGACATCTTATTCAACCAATGGTGTTGGGATAATTGGCAAGCCACATGTAGAAGAATGAAACTGGATCCTCATCTCTCACCTTACGCAAAAAATCAACTCAAGATGAATCAAAGATCTGAAATCATAAAAATTCTAAAAGATAAAATGACCTACTAATGTAACAGTATGTATTAATAGAGGGCTATGTATTGAATTATAAAATTAATATGTTGTCACCATACTGTCACAAAACAAAGAAACTTGACAAGAAAACAATAATGTCATAAACCCAAAATAAAAGACTGATTAACATTTGAGCTTTTTTACCCTATTTATGTTTCATAAAGTTGACACAAATGTATGCATATTTAATGATTATTTCAATATAGTAGTACTTACGCATTTCTAAAAGTTTTATAATTTTGTATTTACTATCTCTAAGTATTTTTAATATCTGCATAATTTTCTACTATATGAATATATTTAAATACACCCTAGTTTTGAAATTTAGGTTCCTCAGAATGTTTACTACTATAAATGAATATGTGAAACATAATTATCTGCATAGAAATAATTTGTTAGATGAAACACTCCAAAGTGAAAATGTTACATAAAATTATATGTAGATATTTAGATAGTAAGATCTTTCATGCATATTAAAATTTTCACTTTCAACTAATAGTGTACAAATGGGAGCACTTTCTCATTCTTTTCTAAAACCATTAATAATCTGATAGATAAAATGACACGTTGGTGTTTATTTGAATTTTTTGAATACTTTGGACATATCAGTTCTATGGACAAATTAACACAATCTCATGATTTAACATATTATTAATTTTTAAATAATCAAAATGGTTTTAAGAATAATTGATAATATGCTTGACCATACCTTCCAGCTTAAGAAATAAAGTATTACTTAGCTATTATTAAAAAGTCAAAAAATTACAGATGCCAGTGAGATTGTGGTGAAAAAGGAATGCTTATATACTGTTAGTGGGAATGTAAATTAGTTCAACCATTGTGGAAGACAGTGTGGTGATTCCTCAAAGATCTAAAGACAGAATACCATTCCACCCAACAATCCCATTACTTTTTATATACCCATAGGAATATAAATTGTTCTATTATAAACACACATACACATGTATGTTTATTGCAGCACTATTCACAATAGTAAAGACTTGGAATCAATTTAAATGTCTATCAATTATAGACCTGGATAAAGAAAATGTAGTACCTATACAACATGGAATACTATGCACCCATAAAAAAAGAACAAGATCCTGGCTGTTGCAGGGGTATAGATGAAACTGGAGGCCATTATCCTCAGCAAACTAATGCAGGAACAGAAAACTAAGTACCGCATATTCCCACTTATAAGCGGGAACTAAATGATGAGAACACATGGACACACAGAGGGGAACAACACACACTGGGTCCTGTTGTAGGGGGAGGGTGGGAGGAGGCAGAGGATCAGAAAAAATAACAGTAGGTACTGGGCTTAATACCTGGGTGATGAGATAATCTGTACAACACATCCTGATGGCACATGATCACCTAGGCAATAAACCTGCATATGTACCCCTGAACTTAAAAGTTAAAAAAGATATCGGTGTACATATTCCTTATCACAAACCTCCACCAACATTCTATTCTTTCTACTTACACTTTTACTGCATATATGTATATCTTACATACATATATAGTGTAAATATAAAATATATACATATATTTGTTTTGCATGTTTAAAAATGTATATAAACGGTATTGTAGGGGCCAAGGCTTGGCCCTCTGAAGGTTTGCTTAAAAATTAACTTGCAAAAGGCAGACTCATTGGAGAAAAGGCATAAAAACTTATTTAATGTATATATACAGGAGCCTTTGGAATGAAAACCCAAAGATACAAGAAAAATTGCCCAATTTTATGCTTAAGTTTAACCAAGTATGGATAGCCATGTTGGAATATGATTAAACAAAAAGGTTCTGATCTAATGTTAATAGACTGAGTAGGAAAACCCAGCAAGGCCTGCCTATGTAGATTCTTCTTTGCCTCTGTCCATGGATTCCCTCCTTCTGGGTATGGGACAGGACCCTCTCTAGGCAAGGACTTGTGACCTACAGTCAAACAGGGTAGGTCAGATAATTTCTTCATGGCCAGCTTTCACACAGAGAAGTGGAAGGATAGTTAGAGTAATATTTTTAGGTCTTATGTCTGACTTTGGAGAAAAGATTTGGTTTCTACATTTAGTATTTGGCAAGAGGGATTCTAGTTTCTATGGCTAGCCTCAGGGGAGAATAGGACAAAGAAACAGATCAGAGAAAATCTTTTTTGTTCTGAGGCTGTTTCTGAGGCCTTCATTTTGGGGCACTGTTTTCTGCACCCCAACAGTACCATATATCCATATATCTTCTGTTATTGTTTTTAAGATTTATCCATGTTTAAAAATGTAGGTTTAGTTTCTTTTTAATTCTGTATTAATGTAAACTTTTGATTTTTGCTATTTCAAATAACATCACATATATTGAGTCATGTGTGTTCTTGAGTATATGCATGATTCTCTAGTTTATATTAATGATTTAGTTAATATAATTTATATTGAATGAATACACTGAAGTGACATTTCTGGGCTATCAGATATATGTTCAAAATTATATATATCCAATTGTTGCCTGTAAAATATATAAGACAGTGCAGTTTTTCCATTCAATGATGTAGTACTGTGATGCAGTACCGTGATGTAGTACATTCAATGCATCCCCTTCCAGTTGTTGCTTGTAAAATATGTAAGACAGTGCACTTTTCCATTTAGTTTCCATATACATATATATGCACACATATACATATATATGTATACACAGCACACATATATGTTGCTATATACCCACTAACAACATAATATAGTTCCAGATGCTCTATATCCCTGCTAATATTAGGCATTTCAAGCGTCTCAATTTTTGCTAATTATATATATTTCAAATATTTTAATTTACATGCACACACAAATACAGTAGTTTGTAGGACAGGGATTGCTCCATCAAGGAACACAGGTTTCTTTTTATCCTAGTGGCTCTTCACCAAGCAAGCAGAAAAAGGACAAAGTCTGGAAATTGATTGGTCGAAAGTTAGGGTATGGACCGGACTTAGAAGTGATTCATTTTATTTCAACCTACATTCTTCAAAATTCATTTTTGGCACATCTAACTGTAAAAGAACAGTCCAGATGTATGCTCAAAAGTTAAAGAAAAACAATCTAGTGAACAAATAGTATGTGTCTGCCATAAGATTGTCTGAAGTACTATCTCTTATGGTTTTCTATTTAATTTCCATAAATTAAAAGAAATACACATACATATGTATATATCTGTATATGTATGTATGTACATATCTATGCATGTCTATATAAATATACATACATATGTGTAAATATACATATATATGTGTATATCTGGACACGTGTATATATGTATCGGTATACACATATGTGTTTATACAGATATACGCACATACACATATACATATATACACATATATACATATACACATATATACACACATATACATATATACACACATACATAGATACATGTGTACATATACTCACATGTATATGTGTGCATATATATGTGTATATATGTGTGTATATATATATAGACCATTTGTGTTTCCTCTTCTGTAAATTGTATTTTTATATCTTTTGTCTTTTTTCCCATTGAGTTC
Organism: Mandrillus leucophaeus; assembly: GCF_000951045.1. NCBI lineage: Eukaryota > Metazoa > Chordata > Mammalia > Primates > Cercopithecidae > Mandrillus > Mandrillus leucophaeus. The sequence continues at coordinate 1,398,170 of NW_012107686.1, read as the reverse complement.
TTCATTTCTCCATTATATTTCAGGGTTTCTTTATATATTTTGAATAATAATCTTTTTTGTTACATAAAGAATTGTAAAAACAAATGAATAAACAACATCAACAGTAACAATCACACAAAGAAAAATGTAAGATGGGGCCATATATTTGTAAAACACATGCTTGGCTTGTGTGCCATACAAAAACAAGCTAAGGACTGAATTTGGCCTATATGCCAAACTCTGTGCCAGTATTTGTCCTAAATGTATTAAGTGTAGCTGTTTTAAAGTCCATGTCTAAGTATTATCTGGATACTCTGTGATTCTGTGTTTGTTTTCTATCTGTAGCTTCATGTTAAATCTGATATTTTGGTTGTATTATATGTCAGAATGTTTTTAATATAAATTGCTTGAAAAACAAAACAGTATCATTTTACTTCAGGTAAGATACAGGTTTGTTTCTTGCATGTGGCTATAAGCAAATCATCCTGGATTAAAAGAATTTAATAGTTGAGATGATTCAGAATTGGGCTTTGGTTCCTTATAGAATGGTCTGTTTCTGATTTACTCTCATGTGTAGGGTACAAATGTGTCATTCTGTATTAAAGCTCAGAAAATTTATTTGTTTTACCTTAGACACTTAACTCCAATGTTTGTACCCCAGCCCGATTCTCTCAGAATTGTTCAGATTCTCTGTCTCTCAAGAAAATCTGGGTTATTGTCATCAGGAGATGTACCCTGAATTGTCAAAAATCATTATTGTGGTTTTAAAATCCTCCTATTTCACTGCCATAGTTGATAACCACTGATATTCACTCATCCACTATTATGTTCAAGAGTATGTCTACTGCCAAAAGTATCCTTTCACTCATGACCTGTCTTGAACACTGAATTCATCTACATAACTATCGACATAATGATGTCATTTGGATAATTTCTCAAAGGTATCTTCAATATGAAAAATCTAAATGTGAATTTATTCTCTTCCCCACTACACATACACACACACCCACTGATTTTTTATCCCTTTTTATTTCTATCTCAACAAATATTACCTACAACTACCAATGTTCTTAAATCCAAAATAAACATTCTTGACTACAATGTAGCAGGATGTAGTACATTCAATGCACTACTTTCTAGTTGTTGCTTGTAAAATATATGACAGTGCAGTTTTTATTTGGTTTCAATTTGTCTAGTCTAAATCTTCTTAGTTTCAGAATTCCACAATAAGCTACTATTCACTCATTCTCCCCTTCTACTGCATTTGTTATACAGCAGCTAGAAATATATAAATGTGTGTATACATATAAACATTGTATGTACTAATATAATGTATACTATATTTGTTATACAGCAACTAGAAATACATACATATATGTATACATACAAACATGTACTAATATAACGTATATACATATTAAGTAATGCACATATATGTGTGCAGAGAAATAAAATAAAAATTAAATCATATCCAATTTATTATTCTTAAACAGTATCCCATAGTTCAAAGAATAAATCCTAAATACTTTACAGTGTCCTACAGGACCTATAATGATTTTTCCCTACTTACATCTTCAGCCTTTATTGTCATGTTTTTGTGATGTACCGTCATCCACCAGACTTTTTGCCTATTCTTCTAACAACTCAATCTTTTTTTTACCAGTTTAAGGATTCTTTACATGCTCTCTCTTTAACCTGGAGGACATTCCCCCATCTCTGCTCTCTTTCTGGCTAACACCAATCCATCCTTTAAGTCTCAATTGTACTTCAACTTTTCTTAAGAGGTTTTCTTTGATCCAACAATAAATGTTGTTTTTGTATCCTCTCATATACACTGCGTTTTTTCTTTCATATATTTGGTACAAAATAAAAGTAGATATTTGTGTGTTATTTAATATCTGTCTTTGTCTCTTAAATTACAAATTTCATGAGGGCACACTGAACCTGTTATGTGCCTCTTACATATAGGCTCTCAATACACACTTGTAGATTGATTAATTGATTAATGAATGTAAATCAATACTACTTCTTTTCAAAACTTTCCCTTTAGAATATTATATCTAGATTAAGGAATTTTTTTTAACTTCACCTCTGTATCACAAAACCAGCCTCAAAACCAGTATTGGGTTCCAAGTGTGTTTCTTCATATTCTTGTTTGTTTGTTTTACTCTAGCATGCCGTTCTTTTAAAAAAATGCTCAAGAGTCTGGTGCGGTGGCTCATACCTGTAATTCCAGCACTTTGGAAAGCCGAGGCGGGTGGATCATGAGGTCAGGAGATCAAGACCATCCTGGCTAACACGGTGAAACCCGTCTCTACTAAAAAAACTACTAAATAAATAAATAAATAAATAAATAAATAAATAAATACATGGAAAGGATAAGAGCAAAGAAGACACTTAGAGGCCAATGTAGAGCACCTCATGTGTACATTGCGGT
>NW_012107686.1:1322974-1395704 GCF_000951045.1 Mandrillus leucophaeus | reverse complement strand
AGTCTCCTCTTCCAGGAGTACTCAAACTGTATCTTTCTCATTGTTGTTATTGCTACCACACCAAAAAGCCATCAGCGGTCCTCTTTTATCAGGGCTTTATATGTTAATATTCTCATGTAATTAAACAGAAATTCACGGTGACCGCAATGTTATAATGAAACTGCTACAGTATTGCATTGCTCAATATTAGGACTTTTAGAAAGAATTTGGGGGATTATCTATAAAAATAAAACAAGTATACATCTCTAGAGACCCCTGACCCTTCAGAAGGAATGTTAGTATACTATCTATCAACCCCTGTTCCTTGTATCGGATTACATAGGAATTTAGGAAATTTGAAAAATGACAAGATATCCTAAGCATAGACATAGAACTAAGGCACATTTCCAAAAACAGAAAATGCACATAACTTCTAAACTGGGAATGGAGCAAATAATAATAAAAAAAATCCCTCTAATAGAATTTATAATATTTGTTTTTACCAAGTTTCCTTAGGTTCCAAAATCTAAACACACACTCAAATACATTTCCATAAAATGAATGGCATATTGGAAAGGTGTGAACATCTCATGGACATGTAATATCAAAGCTACTTCACAGCTAGACTTTAAAAAAATCAGACTCAGAAAGTTTGGAGCTAGAATTACCTCTGTAACTCTGAGTGACTACATCATCTCTCCTATCTCTTTTCCTCTGTGAGTCTTCATCCTCTGCTCATTTCTCTCCCTATCAGCTTTCTACTTGCAGTTCTTGCCCTCTTGTCTATTCCAGTCCCTTGTGAATCTGGAATGCACTCACAACAACTCAAATCCAAACTCGACATTATCATTCTGCTGGAATACTTAACAAAGGTCAACTGGAGTGTCTGTATGCAGTTCACATTTTCAAAAGGGAAAAACTGATTGGTTCTTAACGAAAAGAATTATGGCTCGGCCCCAAGCTACATGCTGTATTTGATACATCATTCTAGCCTGAGGGATGGTGAGCCCTGGGAAGGAAAATAACACTATGGCACTATGCCAGAGGTTATAGGCACTTTTGCAGCCATATGTCTGCAGCAGGCAAAGCTAACTTTCAGAATGAAAGAGACTAGGATATAATATCAGCTCTCTGATTCTGGATTCTAGGTCAAGCTAACGGTGGCCTCTCTTTGCCCATAGCAAGTGGGTCAGATTTACCAATGGTTAGCCCTCCTCCTTAGTTACACTAGCAAATACTGTTTTGCCTGAACAGCTGGGATGCTTTGTTTTGTTTTTAATTGAATACCTGTGGCTGTGGCGTACACTTACCAATTTTCTTTAGGCCCTAACAGACCCACTAGCAGGCTACTGTTATTGAACTGGTTCTAGGAGGCACTGAAATGTACAACCCTAATGTTAGAGAATTTAAGTGAAAGTCTATAATACGTATATTTGCCAAGATAATTGTTCTAAAGCTGTTGCAACACTTGATGTATTGAAATATCCTTATAACTAAGAAGAAAGGATTTTTCTTCTTCTTAACATATGATGTAAACTGAATCTTGTGATGGACAGCTTTAATACACTCTCTTATTTAAGAATCACAGAAACTCTTAAGATATTTATTATCCGCATTTTGAGATTAGGAATATCAATCCTAGGCTTGAGGCCAATCTCTCCTGCTCACTATCCATGTTTTCTTGAAAAGTTATTGAAACTGCATTAGTCTCAATATCTTCCTCAGTGAAATAGTAGTGATAGCATCTATATTACAGATTTAATGTTAGGATTAAATGATAAAAATATTTAAAATTCCTTACCTATAATATATACATAAGTATTCCCTTGCCTTTTGCTTAATAATAGTAGACAACACAAGTTTAATCATTTAGTGAATCATCTGTCATCATCTGTACTGTATTCTTGGGCTGCCCCTAGTTACTACTTTAGTTAGGAAATATTTCTGTAATTCTTAAATTTATGTCTATATACTTAGGACCAGTGATACATATTTGAGTTATTAATTGTATCACCCTGCCTGCTAATATTGAAGAAACTATTTAAAGAGTAGTAAAATCTTTTGAGTAAAGAGGCAGTACGTCTTAATAATTGTTATTTTTTAATATTTTATCATTTATAATGGTTGGCACTGTTTTCTGTAAATGTACCATTACCTCTAACATTATAACATTTGTGGCAACTGTGATTTTGTGATATAATAAGAAATATGTATGTAGTCTTTTTCCCTAGTTTTGGCATAGGACTTCTAAAACCCTTGGAATTTTCTGAGTGATAAGGGTGAGGGAATATCTTTTCTTATTCATTATAAATCCTTTCAAGCATAGTGGAGTTTATGCTAATGAGGGGACTCTTGCGTAGCCTCTAAATAGCTTCAGGATGGAGGTTGGTTACCAGAAAAACTAGTCTGTGACTAGACAGTTGGAACTTTCAGGTTCACATCCAGACTTCTGAGGAAGGGAGAGAGGTTGGAGATGAACCATCAATGACCAATGACGGAATCAGTCGTGCCTACCTAATGAAACCTCCACAAAAACCCCTAGCCAACAGGGTTCAGTGAGTTTCTAGGCTGGTGAAAATATCCATATGCCAGAAGGGTGGGGCACGCCAACCCCACGAAGACAGAAGGTCCTGTGCTTTGAACTCTTCTGGACTTTGTTCTATGTACCTATTCATCTGGCTGTTCATTTGTGTCCTTTATTATAAATGGGTGACAGTAACTACACTGTTCTGAGTTCTGTGAGCCCTTCTAGTAAATTATCAAACCCGAAGTGGGGGTTGTGTGGACTTCAACTTTGCAGCAAAGTCAGACAGCGATGTGTACATCCTCTGTACCCAGTACTTGAGGCTGGCATGTGGAGTGAGGAATGTCTTGTGGGTCTGAACCTGTGGAGTCTAATGCTAACTCTGGGTAGTGTTAGAGTTAAATTGAACTGTAGGACACCCAGATGGTGTCCAGAGAGTTGGAGAATTGGTTGCTGGTATAGGCAAAACCCCCCACACATTTAGTATTAGAATTGTTATGAGTGAAGATGGGGGCACTGTGGCTCATGCCTGTAATCCCAGGGTTTTGGGAGGCTGAAGTGGGTGAATCACTTGAGGTCAAGAGTTTGAGAGCAGCCTGGCCTGGTGAAACTCTGTCTTTACTAAAAATACAAATATTAGCTGGGCGTGGTGGCACGCACCTATAGTCCCAGCTACTCGGGAGCCTGAGGCAAGAGAATCAGCTTGAACCCAGGAAGCGGAGGTTGTATTTAGCTGAGATCATGCTACGGCACTCCAGCCTGGGTAACACAGCGAGACTCCATCTCAAAAAAAAAAAAAAAAGAATTATTTTGAGTGCTAACAGCTCAGATACCCTAACTAAATTATTCTGATGTTGTTGATCCAGGGTAATCCATGCATATTTAAAATGTCATTGTCAAATCATTCTGATGGAGCAGAAAATGTATCAATTCATTTCATGTTATGACACATGTAAATCTGATTACTAGAAGCCTTGTGTCTTAGTTAGTGATTTATTTTCTTTAGAGTGTTTCATCATCTCTGGGAAGTTCATTGTGATTTATCTTTGTGTGGAAAATAGATTCTTGCTTCATGTTTTGCTACAGCCTTCAGATTTTATTCCCTCCTAATGACCTCTTCTAAAGAATTTATTCACTCATGTATCTGACATAGTGACATGAGAGAGATTTGGTTCCTTTGGGAAAGGATGTTTTTCTTGATGTGGAGCACAAAGTGTTTGGGGAGCATCAGGAAAAGATAATGCTGAGGCAGTCAAGGCCAATTGGCCCATGAATGGGTCTCAAATACCATATTTACATTTTAATCTTAAAGTGATGGAAGAATATTGAAGGAACTTGAGTAGTTTAGTGGCCTGACTTTTCGCACATTATATATTTCCTAAGTGCCTATCACATAGCCCTCCTTTGAAAAGATTATCTGATCACAATGTAAAAGATAGAGTTAAGAAAGGTAAGATTTGGAGCTATTGCAGTAACTCTAGTGGGCCTTGGTTAAGGCTTGAAATAAGACTATAGCAGTTTCGTAGTCTGTTACTGCTGCACCAACCAAATGTTTTAAACTGAGTCATTTTTGAATAATAGAATTTATTTCCCACAGCTCTGGAGGCTGTAAAGTCCAAGATTAAGGCACCAGCAGATTTGGTGTCTGGTGGGGGCTTTCCCTTACTTCTAGATGGCACCCTATTGCTGCTTTCTCACATGACAGAGGGATGGAAGAACAAAAGGTATGAAGGCTATCTCCTCATTTGGCAGAACTGATGAAAGAGCTAGCCAGCTCTTTGAAGTCTCTTATATAAGGGCATTAATCCCATTCATGAGGGTGAAGCCCTGGTGATGTATTCACTACCCAATAGGTCTCATGTCTTAGTACCACCACAATGGGAATTAAGTTTCAACATGAATTTCTGAAGACTACAAACATTCAAACCATACCACTGAGGGATACCAGTAAAGGGAAGGGTTTAGAGATACTGAAAGAAAGAGAAGGGAAGAGGCTTAAGGTCAGATTCTTGCCATACCATTAATGGGAAAAAAGAAAGCAATTTGCAATTAGGGCCAGACATGACAGAGGATAATCTCAGATTTACAAATTAAGCAGTTTTGTCATTGTATTATTCATTTTGTTGTTGTTGTTCTCTGGCTTCACTCCCATTTCTTTTTATATTTTCAAAAACATCTTAATTTATGTAGTAAAACGTATTATATCAGAATTACATATCAAACATTTTTGGAATATGAAGACCTGGCAAAAGTTTAACACCTGTATAAACAAATTTAAGACAAAATAAAGATTATTACATCACAGTCTTTCCAGAATGTATGCTGATATGGGGGAAGGATAGATTGCCATTAAAAAGCTTAGAAAGTAGGAATACTCTATATTCTGCACTCTATATTCTCCACCTATTCTTTTCATCCCCAAAGGAAAAAACGCAGTAAGAAGGGAAAAAGGAAAGCAAGTGACAATGTTTCAAGGGCCCTTATATCAGCCTTAAGTAAAGAAAAATATTAGTCCACCACATGGCAAAACTGATATTAGGTTAGGGATTATGATGAAAGCTTTTGGGTGATTTTTTTTCCTTAACCTGATATTATGCTCCCAAATCCCTATTCAAAATAGAGTTCACTGTGGTAAAGTATTATATTTCAAGACTCTAGGTAATTAAATATTTGCACAGTCACAACTATATTTACATTTTCATAATCTTACCTTTCCTGGTACAATGTTCCATATATCTAGTTCTAGGTCCATCTTTTAGATAGGGCAACTGGGTAATCAGCGTGGTCCCTACTCTTGCTTTGGGAAATGAGGCAAATATAGGGCAATACAAATTTAGAGGCCTAAGGTAGTACTGATCCTAATGTTTCAAGGAATAGAAGGAGGCTTCTGTGGTTACAGCATAGAAAACAGAAGACATTTTGGTGTAAGAATAGACCAAATATAGACAGGAACCAGATAATATAGGATATGACAGGGAATTTAGAGGTTGTTTTTTACTTGCAAAATAAAGCCATTGAAGTTTTATAAGGAGGGAATAAATATAATTTGATTAATATTTTCATCAGGCTGCTGTCTGAAGATTAGCGAGATGAATTAAGGAAAGGTGATCCCAAGGGAAATTGATTACATTTCAAGAAAAAAATAACGATAGTTTTCACTAGAGTGGTTGTGGTACAGATGGAGAAAATTGGGGGAACCTAAAATATGTGCTCGAGTCTAAAGGATTTTCCAGTGATTTGAGTGTATAAATTATGGGGAAAGAAGAAATAGAGAACAGCTTCTGTTGTCATTGATAGCTTTGAAAACAACAGTTTTAGGGAAGTGGTAAAGACAGAAGCCCAGAAAAAGTAGGTTGAGGAGACAACTGGAGATTGGGAAATAGAGACATTGAATAGAGAAAATACTGTGAGGAATTTTACTGCAAAAATAATGAGGAGATGTGATGGCTGCTGGAAAAAGATAAGGGGTCAGGTCCTGAGATAAGTTTTGAGGGAGTTGCTTTTGTTTCTGTTAATTTGAGGTCAACTGTTTGAATAATCATGGAAGTAATCCAATAAAGACAATGTTAACTGACGATGCTGGGAAAATATGGAGAATTTTTAAGCTAGGTTGGAAGGAATTCTTCAAAAAATTTTTTTTAAAGTTTGTGTTTATCTTAGTTTATTTTGCATTGCTATAAAGGAATACCTGAGGTTGGGTAATTTATAAAGAAAAGAGCTTTATTTAGCTCATGGTTCCACAGGATGTATTAGAAGCAAGGCACTGGTATCTGCTTGGCTTCTGGTGAAGGCCTTTGTGCTACATCAACACATGGCAAAGAAGATCAAAGAGGAACCGGACATGTGCGAAGAGAGAACAAACCTGAGGGGTGTCCTGGCTTCATAACACTCTGTCCTCTAGGGAACTAACCCCTGTCTATTCCACCACAGTGCGAACTCATTTACTACCATGAGAACAGAACCAAGCCAATCATGAGGGATCTACCACCATAACCCAAGCACCTCCCATTAGGCTCTACCAACACACCATATTGGGTATCAAATTTCAAAATGAAATTTAGTAGGGACAAACAAATGGACCATGGCAGTCCTTGAATGTTAAAAATTTTATTTGAAGAAGTTCTATAATGTTTCAAAGAAAATCATGGTAGTATATGTAAATTCTCTTGTGATGAATTTCATCTTGCTTTTTAAAATTACTAAGAGAGCAAGTTGGAAAGATTTGTAAAACAGATCTTTCCATTCCCTCTCATGTATGTCATTTATATTCATTTTTAGTCTTTATCATTCTAGAAGTGTTTTGACGCAGACCACTATATTCTCCACCTATTCTTTTCACTATTTCTGATTTTAGAATTTGCATGTTTAGCTATAAAGTTATTGGCCAATCATTTTATGCTATCAGCAAAACAACAACAACAAAAAATACTGAAGAAACATGCATTGTTACAGGTCTAGGTTTGATCATTCTCTTTTTTTGGCTACTAGAGTTTCAAAAGAGAACTGATCCAGCATACCTGAGGATAGTAGCTCTGCAAGGTGTAGTCCTGGTCCAGACCTAGCCACAGTTAAAGAAATCATAGTATTTGCATGTAATAATTTGGTGTTCTTTACAGTAGATAATCACAGTGTTTGAGTAGGATTAAAGTGAATTCATTGCTGATGCTTTAGGCAGTAATAGAGAATTGCCTGAGGGGTCATTTGCAGCTGGCTTCAAGAGCAGTGTGAACTCGAAATGCTTTCTATTTCCATAAACAGAACGTGAAAGTCTCAATATTGGGAAACAGTTGTGTTAAAATATAAATGATAAATGTTCTCTGGGTTACACATCTTTTATCATTAGCCAGTATAAATTTATCCTGGGTGTGTTTATGGTGTAATTCCTTGATGCATGTATTTGTGGTAAAACAGGGTCATAGCTACTGCTGCTGGATAGAACTGTGGGGATGCGCTATCATTTAAAGTGTGCTTGCCTTAAATTTGTAACTCTATATACTTCATGACTCTAAGACAGTTTTAGCTTTTAAATCCAAACTCCAGATCTCTGTATTTAACCTGAGTGTTTAATTAGAAGTTTTACTTGACCTGTTAATTTCACTGCATTTGATACTAGATGGATGAAATGCAAGGTGCTACAAAAGAGCTCTTTTAGTTGAAGTATGTGTTTGTGGCATGGCGATCTTGAAACTTATAACCTGATCTCTTTTTTGACTGTAAATCAAAACCAAAAACGTATCCTCCTTCTTTGAACAGCACTACTAATAATGTAAAATGTAATTTACAAAAACAACAAAAAACACAATTGACAGGATTTAATGTATGTTCTAAATGTCAAGCCTACCAGATATTTTAGCTTCATTAGTTATGGACTCTAGATGGCCAGTGATCTTAGATACAATTGCAAAGTAGTGAAAACACTTTTAATCTTATTTCCTTATGCAGTAGTGATTTACTCTCTAGAAACATCTTTCCAAGTTGTAACACCATTGGTGCAAATATTTACTTGTCTGTAAAGCAATCATTAATCACTAAAAATGCATACAAATATACATATCCTCTATAAATTTAGTGGATTACAGCCAATTAAGGGTTAAGATTTTGGCAGACTAATATACTACTATTTGTGTTACTTGGAGACTCTCCGAAGATGACTTTTGGCAAATATATAAAAAGATGGTTAAAGTCTTTCCTTTATAAGTAACTGGAGGAGTCTAGATCTAGTCTCCAGTCAAAAAGCTACTGTATTATAAAGAACTGTCCATGGAAAAACATTTTGGGGGACAGTAAAATGGCCTGGATTTATTTATCAATTTACTCAGTCAGCATACTACTATTGCTTTAGTGCCTTTTATGCATTAAGCACACTTCTAGACATAGAGCATGGAGTAGTAAACAGGACAGACAACTTCTTGGCTATCTAGGAGCTGACATCCTAATGAGAAGACACACAAAACAGTATATTACGTCAAACAGAGCTGTGAGTAACCTAAAGCACAGTGTAGGGCATGAAAGACTGTGGGAAGAAGGGTGGTGCTATTTTATAAGATTAATTAGGAAAGACTTTAATGATACAGGATGGAAAAATCCATGCAGCTATTTTGAGAAAACCGATTTTGATAGAAGCAAAGTCAAGTGCAAAGGCACCAAATTTTGATATATTTAAAAAACGCAAAGGCTAGTATGACTAGACTGGAGAGGAAAAAGAGAATATAAAGATATTGTGTTGTAACAACATAAGAACATAAAGTTAGAAAAACACTAAGGCCTGATTATGTAGATTTCACAGGTGATTATAAGTATTCTGGCTCTTATTCTAAGTAAAATAATTAGCCCTTGGATGGTTTGAGACAGAATAATACCATCTGACTTGTTTTACAAAACAATCCCTCTTGTTGCTATGTGAAAAATGAAAGTATCAGATGCAAAGAATGGAGACTGAGAAAGCAATTAGATGATAAAGAGATTGGATTTTTATATCTACTGAGGATTGAGCTAATATATTTAGAAATGGATGTACATAATATATAAGCAAAAGAAGGAAGAAAGATAACAGATTTTATTCTACATAGGGAGACAAACTGAGCTGCCATTTTTGGATATGGGAAATAAGGAGAGTAGGGTTGTAAAGGAAAAGGAAAAGTGTTCGTTTCTGGATGTATTATTTCCTTCTCATGCTGCTAATAAAGACATACCTGAGACTGGGTAATTTATAAAGCTAAGAGATTTAAGGGAGTCACAATTCAGCATAGCTGGGGAGGCCTTAGGAAACTTACAATCCTGATGGAAGGTGAAGCAAACATGTCCTTCTTTATGTGATGGCCAGAAGGAGAAGTGCCAAGCAAAAGTGGGAAAAGCCTCTTATAAAACCATTAGATTTTCTGAGAACTCAGTCGCTATCATGAGAAAAACAGCATGGGGGTAACCGCCCCCATGATTCAGTTACCTCCCACTGGGTCCCTCCCATGACATGTGGGGATTTGGGGAACTAAAATTCAAGATGACATTTGGGTGAGGACACAGTCAAATCACATCACTGGACATGCTGAATCTGAGATACTTATTAGACATTTAAATAAATACGTTGAGTAGGCAATTGTAAATATGAGCATTGCTTTCCAAGAAGGGTTCCAAGCATAACAAGCAGATTGTAGATATAAATTTGGGAATTATGAGCATATAGGAAATATACATAGTACTTAATGCTTAAAAACTAGAAGATATTATTGTGGGGCTGAGCTTTATAGAGAAGTTGAGGATTTACCCTGGAGGCACTTCGACTTTTAGAAGTAGAAGAGATAGGCCAGGTGTGGTGGCTCATGCCCCAGCACTTTGGGAAACCAAGGCGGTGGATCACAAGGTCAGGAGTTCAAGAGCAGCCTGGCCAAGATGGTGAAACCCCTTCTCTACTAAAATTACAAAAATTACCTGGGCGTGCTGGCAGGTGCCTGTAATCCCAGCTACTCAGCAGACTGAGGCAGAGAACTGCTTGAACCCGTGAGGTGGAGATTGCAGTGAGCCAAGATTTCACCACTGCACTCCAGCCTGGGTGACAGACTGAGATTTCTTCTCGGGGAAAAAAAAAAAAAAAAAGGTAGAAGAGATAGTTAACATTTTTGTGGCTTTATTGAGATATAATTAGCACAAAAATACATACTTTAGATCCTTTGTAATGTTTTGATATATGGATACATTGTGAAATCATTACCACAATAAAGTTACTTAATATATTCAATACCTCATATAGTTATCTTTTGTGTGTTTGTGTGTAAGATCCACTCTCTTAGCAAATTTCAACTATAGACTACAATACTATTAAGTACAGTCAATATGCTGTACATTAGGCCTCCAGAACTTATTTATCCTACATAACTGAAACTTTGTAATCTTTGGCCAACACTTCCCCATTTCTCCAGCCCTCCCAACACCTGGACAACACCATCCTACTGTTTTTATAGGTTCAACTGTTTTGGATTCCACACATAAGGGAGATCATGTAAAGCAGTATTTGTCTGTGTCTAATTTATTTCACTTTTGCTATATTTTCGGCTCATTCATGTTTTAGCAAATGTCAAGGCTCCCTTCTTTATTAAGGATAAATAATATTCTATTAGATAGATAAATAGATACATAAAAAGATACTCATTTTCTTTCTTCAATTATCTGTCAATGAAGACAGGTTTTTTCTACATCCTGGCTATTATGAACAGTGCTGCAATAAACTCCGGTGCAGATATTTCTTCAACATACTGATTTCATTTATTGCTGGATCGTATGGTAGTTATACATTTAATTGTTTTAGGAATCTTCATACTGTTTTCAATTATGGCTATGTCATTTTGTATTCTCATCAACTGTGTACAGTGATTTCCCTTTCTTCACATGCTCATCAGTACTTGTTGTCTTTTGTCATTTTGGTAATAGATATTCTGGCAGGTGTGTGGTGATACCTGATTGTGATTTTTACTTGCACTTTTCTGATGCTTGGTAATGATAAGCTCCTTGTCATATACCTCTTGGCCATTTGCTTGTCTTCTTTGTATTCAGGTCTTTGTCCTTTTTTTAATATGGTTATTTTGGTTTGCTATTAAGTTGTTTCAGGTTTCCCTCCCCACCGCCCCCCGGAGTCTCACTGTCGCCCAGGCTAGAGTGTAGTGGCACGATCTCCGCTCACTGCAACCTCCATCTCCTGGGGGTTCAAGCAATTCTCCTACCTCCCCCTTCCAAGTGGCTGGGTTTACAGGCACCCACCACCATGCCGAGCTAATTTTTGCATTTTTAGTAGGGACAGGGTTTCACCACGTTGGCCAGGCTGGTCTCGAACTCCTGACCTCAGGTGATTCGCCTGCCTTGGCCTTCCAAAGTGCTGGAATTACAGGCGTGAGCCACCGCGCCCGGCCTGTTTCAGTTTTTTATGTATTTTGGATATTAAACACTCATCAGCTGTATGATTTGCAGACATTTTCTCTTAGATTGTATCTTTACTTTGTTGATTGTTTCCCTTGCTGTGCAGAATTTTTTAGCTTGATGTAATCCTACTTACCTATTTCTGCTAATCTTGCCCGTGCTTTTGGAGTCATATCCAAAAAATCATTACTGAGACCCATGCCATGAACTTGTTTCTCTATTTTTTCCGAGCAGTTTTACAGCTTCAAATTTCATACCATAGTTTCATTTCATTTTGAGTTGATTTTTTGTATACAGTGTGAGATAAGAGTCCAACTTCATTCTTCTCCTTATGAATATCATCTAGTTTACTCCACACCATTTACTGAAAATAGCTATACCCTCCCCATTGTTTTATTCTTGATCTTAGAAGAAAAGCTTTCATTTTCACCATTGAGAATTAACTGTGACCTTATAATATATGGTCTTTCTTATGGTGAGATACATTCCTTCTATTTCTAAATTGTTGATAGATTTTATAAATGATGTTGAATATTGTCAGATGCCTTTTCTGCATCTATTGAGATATTGTTTTTGTCCTTTATTTTGCTAATGTGCTACATTAAATTTATTGATTTGTATATGTTGAACAATCTTTGAATCCCAAAGATAAATTTCACTTTATCAGAGTCCATGATCCTTTTAATGTACTGCTGAATTTTGTTAGTATTTTGTTGAGAATTTTTGGATCTATGCTCATTAGGGATATTGACCTATAATTTTATTTTCTTATAGTGTTTTTGTCTGGATTTGGTATCAGATAATCCTAAAATTTTGGTATGTTTATTCCTCTTAACTTTTTTAGAAGAGTTTGAGAAGGATTGGCATTAGTTCTTCTTTAAATGCTTGGTAAGATTCATCAGTGACACAATGTTGTCCTAGGCTTTTCTTCCTTGGGAGTTTTCTATTAATGATTCAATCTCCATAATTATTATTAGTCTGTTCAGATTTCCTTTGTCTTCATGGTTTACTTTTGATGGGTGGCATATTTTTAGGAATTTATTTTTATGGGTTATCCAATTTACTAGTCTGTAATTGTTTATAGTTGTCTCTTTTGATCCTTTGTATTTCTGTAGTATCAGTTGTAATGTCTAGTCTTCCATTTATAACTTTATTTGCATCTTCACTTTTTCCTTAGTCTAAGTGTTTGCTAATTTTATTTTTTTAAAAAACAAATAAAATTTGATTTTGATTTTTTCAATAGATTTTTGTTCTCTATTTCACTTATTTGTAATCTAATCTCTAGTATTTCCTTCCTTATGTTAACTTTGGGCTTAGTTTGCTCTTCTCAGAGTTTTCTGAGGCATAAAGTTCGGTTGTTTGACAACCTTATTTAACGTACGCATTCACCGCTCCACCTTCCTCGTACAACTCCTTTTGCTATATTCCATAAATTTTAGTGTCAACACACACTATTTGAGAAGTATATTCTGCTGCTGTTGGATAGAATATTCTTTATATTTCTCTTAGGTACCTCTGGTCTATAGTGATGTTGAAGATGTAGTTTTCTAAATGGTTTTCTGTCGGGATGATTTATCCTTTCAAAAATGGGTAAATAAGACAGATAGAAAACCCTATTATTATTGTATTGCTGTACATTTCTCCCTTCTGTTTTTAAAATAATTTGCTTTATATATTTGGATGTTTCAATATTGGGTGCATATGCATTTACAGTTCTTTTATCTTCTTAATGAATTAACCCTTTTTATCATTATATAATGACTTTATATCTTATTATAGTTTTTGATTAAAGTCTCTATTTTTCTGACGTAAGTTCAGCCATTCTACTTTCTTGGTTACCATTTGAATAAATTATCTCTTTTCATCTCTTCATTGTCAACCTCTGTGTTTTCTTGAAGCTAAAATGATGTTCCTGTAGATGGTATGTTGTTGGAAAATGTTTGAATGGATTTAACATTTAAAACCATGTGTTAAGTCCATGTCTTTTGAATGAGGAATTTATTTACACTTAATTATTATTAGACAAGGGATTACTATGGACATTTTGTTAGTTTTATTCTGACTTCTGTAAGAAGTTTTTTTTTCCTCTATCTTCCTTTGTGATTTGATAATATTTTGGAGTGTTTTGCTTGGATTTCTTTCTTTATATCCTTTGTGGATCTACAAGAGGCCTTTTTTATGGTTTCCACAAGGCTTCTGTAAAACATCTTGTAACTGTAACAGCTTATCTCAAGCTTTTAGCAATTCAACTTCCATCACATATAAAAATTCTACATTTTTACATCTCCATCAAATGTAGAATAAAAATTCTACATTTGAAATTTTTGATGTAAAAGTTTACATGTTTTTATAGTGTATTCATTAATGAATTATTGTAGCAAGTTATTTTAACACTTTTTTCTTTGTTCCTTTATACTAGAGTTATGTGATTTACCCACCATTATTATAGCATTTGAGTATTGAGTATATACTTCTCTTTATAAGTTAATTTTACAGTCATATGTTTTCATGGTTTTTTTTGTTTGTTTCAGTTTGATAAACTCTCTTTACCATTTCTTGTAAGGTAGGTCAACTGGTGATGAACTCCCTCAACTCTTCCCTCAACTCTTCCCTTAACAACTCTTCCCTCAACTCTTGTTTTTCTGGGAAAGTCTTTGTTACTCATCTCCTTTATTTCTTAAGGGCAGCTGTGCCAGAGAAAGTATTCTTGTTGACAGTTTTTTTCCCCCTCCTTTGTCACTTTGAGGCCTGTGAGGTTTCAGGTGAGAAATCCACAGGTAACCTTATGAACATTCCCTTGTATATTATAAGTCATCTTTTCTGCTTTCAAAATTCTATCTTTGTCTTTGATTTATGTGACACATTTATGTGTCTCTTTGTAATCTACTTTTAGTTGACCACATTTAGGATCTTTGAAACTCATGAGCCTGAATGTTTATAACTCTCCCAATATTTTGGATGTTTTTCCGTCATTATTTCTTTAAGTAAGTTCTCTGTCCCTTTCTCTCATTCTTACCCACATTTCACTCTCATAGAGTATAGTTGACTTATTATGGGATCCTTATTATTTATTTGGGATCTTTGAGACTCATGAACCTCAATGTTTATAAACATTATCTCAGTATTTTGGAAGTTTTCCATTTTTATTTATCAAATAAGCTTTCTGTCCCTATTTCTCACTCTTCCCCATCTTTTACTCTCATGAGTATAACATGAGGGTTAGGGACACCGATGCCTTGCACAGTCAAAAATTTATGTATATCTTTATTCCCTCCAAACGTAACCACAAATATCCTCAGCTTTAGAATTTGTTTTTTATGGTTTCTATTTCTTTGTTGAACTTTTTATTTTGTTTATATACTGTGTTACTGGTATCAGTGAGTTATGTATCTGTGTTCCCTTGGGGTTTGCTGAGCTTCCTTAAGATAATTATTCTAAATTCTTTGTCAGACAATCTGTAGAGCTCAATTTCTTTGGGTAAGTTATTGAAATATTGTGTTCTTTTGGGGGTGTCATGTTTCCTTGATTTTTTATGTGTTCCCTGATGTCTTGCATTGCTCTCTTCACAACTAAAGAAGTAGTCACCTCTTTAGTATTTATTGACTGGTTCAGAAGAGAAAGCTCTTGATCAGTCAGCCCATCTTAGGTTTCCAGAATTCTCTCTAACATTTTATATGGGTGCACTTGCTTCATTCTTGTTCCTTCTTGGTGGGATGGTCGTAAGGATTGTACGCCTTCTCTTAATCTTGCAAAGCCAAGCCAGGAGCTGAGAGCCTCCCATTTATTTTGGTTTTTTTTCTGTCACAATATACTGAAGTGTTAAAAGTTAAGTGTCTCCTAATCCGCAGAGTCAAACTGGCTATCTCTGTGTGCTCAGGCACAATATGCAGAGGCTCTCACACACCATCTGCAAGAGTGTATGTGAGCTACTGAGAGGGTTGGGGGCATCCAGAATAATGCGAACACTCATGACCTAGTTAAGTATTTCTCAGATAATATATCCTGCAAAGCTAATGGGGAAGTCTCTTGTTGGGGAATCCAAAGCAGTTAATAGAATTCCTTAGCCTTTGTTTAATTGTGTGCCCTAGTTGCTCTCACACCTTTCTCTACTCTTAATTGCCCCCAGATTGTTCAGTCATGACAATCCCCTCAGTGTTCTGTATGGGGCGAGAAGGAACTGAGCCTCATGGGCAGCCTCGCACATGGCCAGGGATGCTGGATGATCACACGTCTTACTTTTCCTTGTGAAATAAATCACAGGCTGACTAGCTCTCTCTTGGTACTGAGCTGTGTTTCCTTGAGGGAAGAACAATGCAAGTAAAGTAAAACTGTCTGCTTTCCCCCTTTTAAATACATCTATTCTCAAATTTTCTACTCCAATAAGGTGCTGAGATCTCCCCAGTGGACTCCTAGCCTCCCATAAGGTACTCTTGTCGGTGGTTTTTGTCAAAATTGGTGTTTTTCTAAGGAGATGAAATCTGAAAAATCCTATTTCACAATCTTGTTAACATTATTCTCTCTTGAGATTTTTTTTTAAAGCAACTAGTAAGTAGAAATGTAAAAAGTGGCTAATGAGGTAACAATTGTTTCAAGAATACACAAGTGATCAATCATGTCAGATCAGCTGATAGGTCAACTAAGTATTGAAATTTGATCATGGGAAATCTTGATAGGAAGACAGTACGAGTTTAAGAGGGGTACAGAAACAGAAACCTTTACTGTTCTGGCTAGTGACCCTGGTACTTATAAACAAACTATATTAATTGTTGTTATATAAACAGTATAAAATCATTACTCAGTAATTGTACCTATAACTTACAATTTTCACAGAACACTTTATGCATTATGTTTCTAGGACACAATACAGAGATTATATTTATGTTACCAAGGTAGCTTTGGAACATTCATAAAAATATTTCCCACCAATCCTGTTTTCCCCAAGTCTTCTAAGATGTTACCATTGTTTAATTGACATGTCATTTTTCTGAAGACTAATAAAACAGTGCATCACTCCCATACTCGGTTTCACTGTGCTTCTTTAAGGTGCAAGTTTGATCAGTACATCAGAAAATGCTCCCTTCTCCTGTGTACCCCACTGCCATGCTAGCACATTTTGTAAAAATAATAGTGAGATATAATCCACAACATAGACACCAGGCATCAGTGGAGATATTTGCAGCTGCTGCACTGAAGATAACCAATACCAGCAACAATGTTTGAACCAAGCACAACTCCTGACTATAACACAATGTTCCACACTAAGATCCTTACAGAAATAATGGTGTACTCATCTTCAAGCATAAACTTCATTGACCTCAGTATCTACAGTCCAGTACAGCATGTGCAGTCTCCTGAAAAAATTACAAGCCATACATACAGACAAGAAGAGATAAAGAAATCTTTATAACTAGACTCAGATATGATACAAATGTTATAACTATCAGAAAGTAAATTTAAAATAACTGATTAAGGCAAAAGCACTCATAAAAAATAGATAGCACGTAAGTGAAAACAGGTAACTCCAGCAGAAAATTAAACTATAGGAATAGAATGGAAATTAAAATTGAGAACACATTAAAGAAATGAAGAATTTCTCTTTCAAGCAAATCAGGATACTCAACAGAACCAAAGAGTGTATCAGTGATAACAGGATAAGATAAATTATCAAACTGAAATGAAAAGATATAAGAAAAAAATAAAGAGAAAGTTTTCAAAGTCTTTAACATCATATGGTCAAAGATACATGTAATTCCAGATTATTTTATATGTATTTATTGGAAACTTAGAGCAATACAAATAATATGTCAAGAAAAGAGGTTAAATGGAAGCATACTAATTCCCAATTAAACTAAGATAAGGCAAAAGGAAAGGAAACGATAAAGAAAAAAGTGTGCAAATAAACAACCATAAAGGGGATACATGTTAAATGTGAATGGTCTACACAGTTACAAGATAAAGATCATCAGTTTGGATAGATAAAAACAATACCCAATTATATGCTATGTACATGAAACCCACTTTAAATATAAAGATACCATAAGATTAAAGTGAAATGGATGCTCAAAAAAAACAAAATGACAACATATTAAGGGAGAAAAAACAAGACCTGAACAAGTTCCCAATGGTCAAGGCTAGAACAAGTTGAGAAAAGAGGATGTGTTATTGGATTACAACACAAAGTGTAAAATAAATATTAATATATTTATGAATAACTGATTAAATCAATTAATGAAGATAGATAGATAGGAGAGGGAGGACAGAGCAACGTCATATAATTTCACATGCTATATATAGACGTTTCCATTCCTGGAAGTTTAGTTTAACGCATATTCTGTCCCCACCTTGAGTGTGGGCTTAATTTAGTGACTTGTTTTCAATGAATAGAAGACAAAGTGGAAAAATAGTAACTTTATACTGGAGAAACAGAACAACTTTAACCAAGTGATCAATGTTAGCATCACCAGTACATCACGTTTATGTCATGTACTCCCTGCTATGTTGGGATGAGAAGGGCACTTCACTTCCACAGTTTTCTTTCCTAAAATCCGTAATACCAGCCTAGCAATGAGGAAAATATCAGACAATACCACATTAAGACTTATTCTACACATGTCTGGCCAGGATTTCTAAAGTCTGGTAAGGATATGGGAAACATGGAAAGACAGAAATTGTCACAGATCAAAAGAGACTAAGGAGAAATGGTGAGTAGATAAATGTGATATCCTGAATTGGATCCCGGGACAGGGAAATAAAATTACTGGAAAATAATAAATACTGGTATCTAAGACTTTTTACATAAACTGTGGTAAGGTAAAATGGAATTGAGTGAGAGGTATGTGAGAACTCTTTATATTTGTAATATTTATATACTGCAACTCCTGGTAAATCTAAAATCGAAGAAAAGTTTATTTTTCAAAAACACAGAAGGATGAGAAAAGATATCCTATGTAGACATTAACCAAAAGAAAGATGGAGTAACTATATTAATATCAATCAAAGTAGATTTCACAACAAGGAAAATAATCAAGGGTAGAAAGAGACATAAAATTCTATATGCACAAAAACCTAACAGAGCTTAATACACATGGCAAAAGCTGATTGATTAGACAAATCCACAATCATTTCAGTAGAAATCACCTTTTCCTCAAATAATTGATAAGTAGGGAGAAAAACAGATGACCTTAACAAAATGATCAACTTGACCTGATTAACATTTATAATACATTTCAAACAACAGAAGAATATACATTATTCTCAAGTGCAAATGAAACAGGCACAAAGATAGACCATATTTTGGGTCATAAAACAAACCTTAACAAATTCATAGGAATACAAGTAATCCAAAATACGTCTTCAAATTTCAATTGAAATAACTTCTCAGATACTTGTTAAACAATGTATCTCTACATAACCCACAAGTCAAAGTAAAAGTCTAAATCGAAAACTTAAGATATTTTGATCTGAGTGAAACTGAAAATATAACATATCAAATTGATGGGATGGAGTTAAATCAGTGCTAAGAGAGAAGTTTAGAGCATTAAATGCTTTTAAAGAAAAAAAGGAAAGAGCTAAAATCAGTAAAACAGAGAAAGAGGGAGTACTTCCTCATTTTATGAAGTCAGCACTACTAGTGAGTATGTAAAATATAGCCGTTTTGGAAAACAATATAGTAATATTTTAAAGTTAAATACATGTAAAGTACCACCCAGGTATTCTACTCTCAGAAGCTACCAAAGGAAAAAAAGCATATGAATGTATATAGGTGTTTTAATAATTAGTCTTAGCAGCATTATTCATATTCATCTCAAATTAGGGATAAGAACATTCATCAAATGGTGAATAAATAAACAAATTGGTACACACACACACACACATCCCACAGGAATACTATTCACCAATAAAAAGAACAAAGTACTAATAAATGCTACAGCATGGATAAATATAAAAATTAAGCTAAATAAAATAATTAAAAACAAATAACAGCACATGTATAATTCCCCTAATATGAAATTCTAGCCTGGCCATATTACTGTGACAGAAAGGAAATTAACAGCCACCTAGGGCTAGAGTAATGGGAGGGAATTCATTGCCAATGGGCAAGATAAAAATATGGAACTTTTTCGTATAATAGATGGATGGAATGATGCAACTATTCTATATCTTTGTTGTGGTGGTTGTTACATTACTGTGTACATTTGACAAAATTTAGTGAGCTATAAATTTAAGTGGGCAAATTTTCTTTCATGAAAAATATCATAAATAACTTGAATAAATGAGTTCATTGTTAGATACAATAATAAATATACAAAAACAACAGTTCTGCTCCACTTTGAACATTTATTCCCTATTTTCTTAAGAAATACAATTATTTCCAGAAAGTCAACATGTCCAGAAGTTCTAAATAGATCATTTGGGTTACAAAGACAAATAGGTCTCATTGAAATTACTTAATTATCTACCTTATATTATACTACTATGTGAAACTTTCCTCGGGTGGTTTGTTATTTCATTTTCCAGGGAGCTCATATGAATGTGTCTTTGTAAAGACTGCAAGTACCTATGAGATTCTTCCTTCTTCTGACAACCAAATAATTTCAAGTGCAAAGACAAGAATAACTTACAGGACAGGGATTCTTCTCCATCTCATTTTCACTTCCCTCGTCCATGACTCCTAATCATCATTCTGCAGGGTTGTACTGGGGCAACCTGTGCTTTCGCCCACATCCTTCTCCAAGTGTCACACCTGGTGACTCTGGAAGAAAATGCTCTGAATCAATATTCTTTAAAGCAGATAAAGTAGCATGTTCTGATTCCCCATGACAAAAATCTCTGTCATGTCAGGCCAACTTCCATGAAACAAGGAATTATTCTTTGCCCCAGCTGAAGCCACATTCACAAAAACCTATTTAATGAAAGGAAAATAAAGAGGGCTTGTGGGAGTTTTCAATCCATTTCTTACTGAAGATAAGAGGTCTCTTTCATTTCCATTTCCTTAAATTTCTGGCAAGTCTAGATATGTATGTTTGCAAATAACTTCTGTCACATAATTTGTTGGTGCTCAGTCTATAAAGAAGCAGGGAAGGAAGAGATGTGTATGCATTCAAAATGGAATATCCAATGTTTGCATCTCCAAAAACTATTTGGGCATTTATTATTGAAACCTTTATGTTAAAACTTAGAAAACAATTACATTTAGAAAGATATTTCTACATACTACCAGACCTGCTTTTTGTGATGATGCCAACATAATATTCAGAATATAGTGGTCACCTCTTATCTGTGGTTTTGCTTTTTTTATTTTTTTCAGAAGTTATTGGGGATACAAGTGGTATTTGGTTACATGAGTAAATTCTTTGGTGGTGATTTTTGAGATTTTGGTGTGTCCATCACTCGAGCAGTATACACACTGCACTATATTTGTAGTCTTTTATCCCTCGCCCCTTCCCATCCTTCCCTCGAAGTCTTCCAAAGTCCATTGTATCATTATAATGTGTTTGTGTTCTCATAGCTTAGCTCCTACATATCAGTGAGAACATATGATGCTTGGTTTTCCATTCCTGACATATTTCACAGTCCAAAAATATTAAGTGGAAAATTCCAGAAATAAAAATTCGTAAGTTTTTAGTTGCATGCTATTACGAGTAGCGTGATGAAATCTCACACCATCTCACTGTGTTTCACCAGGGTCGTGAATCATCTCTTTGTTCAACATATCCACACTGTATATGCTATCCACCCCTTGTTCACACAGTAGCCTCCTGGATTATCAGGTTGGCTGTTGAGGCTTCACAGTGCTTGTGTTCAAGTAACTCTCATTTTACTTAGTAACGGCCCCAAGGGATGAGAATAGTGACACTGGCAAATTAGATATGCCAAAGAGAAGCTTCACAAAGTGAAGCTTCCTTTAAGTGAAAAGGTGAACGTTCTCAACGTAATAAGAAAAGAAGAAATCGTATGCTGATGTTACTGAGATCTATGGTAAGAATGCATCTCCTATCCTTGAAACTGTGAAGAAGGAAAAATAAATTTGTACATAGTATATGTGGGACTCAGTGCTATTAAATTTTAGGCCTCTACTGGGGGACTTGGAAAAGTATCCCCTGTAGATAAGGGGGACACTACTGAATAGTGAAGAGGAAGAGGCAAATTAGTTCTATCTCCAAAAGCATTTTGTATTAATCATGTGTCCTCACTTTAACATCACTTTCAGGTGTGTTTTAT
Organism: Mandrillus leucophaeus; assembly: GCF_000951045.1. Lineage (NCBI taxonomy): Eukaryota > Metazoa > Chordata > Mammalia > Primates > Cercopithecidae > Mandrillus > Mandrillus leucophaeus. The sequence goes on along the minus strand of NW_012107686.1, from coordinate 1,374,076 downwards.
AAAATGGCATTTTGTTTCTTCAAGAAAATATTTATTGGGCACCTTTTTATGCATTCATCACTGTTCTAGGTACTGGTCGTGTAACAAAGAACAAAAGAGACACTGCACTCCACCTAAGAAACCTTTTATTCTAGTGCAGATTCTTACAATTGAACACAAAATAGGCTGAGTGTGGTAGCTCATGCCTCTCATCCCAGCACTTTGGGAGGCTGAGGCAGGCGGAACCCTTGAGGCCAGGAGTTAGAGACCAGCCTGGCCAACACAGTGAAACTAAGTCTCTACTAAAAACACAAAAATATTAGCCAGGCATGGTGGCACATGCCTGTAATCCCAACTACTCAGGAGGCTGAGGCACGAGAATCTCTTGAACCTGTGAGGTCAAGGTTGCGGTGAGCCGAGATCATGCCACTGCACTCAAGCCTGGGTGGCACTTGCCTCAAAAAATAAAATAAACACAAAACAAAGATATAGCAATAACGAGCGGTAAGTTCTAGGAAGTAAAAATGTGCTATGAGAGAGGTTAAGTAACAAAATAGAGCTTTGAGAAATATGTAGATCTTGCTGAAACATTAAAGTTGAGTTCAGTGTCATGTGTGAGAGTTAGCAGACAGAGACGGCATTGGGGGAGACAGTGATGCAAGAATGACTTTAGCAGTTTGTTGGAACTCAACTCCCTAAAGCTAAAACATTGGAGCAATAAAAAAAAATTGGCCTAAGATGAGTTTGACAAAACAGCAGATAATGTAGGGCATTTTTAAAAGGGAGTAACCTTCAGGAGCCTGAGGCAGGGAGATTGCTCGAGTCCAAGAGTTTAAGATCAGTTTGAGCAATAGGGCAAAACTCTCTCTCTACAAAAAAAAAAAAAAAAAAATTAGCTGGGCGTGGTGGTGCTACTCAGGAGGCTGAGTCAGGAGGATCTCTTGACCTGGGGAGGCAGAGCTTGCAGTGAGTGGAGGTGGAGACTGAACCACTGCACTTCAGGCCTGGGCAACAAAGCAAGACTCTGTCTCAACAACAACAACAACAACAACAACAAAAATCAAAAGTGGGTGATGTCATACACATTTGCCACATTAGCCAAATTTTCATTTAACTTTGCCTAATTACCTGAAAACTGTCTTTTTACAGTTTGCTTGAATTAGAACTTTTATTTATATGTTTTGGCTTCTTCCCTCAGCCCCTGATTTTTTGTTTGTTTTTGAAGACTTCCCATCTTTCTACTCTGACTGCCCTTTTGTCACAGCTCTTCCTCTTATCTCTGCTGGCATTCAAGCGGCTACAGTCATTTTGGAGGTCCAACTAAGAGGAGTTTATAATGTGGACACAGTAAGCTTAGGATTAGTGAAATACATCTTAGTGGTTTGCAATAATTACCAAGTACAGTTAGGCTACTGCTAGCCAGTCAGTGTAGGTACAGCTTCCTTGAGAACACCTCGCTGTGCTGACTCATCTGCATCTTGAAATAAAAGTACAAAATCAGATTTTATTGTGATATAGATGTGCCCTATGGTGCCCACCTCTGGACTTATGTAGGCAGGAGAGAAGATGCAAAGAAAGACGTGGAATAGCTGAGAGCTGAAACTATGTGGACTACATCCAGAACCAGGAGAGGCAGTTAAATCTCTGATGCTTATGTGTTGGGGGTTGCGAGGGTGGTATGTAGCTGTATAGTCTTTTATCAGAAACCCAATGTTAAAATAAAGAATTAGTCATTGCCTTTCATACTAGGTGGAATTCTTTTTCAAGATAATCATTTATAATGCTATGTAAAGTCGAATTCCTTCATATTTCTGTTTGTAGGAATCTATTTTGTTTCCTAGCGCATGGTCAGTTTAAACTGCCATAGGTGAAGGAAGCTCTTGGTATTTCCCTTTAAACTTTTCCGTAGGTCTCAGTCACTGAAAATTTCCTGAAATCATGGGTTGTACAACTGATCATGCCTTTATATGTTATTATCCCTGCTATCTACATTTCTCTCATCAAGCACTCTCTATCCTCCCTCTCTGCACCAGCCTTCTTCAAATATGTATTCAATTTCCTTTTCTAAGCACTGGTTCTAGAACCGGATCATTTAAAGATTTCATTGAGTTGGAGCTCAAAACTCAGAGTGACTCCACATTAACATTTAAGTAAGAACCTGACAGTGATAACTCAAATCTTATAGATTTGGTACCAGGCTTTCCATGGGTCATACATTGCTCTCCAAACCTCTGGTGATTCAGTGCAGGAACAGCAAAGGCAGTGAGTGTGCCTTGCTTTGCCTTTATGGTGCACAGATGGAATGTTTATAAACCCTGTCCTCTTCTGAACATCATGAAAGAGCAGTTTCCAGAAAAGAAAACATACTATAATTCATTTTGTAAAGTGAATAATTCTTCTTTAAATCACCTAACCACCCACCCACTTTTCTTGCCTGTATATTTCAAAGCTCTGCAATTCATCTCCTGCTGCCTTCCCAGAAGCCACATTTCCAATCTTATCAGTTCTTTTTTCAGCAACTATGATTCCTTTTTGTCTTTTCTCTTTCTTTCCAATTGAAATTTCTTCTTATAAATCTCTTGAAGGTGGTGCACTTATTCTGCTTCTATTGCTACTTTCCTTGGCCAGAGTATCAGTCTCTTCCCTGAAATTCTGAAATGATCATCTTAGCTAGTTTTTCTTCAGTCACCTTTTTCCCCTTCCTACTTCTCCACCTTACTATTCCCTCAAATGCAGTCCAGGCAATTGTTACAAATACAGATTGACCTGAAGCTCCTGTTTAAAGGACTTTTCATTTAGAATAAAGGTAAAATCCCAGATCTTACCAGTTCATCTCAAGCCATCCTTCCTCTCATTCTCTGAACTCCCTGACACTGATCTTTTCTATTCCCTGAAGTAACTCTCCCCTCCACTTAATTTGCCTAATTGCCTCCCTCTCATACACCAATGCTTAGTTTAATTGTTCTGTGTTCAAAGCCACCTTAAATGATGAACCAGATTGGGTTAGCTACTCCATTATTTCATAAACCCTTACAAATTTTTTTCCTAACAACTTCAATTTCTACGTTTATGTTATACTATTATTGTTAAATAATAAATTATGAAATTAGTTGCATAATCTCTACCACGATGGCTAAAATAAAAGCTAAAAGGGAGCAGGCATTTATCTATTTAATATTAAAGCCCAATGCTTTACAGTTCCTTGCACACAGTAAGAGTTTAGTAAGTCTTTGTTGATTTAAAAAGAAAATGAATGAATTGTATTATTCTAGAATTGAAGGCTTTTAATGACATCCTTCTCAAAATTCTCTTGTATCTTGACTTTTAGGGAACTACATTTTCCTGATTTTGCTTCCACATGTTTATCTCTCTTTCTCTTCACTTCTTTAAAATATTTCTATTCCTCATTTATACCTTCCAACTGAGAACATTTTTTAAAGATTAGCGCTTGCTCCTCCTCATCACATTCAATTTATCCCCTATTGGAGAATCCCTCCATTTTCAATGTCTTGCCCATCATAGGGGTTCTTTGGAAAAATAATGGTACTAGTCTATGGCTCTACCACTCATTTAATGCTTGAATCTTCTTCACAGCATCCAAACCTGTGGCCATTAAGATACCTTTAGATTGGAATTCCCCACCTTTGAAGCAACCAAACATAATTTCAGGCAGTCAAGAAGTTTTTAATAGTGCTACATTTTATCTCATTGTAGTATTTATGTATGTATCTTCTTAACATCTGAATATAATTCTCATGATCCCTGAGGTTTTTGTTCTTTAAACCAATCCTCACATGCTATGGTTTTATATTTTCAAACTACTTCATTAATTGGGTTTTGAATAGAAGTAGTTTTGTCTCTTTCCCTTCTAAAATAGAGGGACCATTATGGAATGTAATATTCCAGTTCTGATCTGCAACCTATAATTGCACTACCAATTTCATTCATTATGGTCAAGAAAGCATCACTAATGACTATCTCAAACGCTAATGTGTTCTTTTATTGTGCACTCAATCGGTCACATTTTTATTAAGAACTCTGTCAGTTCTTCCATATACATATTGAATTGTCATAAACACAATAGGTTCTAAGCCTAATACATTCTGTTGCAAGGATGTTTCATCGTAATTTCATTCTTAACCTCATGTAATGCGATCACAGATATGGCTACTCAGTAAAATTTCATCACTATTGAATATGGTAAAATATTACATGGCAAGTACATACAATGAATTGTTTTGCTCTTTCATTAGTTCTGTGACCCATTCTTATTCTTGGCCTTTCTCTATCCTTTGATAGAGATTTCCTCCTCATTTATTTTATACTCATGAAATATTTCACATTATACTATCATACAGACATTTCAATATAGCATTTCTATTCTTTCGCTGTAAATTTCACCAAGCATTTCCAAGTTATACACATAAACCAGCAACATACAGTAACCACCACAGAACAACCTTTGCTGTAGCCTTTCAGGAAGATCATAAAATAATTTGAAGAAATGATGTAGACATAAATAAAATTATAAGACACATTAAGCAAGTACTCAAAACTGTGGTCTAATCTCTGTAAAACTACAGCTATGCAAAATTACTTAAGAATATAGAGCTTGGAGCCATACTGTCCAAGATTAAATAGCAGCTCAGGATGTTCTCATCCACTATTTGCATATAGATTACAAGAGCTAATTTATTAAATTATTTTATTGTGTGTCCCAGAGTATTCAGGTATTACTTCAGCATCTAGGACACTGCCAGGCATATGCAGAATATGCAGTATTCTTGAATGAATAAGTCAAGGAATGAGAAAAATCATGTTTTTTTTTCATAAAGGCTTCTTAAAGAAAATAGGTCTTTCTTGTTCGCTATTCCTTCAGTTATTTTTCACATTGACAAACTCTCTTGAAAGGGTATGTATTATAAATGTTATATAAAGAAAACATCCAATATCTAATTTTATGATATCAAATATCCTGTGTAGAATAAAACAATTCTTATGTTTTTAAAAATGCCTTTCCAAATTTTACTCAACTAAACCAATTCTACTTTCAGTGTCATCAAGTGACCCCACAGTTTCTTTTGCCTTTAATTCTTTTGGCAATTGAGATTTCAATCAGCCCTACTTTGCAAATCAAACTGTAACTTTATTCTACATTATTAATGCTAAAAGTGTACCATAGGGAAATGAATAAAGATGTTATACAGTAGAAGTAAATATTGTTTAGCTGGCTGTTTATGAGTACATCTGATGTACAGACTAAGTAAATCCTAAACCCTGAAGCACCATCATAAAAATGGAAATTCTTGGAGAAAAAAGTTTTTTCTATACTTCCATCCAAAATCTGTTTCCAGACACAGTAGTTTATAATCCATTCTTCTAACATCTCTAAATTTTCACTTTTTATAGGTAAAATATTACCCACTTTTTTCCTGAACATTTTGCAGACTTTACATATTTTAAAGTACTTAAGAAAATAAAAGACTACCTTGAGGTTTTAAAAATAATCATTGTGATATTATTACTTCCCATAGGTAACAGTATTAAAATATATGGTATATTATTCTTAAATTAACATAGATATTAATTTTAAGTATATCCATTATTTTAACATGCCAGGCACCAGGGGCTATAATTTATCTATCATATCTTGTGAATACAAATATTTTAAATCCTTTGAAATAATGACCAATATAACTAGTGTAACCGTAAGATTTTTTTGTTCAAACTTAACAATATTTAAAGTGAAAATGTTCCCTATTTATAATTATGCTAGAAGACTAACTATAAACTTGTAAACTTGGTCTGTTCTAGACAAAATAGAGTAATTGATTTGTAAATATGTTTGGATTAAAATATTCATACCCCAGATGGGTGCAATATTTTAGATTGTTACCAAACAGGCTTCATCGTAAATAAACAAATCTCACGGTCACATGGAACATTAGGGGTCATCTTGGCCAGCTTCCCATTAGGATATTTGAACATACTCAATAGCATTTTCTGAAGTCCAAATTTAAATGCTGTCAGTGATAAGAAATTCTGTCTTTTCATACATTGCATTACTGGACAACTCTAATTGTTTGCAATGGTTATTTTTTCCTTAAATCTGCTTTATTTGAACACTTACCTATTTGTCATAGATTTCCCTTCAGAATTTAATGAAACAAGATAAATTATTTTTTTACACAATACCCTTTCGAATATATAAAAGGTAGCTGTCGTGTCTGTACTGAGCCCTCTCTCTTCCCGGAAAAAAAAAAATATATGCAGGTTTTAATTATTTCCATTAGTGCCTCACCCTGACTATTCTCCAATGGATGTTTCTGATAGAAATGTTCTACATTTCTATCCAAATATAGTACGCATATCACATGAATATTATTATATTCCCCAATTTTGGCTGAGAACTAATAGCCTTGCTTTGCTCTTTGACAGTCATAATGCATTGGGGATTCTGTGTTCAGTTACAATGGAATGATACCTTGAGGCATATTTAAGGAAAATCACAATTTTATTTAATCCACTATTATACTAATATTGACTGCAACATGTATATGTATATATGCTTCTTGGTGCCTTTTCTTTAATCCAAATCTCTTTACTCCATATTTTTGAAGAACATCTGTTAGGTTATCGAATGTTCACTGTTTAAAAATATACTTTTAAATGTTTTACCTCAATATGTTGAAAATAAATAAACATATAGAATAGCCCATGCAAAGAGAAATCAATTTAAGCCTAATGTTCTCTGAAACATAATGTCACAGTGATAGTATGGGAAAGAGAATTAATCACTTGGTTAATTAGGTGTTTCACTTATAGAAATGAGCAACAGTATATTTCCACTTATGATAGAATAATATATGAATTATGATCCCTAGCATGCACTACATGAAAACATGTAAAACAGTATGTTTTTAAAGTTATGTTTAAATTATTCCAGTGACTTGGATTTGAGTACCAACACCCAAAGAACTGATTTCAAATGAGCTTGATACTGCAGCAAATTTAGTGTGTGTGAGATGAGTCCAGATGCAAATGTGCAGCTACAGCAGCTGTGGATTCTGTGCAGACACATTGCTGCTTGAGCTGTAAAATAATCAAACTCCAAGCCTTGTGCTCATAAATTAATTATGTGTGGAGTTCTTATAGAAGGCAAAGAGCTTCAAACAAAACAAGAGAAAATGGAATTGTTCTACAACATGCTCTCTTCTTCACTAGAAAATAGGTAGAATACCAATTCAGGGAATTCTGAGGATATTTAGATCATGCGAAAAATATAAAGAAATTAATAACGGTTCGATGAAGCTCACTCAATAAAATATATTAGATCATTCTGAGTTCTCAGCTCCAAAAGACAGAGATCACTAAAAGATCATATTCCATCCTTCGGAATTTACTTATCAGTGAAATGAAGGACTATTTTCATGGAACACAAATGTGCTCCGTACATTGTTGAATACCAGGATGAAAACCATGGGAATTTAGGCAGGGGGGTAGTTTGTTAGAAAAGCTTTATGATACTGGTGGGACAAGTTGGAGAGGATTGAGGTCAATAGTAATGAAAAAGAAGAATCATTAAGGGTATGCCACATAATTAGGGTCCTCATAGACAAAGATGATTACACTGAAAAGCTCCTGGCCAAGATGCTCTTGCCTAAGGAGAGGATCTCCCTGACTTTCTATTTAAAGCAGCAATGAGCTGCAGGCAAAACACAAAATCCAAACATTGCCAGGGAAGAAAAGCTTCTGCCTTTCATAACCCTCAGTCTTCATATAAGAAAGAATATGTCTGGCAACCTTATGGGTTTGAAATCTGTTTATAGCACTCTGTGAAAGGTTTTCGCTAGCTCTGTGTTAACACATGGCGGGGGTGGGGGTGTTATTATGTCTTTGATCCCAATTTATCTTTTAGCATATCTATCAGAGTCGTGAATTATTTTCCTACTAATTCTTCTTTTATCTCATACAGTGAATCATTTGACACTAATCTGTTGGCCAAATGTTTGTGTTATTTACATTATTAAATTGCAAAATCTTTGACAGATGAGGTCTTTTAAATTATGAATTAATAATAGTAATGACAGCAACTCTGGTGGCAGTAATTTCTATTTATCTCAGTTAATCTTCACAACATCACTGTACCTTCTCAAAGTCATACAGACTAAAGTCAAGAAAAGTGAATCAACTTGTTCAAAATACAGAGCTAATAATTGACAGAGATGGAATATTACAAGAAGTTGAATGATTCAGAAGGCTGGGCTTCTGCGCTCTATGATCTCATTTAATGTTGCAATATGCTTTTATGTATATATTTATTCCTTATGTCTGATTTACAAAATGTTCAATTCTTCCTATTTCTGTTTTCACCATGCATGCAAATATAAAATACTTATTTGATTAGCAACTGGGATAATTAAACTTTCTTTGCCAACTATATCATAAAAATAAATCTAATATAATAAATATAAGCTTTTTTCCCCAGCTTTCTTCTCATTTCATAACTCAGGTAGGAAAAAAACCCTCAAATTTTATATCCTTGAAAAGGGGTTAACATTTAGGGCTTTAAAAAAAAGACTATGTATTTTTATGTTGTACTGAATTCATAATTCCTTGGATATTTCCACCTCTAATGCTTATACGCCATGGAACTAAGAGGCCACTGACCAGCTGAAAGTTCAAAGTAGTGTTTCTAAATATCAGTAGGAACACATAAGAGTCTGGAAAGACACTTTTTTGTTTGTTTAGATATTTTAAAGAGTTTCTGAAAATGTTTAACTCCCTTAATATTTCAAGAGTCCAATCTGATGACTAAATCACAGAGTTTAACTTTAGGCCAGTGTGAAGAAGAGTGATTAGAGAAAATATCAGTGTTCCTGCCACCAGCTCCAACCTTCATCACCATTGCTCTTTTTTGAGACTGCAGCTTGACAGAGAAGGGCTTGGCAATATCTATATAAATATAGGGAAGTAAAAATTAATTGAAATAATTGATTTTTTTAGGGCACACTGTGAGGAGGCTACATATCCTTGGAGACCGAGATTGTGGATATGCACCATGAAATTTGATAAGCAATGAAATGGAAATTGTTGTGAGAGACACCTTGATAGACAGGCTTGAGGTAGGAATCCTGACTCACTGTGCCAAGTGACCAGCAAATAGGTTGTCCATGAGTTCCCATGAACTCTAGTGAAATAACGAGCTGACAGAAATGGTAGACTAGAAGAGACCTGACATGGAGTGTTACCATGTAGTGACACTACATTTAACATTTTGAGTGTCTGGATGGTACTCACTTCTGAATTTTTAGACCTGACCAGAAAGCCCTGGAGGAGAGCTCTTTGATATCACCTGAGAAAGGATCACAAAAAGGAGAGAAAAATATAAAAGCATTCGTTATTCATGACACAGTTTCAAAAATAGCTTTATAAATTATCGACTCAAGCAACTTTATCGGTTTGGACTCAATTTGCTATTGTTTTTCTCAGTTGTTCTCCAGGAACAAATAAATTGCAGGAACTGACTATAATCCTTTTAATTTTTACAATCTCTATTCTTAAGCTTCCTTCAGTATAGATAGATCTACCATATCTCCTTGATCAACTCAGCCCTCCAGTTTCCCAATCTCTTCATTCCTTTTCCTCTCTCCTTATACCTCCAATGATCCTTCCCTTCTCCCACTAGTACCCAATGTTTTGCTTTTATTTTACTGCAGAGATAGAAGCAATCAGAAGAGAACTCTGTATTTTGTTTGCCTTCTAATTGATATCATCGGTTGCATGCTTGCCTCCCCATCCCAAAATCTACTCCGCAAATTGACAATCAGATTGATGGTTCGAATATATAAATCAGATCATGTCACTTTGTAAGTACCTTCTCATTGCATTTCAGATACAATCCAAACTTCTTTTCAAAGTTGACAAGATCATATAAGCTTTTGCCTCAGAAGATCTCTACTACCTACTCTTATGTCTCTTTACCATATCCCATTACATCCTAGGGACTCTTGTTTTTTTAAATTTCCCTAAATATGTTAGCTTATTTCCATGCCAGGGACATTAAATTTATTCTTCCTTTCATCTGGAGTATTTTTCCTATTGATGGGACATGTAATTCATGTTACTTTTTTTAGAGAATATTTCCCTGACACATATCTAAAATAGCCCTGGCCCACATCACTCTCTATTTCCTAAACCCTGTTTTATTTTCTTTTTAGCACTTATTACTATTTTACTTACATGTTGCTAGCATTTAGAACAGTCCTAGGAACTCAAGAAGTTTTTTAAAGAATTTAAGTTTTTAAAAATATTTTTAATAAATGCATAAATCAATGCATCCTTTATAAAACTATATATTACGTGACAATTATCTCATTAAAGTAAAAAGTTTAAAAATTACATAAATAACATTATTGAAGACCTTCAATAAATATAATTTGTCAGTGTTAGTATTTTTAACTGACTTAGTTGGACAGAGAGTGAACCAGGTGAGTTTTTCTTTTTAATGAAGCAGCATCAGACATGGCTTTGATCTGCATGTGTTCAATTAGGTTTTCCCTATGCTGTAGCCACAAAATTTAGTATGCTCTAGTCACCCATTTTCTAATTATTTCCTCTTGTTCACATTTAGTTAGAACAATACTAACTTGTTCCCAGTAATAGCAAACTATTCCAAATTGGCTGATCCATAATATTACTGTATTTCTTCTGCACCAGGATTGTTTACAGGAATAAGAGAAATCACAAGGGGATAAGTTTCACTTTACCATTGACCTAGCCAATCACAATGGCTACTTTTAGATTCCCATTTGAGCAAGGGAGAGAATTCTTCTCAAAGATATTCAGAGAGCAAACCACTTGGGTCTCTATTGGTTTCAGATCAACCTACTGAATTTTGGCATACCATCTTCCTGAAGAAGTCAGGGTTGATGAAATAATATGATGAAAGTAATAAGAAGAGAGGCATCACATAATGTTCAAAGCTGGAAAGGTCTGCCGTAAGGTCACAAAAACTCAGGTGAAATTCCAGTTGGGCCTCGTTTGTTCTATTTACTGCAATGTTGGAAATTGAACTTGGCAGTTAGGAGCCCTTTTGCCTTCTGAAGAATTATGGTTTGAATCTATTCTTCCAACCAAAAAATAGACAATAACTTCATTGCACATAATTCAAGTCTGAAAATAGTTTTGATGCCAAACAATTGTTTTTGAAAAACCCTGTGTTTCAAATAACTGCAATTTAACTGTGCATTCAGTGCTCAGCAACTGCAAATAAATTGTAGATCTTTCTGTTTTACTTTAAATGTCATTATTCAGCCCAATTTTATTCACATTCACTGCAGCTTTAACAGTCTACGTGATTCCTGTTCATGGATTAATGAGAGCCTTTTCTTTTTTCTCAAGAGAATGTTATGCTGGCTTTCTAAAGCTGCTTTTAAAAGCAAAAGGAAATAACATCTTTCAAATGCATACATGAATCCCATCATTCATAATTGTAATTTCAAAATTGAATACTAGATATGATCTAATTTCAGCCTAGCATGTATGCAGTTAATGCTGGCCAGTGATCTTTCTGGGAGTCCTGAGGTGTGGCATTAATTATGTATATTGCTTACACCTGTGAAAAATCAGCCTGCCCTTCTGGAGCTAATAAGAAAATTAAATGTTAAATTCTGACTAAACTGAGAGGGCCTTTTCAGTTATGCCTGCCATCTTTTGGCTAAGAGTGTTCCATATTCAGTCTTGCTCATTTTCATGCAGATTACCATGTATTTTATGAGTTGGATTAGAACAGAATGATTTTTTGAAATCCTACAGCTGCCAGTCTATATAGCATATTCAGGAGGAGGAGGAGGAAACTGCTGTCCTCTTATCTATGGAAAATATGACCAAATCTACCGCAATGCTATCGACAACTAGTTAATATCATTCCCCAGCCACACAGGAGTAGTAGGTACCTGGAGAAAAGGAATGAAGGTTCTCATGACGTTTTTTAATGTTTCCTATAGGCTTTTTATTTTCCTTATTGGTATTTGTTTGGGGAAGAATATTTATTTTCTTTGAGAAGCAGACGAGTATAGAAGTTAAGAGTTTAGTATCCTAATGTAGATATCTTGTGTTCATATCCCACCTGCTGCTTACTAGCTATGTAAACTTGGGAAATTCACTTGATTTCTCTGGATCTTAGGAGGCTTGTCTGTAAGATAAGGTTGGTATGAACACAGATTAATGAATATCTAGACAGCAAGAAATAAGCTCTAATACGTGTTAGCCATTATTTTTATACAAGTTTCACTTAGAGATTGACTCAAGTGAAGCTAATTTGTGTAAGTCAGTCATCATTTGTGGTTTATCATCTCCCCTACTACACTTCCTTCTTCCAAACAACTTATCTATTATCTCTACAAATGAAAAAAAAAAAAATCAGACCTCGCATCATCATTGCTTCTATGAAAAAAAAAAATTGGTGGTCACCTGTGGAAGGGATATGAAGATTTACGGTGGTAGTCGAAAGCAACTTTTTTCTTATCTGTATGGTTCATTTTAACATACATTTCTTATATAATTAAGATTACTTGTAAAAAGCATTTATATATAAGCTTCAGTTTTTACTCTGCCTGTCTTTAAAGTAACTTGAGGTGGCTTCTTAAATAACGACACTGACAAAAAATCCTTGTAGAAACAAAATCTGCCTTAAAGAAATGTAGAGAGAGTAATAGTTGAGTTTCTGAGCAGCATTCCAAAAATAGAAACAACTCTAGTTTGGTGTATATACATTTTTTGTAAAATAACACTTAAAGTTCATTACATATTATCCTGGCATAGTTTTCAAGGGAGAACAGATAGATTTTATACTTTCAACATAATCTTTAAAAATGCAGGTATATTAAACCAAGGAATATTGTTTTTAGTGATCCTCTATAAAGCTGATCAATTTAATGTAATTTACAGATGCTTATAATGATATACGCAAAATTGCAGCAATTTATGAAAAGAATTATTACCTTAGTATTTTTTACATGAGGAAATTGAAGCATAAAGAATTTAACTAAGTTGCCCAAGATCAGTTAGTAACTGGTGGAGCTGTGACAATAAAACGGACCACAACAATTAGAACGGAGGCTATGTATTCAGATTCTGCTATATGAAGGGGGTCAGCTACCATCACTTGTATTTGGAAGAGATTCAAAATCAGGCAGGAGAATGGGAAAGACGACTTTATCGTGAAAAAATAGGCAAGGCTTCAGATGTGCTCTGATTGAAGGTTTTGGCATGGGGAAGCTGGAGGTATGCTAACCTGAAGCAAGACGGTCTTATGTGATTGGTTTGAGAAGCATATTTTGCTTTCTCTGGTTGGTCCTGAGTTGGAAGCTAGGGCCAAGAAGAAGGAAGCTGACATTCATTGGCCAAATATTAACCAACCGAACGAATTGTGTTATCAATTACTACAGAGGTTTTGGTTCAGATTCTTGGACCGGTTGCTGCAGATACATGCTTTGGTTTTCCAAGCTGTCTGCTGCAAAGGTTGTGAATCAGAGTTTAATTCCCATATATGGTCAGGCTATAAGAGTCTTCAAGAGTCAAAAATAAAACCCAAGTTTTATGACCCTCATTTAGCCACATTCTTAAATCAGTCGTAAGCTTTGTCCTAGTGAATACAGTTAAATACTCTATTCCTTGTTTATTGATGTTATCTGTTAGTTCTAAAAGAAGGGTCTCAAAGCAGCATCAACATTAACTTAGAACTTGTTAGAAATGCACATTATTGGTCCTGTCTCAGACCTCCTGAACCAGAAAGTGATTTTGACGCACACTATACTTTTAAAACCATAGATGTAGGTATTGAATTATTAATGAGACAAGATGACTTGCCTTTACACAAATTACATTTTGGCTTAAGTTATGTAAGAAATATGTAGGAACAAAAACATCAGTATTGCATAACTGTTTTTTAACATGATAGCACCTCATACTCTTAACTAAAAGTTTTTCCCATCCTTTTTGAAATTATTCAATATTAATGAGTGATAAAAACAAAAATGGAAACTACATCTGCCACTGAAGTATCTGTTAATAAAGAGAGTGAACAGCCTGGGCAAAGTGGCTCACGCTGTAATCCCAGCACTTTGGGAGACTGAGGTGGCCAGATCATTTGAGGTCAGGATTTTGAGACCAGCCTGACCAACATGGTGAAACCCATCTCTACTAAAAATACAAAAAAATTAGCCGTGCATGGTGATGCACACCTGTAGTCCCAGCTACTTACGGGGCTGAGGCAGGAGAATCTCTTCAACTCAGGAGGCAGAGGTTGCAGTGAGCCAAAATCGTGCCACTGCACTCTAGCCTGGGCAACAGAGGGAGACTCCATCTCAAAAAAAAAAAAAAAAGAAACAGAGTGAAGAGTTCGATTTTATAGGAAAAGTTATGTCAAAAACTAAATCTCAAGAGATTAACCCAAAGAGTACTTTTACTTGACATACCCAAAGAAAAATAAGTATGATTGATCAAAATGGCAATTTTATATTAGTCTTTATGCCCTGGATTTTACATGATTCAAATGGTTTTGACAAGAACCTTACACTTTGATATGTCATTGTTCCTAACAGAGAAACTTGTTTGTCTAATGTTTCACCCTTAGTCCAGATGAAGATGATGCAATTAATCTGAAGAGTTTTAGTAATCTATTTCCTCCAACATATCCCTCCATTTATTCCAAGTTGTTGCCCTGTGATTTTTTGTTTGTTTGTTTTTGTTTTTTTTTTCAGGTGGAGTCTTGCTGTTGCCCAGCCTGGAGTGCAATGGTGCGATCTCCGCTCACTGCAACTTCTACCTCCCCAGCTCAAGTGATTCTCCACCCTCAGCCTCCTCAGTAGCTGGGACTACAGGAGCCTGCCACCATGGCCAGCTAATTTTTGTGTTTTTGTGTTTTTTTGTTTTTTGTTTTTTTTGAGACGGAGTCTCGCTCTGCCGCCCAGGCTGGAGTGCAGTGGCCGGATCTCCGCTCACTGCAAGCTCCGCCTCCCGGGTTCCGCCATTCTCCTGCCTCAGCCTCCGGAGTAGCTGGGACTACAGGCGCCGCCACCTCGCCCGGCTTTTTTTTTTTTTTTTTAGTAGAGACGGGGTTTCACCGTGTTAGCCAGGATGGTCTCGATCTCCTGACCTCGTGATCCGCCTGTCTCAGCCTCCCAAAGTGCTGGGATTACAGGCTTGAGCCACCGCGCCCAGCCAATTTTTGTGTTTTTAATAGAGACAGCATTTCGTCATGTTGGCCAAGCTGGTCTTGAATTCCTGGCCTCAAATGATCCACCCACCTCGGCCTCCCAAAGTGCTGAGATTATAGGCCTGAGCCACCGTACCCAGCCTGACCCTTGACTATTTATAGTGCTTCATCAATTTTTCACTGTTCATCTGCAATGACCCCTGAATCTCAAAAATTCCATTGAGATAAATGAATCAAAGTAGAATAGAACCTGGCAATTTGGGCTTTCTGAATAACTCACACAACCCATCATTACTGCAGCAGATTTAAATGGAACTAGTAACTCTTGAAGCCAGTTTGACATGGAAACTGCAATAGATCTGAAACCCTTTATGTATAGTATGAAATGTTTAATCAGTGTTTCTATTTTTAGGGACATAACACATTTTTGTAATGTATTGTGAACATGATACATATTAAAATTTGTATAATCCTTGTTAATAAAAAACACTGCAAGAAAAGTTAGGAATTTTTGCTTTCAAGTGAATGGAACAAATGGATCTATGTGGAATATGTCTTTTTAGCATATTACTAGCTTTAAATATGCTGAGAGTTTTCATTTCATGAATTCCAAGGAAAGAAGATGACAACCATTGAAATTTGTAGTACTTTTGATTCAACAATTGATTTAAGCGGAATGAATGCTAAATCCTCACGACTGAGATCGTATTTAATTAGCTGTCAGTAAATTTGAATGATAGGACTGTATAATTAAATTACATGAGTTGTACAACCAGAAATAACCACTATACATCTACACTTTTAAAAAAAAATCAAACTCTGTGGCAATATCCATACAGGATTTTGTGATTTCTGAGGCCAAAATAGATCATTACAATTTAATTTTTAATGGTTAAATTTGAAAAAAAAAGTCACCTCCTAATACATTTTGAATGACTTGAAGTAAATTTTAAGTTTCTTCTCCCAAATTTTGCCAGAATTTAAGGGGAGTTTCAGAAATTTTTCAAAAACAAAACAAAGAAAAAAATTTTCAGATGACCAATAGGTTGAAATGACTATAGGTTAGTTTCAACAAGCCTATAGTCAATTTCTTTAGACAAAAACTATATCCTATAACAAGAATTTTGCCCATGACTGTCAAATCAGGAAAAGTCTCTTTCCACTTAAATTCCACTTTAACTCACCTAATATTAATTCCTTAGGTACATTGTTGAAATTAAATTTCAGGAGAAATTCATCACTTATTATAAGATATACAAAAACAATGACCCTTAAATGCTGGCAGCATATGAAAATGATCTCAGAACATTCTAAAAATAATGATATATTTGTTGGTCTTTATAGCCAGATACTGAATTAATTGTTCTGGACAGTGTTCTTAGAATAATTTTTTTTTGTAAAACCTTACAAGTAATTTTAACATGTAGCCAGGATCAAAAACTACTATTCTGCTATAGTGGTTCCCAGATTTTAGCATGCATCAGCATCACTTAGAAGTCGTGTGTGTGTGTGTGTGTGTGTGTGTGTGTGTGTGTGTGTGTGTATATCTTCATAAACAGATCCCTGGGCTCCACTCCCCACAGTACCTGGTTCTGTAAGTCCGGATAGGCTGGAAAATTGCATTTCTACCATGATGGTGAAGGTGTCGATACAAGAATCACAATTTGAGAACCATAGATAAAGTACATAGATAGGGATACCAACATAAACTAGGGTACCTCCAAGGATTTAAAGGGTAAAAACTTCTGTAATTCGGGGGTCAACAAACTTACCTGTTTTTGTATTAAGATTTTATTGAGGGCCGGGCGCGGTGGCTCAAGCCTGTAATCCCAGCACTTTGGGAGGCCGAGACGGGCGGATCACGAGGTCAGGAGATCGAGACCATCCTGGCTAACATGGTGAAACCGCGTCTCTACTAAAAAATACAAAAAAACTAGCCGGGCGTGGTGGCGGGCACCTGTAGTCCCAGCTACTCGGGAGGCTGAGGCAGGAGAATGGCGTGAACCCGGGAGGCGGAGCTTGCAGTGAGCTGAGATCCGGCCACTGCACTACAGCCTGGGCGACAGAGCAAGACTCTGTCTCAAAAAAAAAAATTTTATTGAAACATAGTTATATCCATTCGTTTACCTACTGTCTGTTTTTGCTCCTGTAAACACAGAGTTGAGTATTTGCATAGAGACCATATGTATCATAAGATTAAAGTATTTACTATATGGACATTTAAAAAAAGTTTGCTAATCACTGCTCTAAACCATTGTAAATGGTAACATAAACCAAATAGCATATACCAAAAAACAACAATCATTATGAAACAGTAAGAAAACAAAACCATTAATTATTAAGATAATACCATATGACTAAGCAACAGACCTTCACAGCCAACTCTTCACTTGGCCAATATATATATATATATTTTTTTGACACAGAGTCTATGTCACCCAGGCTAGAGTACAGTGGCATGATCTCGGTTCACTGCAACCTCTGCTTCCTGGGTTCAAGCTATTCTCCTGTCTCAGCCATAACTGCACTTTTAGATTTGTTCAAATAATTATTTGATATATCTGTCTCCCCCGTAAGACTGTAATCTCAATGAGAAAACGAGCTGTATGTTTTATATTACCTCCTAGAATTGTACTATATTACTTTGCAAGTGCCTGATACATAGATATGCTGACAAGTCACTTTTGAATGTAGCTGGGATTACAGGCATACACCACCAGGCCTGGCTAATTTATGTATTTTTAGTAAAGACAGGATTTCGCTGTGTTGGTCAGGCTGGTCTCGAACTCCTGACCTCAGGTGATCCCCCCTGCCTCAGCCTCTCAAAGTACTGAAATTACAGGCAGGAGCCACTGCACCCAGCCCACTTGGCCAACTGTTAATAGATATCTCAAAGACAGCTGATACTTAATATGTCCCATACCAAACCTGCAGTCTTCCTCCCATCAAACTTAGACCCAATATTTCTACAAATGGCACCAGCATCCACTTAGTTATGCAATGCAGAATTCAAAGAATCATCCTTGTCACCTTCTTATCTCCCACCGTCTAGCTCCAATCTAATAAATGCAGTGAGTTTTTAGCTCCCATCTACTTTCTTCATCTGTATAATCCATATCATCAATAGAAGTGTCCATTACCTCAATTCTGGATCGCAAAAATAGCTATCTAAACTTTCTGTATTTACTCTGGCTGCTCTCCAATCCTTTCTCTGTCTTTCAATCAGTGTGAGCTTCTTTCAACACAAATTCAAAATCTGAATCCTTTGTGTAAGATCCAGTAGTGGCTTTCCATGGCTCGAAAGCCATGGAAAAGCAATGTGGTTGGACCCCCCTTACCTCTCCAGTCTTCCATACTCTGCCCTCTTGACATGCTGACTGATTTCCAATTCCTTTTACTCACCTACTTTCTCTTACCCAAGTTCCCTGCACATGTGTTCCCTTAGCTTGGAATATCCCTCCTTATCCCGTTCATCTAAGTTTCTTCTACCTAATCTTTAAATGTGAACTGTATTCTCACTTTCTCAGAGAAGCTTTTTCTGATCCTGGTGATTTCTATAACTCTGAGATATATATGAATTTGTATTTACCTTTAGCTCTTGCCATAACTGCACTTTTAGATTTGTTCAAATAATTATTTGATATATCTGTCTCCCCCGTAAGACTGTAATCTCAATGAGAAAACGAGCTGTATGTTTTATATTACCTCCTAGAATTGTACTATATTACTTTGCAAGTGCCTGATACATAGATATGCTGACAAGTCACTTTTGAATGACTCCATAATTTTTAAAAATGCCCAAAAAATTATGCCAAAATATATAAAAATTGATCTCCCCAATTAAAAGTCACAGAATCAACCAGAATTGAAAATAAATGCAAGGGAATAAATTGTTGGGGGAAGAAACAGCAAATACATGTGCTGTAAATGTGTAAATGCAGTCATGAAAAATTATACTCCCAAGATTTTCTGACACACAAGAAAATACTTGTCAGGTTAAGTGAACACTGCAGACAGCAAAATATCTGTAAAAACTGTAAAACTAAAATAAATATGACTGAAAGGAAGTAAAATAAAACATTAAAAGAAACTACATTTGGTCTGATACACAGTACACACGGATGAAACTTGAGGATGTTATATTTTAACAAGTGGTCACAAAAAGACAAGTGCAGTATTATTCCACTTATACAAGGTTACTGAATTACTCAGAGATAGAAAGTAGAATGGAGTTGCCAGAGGTTGGGGGAGAGGTGAGTTTTTGTTTAATATGTAGAGAGTTTCAGTTTTACAGGAAGAAAAGGTATCTGAGGGTAGCTGTGCAACACATACTTAACTGAATCATAGACCACTTAAAAATGGTCAAGATGGTCAATTCTTTATCATGTGTAATTCATTACAGTTTAAAAAATAAATTGCACTTGGATGATGGAATTACTACTTTATTCATTTTTAAACATAAAATCACTTCAGTTTCCATTTTTTAATGTAAGAAAAAAATAGCTCTGTTAAAATGTTTTGAAAAGAACGAAGAGGGCGAGACAGAGACCACATCCGAGATATCTGTGTATCCTTTAGTTGTTAGATGAGGCTTTAAAAATTGTAAGTGTGAAATATATGTTTGATGAGTAACAAGAAATATACATAGGTAATAAAGGTCTGACTATTAAGTGATTGAGAATGCAAGTAAAATTCTCTCTAGACCTGTCCCTAAGGCTGTCATTTAAAGTCTCTAATTGTAATGATCAAGTACTCTGACCAGGTGTTTTCTTATCATTTAAACAGTTATCCCTCCAGAAATGGCCTACAGGGAAATAATATTCTCTATTTATATTTCCTCCAAATGAAGCTTTGGAAAAGTACTGCCAGTTCTTCTGGATTTCAAATTTCCAAATATTACAGTGACAACCAAAGAATATGTTTCAAATATCAATTTCACAATGAAGTCAAGCTGATCCTCAATAACAGTGGGATGATACACACACTTCCAGGAAATATGTATGTTACTTTATACCTGACACCTTTTAAATTTGCCACGAGGATCAGACCACTGTCAAAACCAAGTAAGTTATAAATGCATTGTCCTATAGTTTAGAAATTTATCTGTTGCTAAAACCCAACTGAATAACTAGTATTTAAGTTTGTCTCTAACACATTTCTTGGCTGGATGATTATACTCATTGTATTGCAAGATTACATACAGAAGAAATGGAGGCAGTTTATTTATGAGAAGTCAGTATTAACAGGAAATTTTTTAAGCCTAAACAAAAAAAAGGCTTTAAATTATGAAATGATTCTCATTTCACTGAGGAAGATGTTTAAACAATAAATATTGTACACCTTATGTATGTCCTATTACCTTGTACAGTATGAAGACTATGCAACTGAATTCACCAGAAATAGATAGTTACATCACCTTTTCTTGCATGGGAAAACACATGGGATTTCTACTAAGCTGACTTGAGGTAGAAGTCCTAGAAATTACTTTCTCTAGTGCAAGGACAAGATCATACATTGTCCATTTCTAACACTACCGTGAGGTCAGTATACGAAAGGATCAATTCATGAGCAACGAATACATTTAAAGGAGTCAGAATAATGAGTGGTTTTGATTCATGACAGCAAGGCATCAAATATAAGAAGCATTTTGAATTGATTATTCAGGGTGAATTTTTACTAATGGACACAGTTTGCATGCCAAAAATTATTTAAAATTGATAGTTACTGTGAAGATGGTGTTAAACTCTAGAAGCTTTATATTCAATTTAGACTGAAGTGACCCAGTGGAGACTCAATGAGGAAGACAGGCAGAAGGCAGTAGGCAAGTATCGGAAACATCTCAGGGGTTTTTTGCAGGACTACATTAGGAGTTCGAGGAATATAAAGATTTCTTCTTCCCAAGCTATTATAGCATTCTGGGTAGTCGGTAGGACTCAAAATATGGGTCCAAAATGTCTTAACCTCCCTCATTTGGTTAAAGAATTAGAGAATCACCCTGATCTTATACCCTGTCTTAATTCATTGAGCATTTATACTGTGCTAGGCACTAGAGTTATTAAGAAGATCTCTAGGAGATTACAGGCTGGTAGTAAAAGCAGATATGATAAACTAATCACAATATTGAATTTCATGATTACAAAAAAGAGTGGGAAAAGACTGAACATCAAGAGAAAACTTTTGAATGCCTTCTATGTTAGAATATAGATTCATTTTTGGTTTTGTTTTCAAATGTATTTTAGAGGCAGTTCCATTTAAAAAGAGATATTTATGATTTAAATATTTACATGTCTTTGTAAGTCCTGTTGGAAGTTTCTTAACTCTGCCCTACCACTGTTCTTTTGACTTAGAGTTGAAACAGAAGACTTCCTTCTTTCCTTCCCTTCTCTAGTCCTTACATTAGTAACCGAGCACTTTATGGTTTTCACACATTCAACTCATTTTCTTCTATACCTACCATCACCTGTCAAAAAATATTTCTAAGGTGTTAAAAACACAGCTACAGCACACTTTATTCAGAGGGACTATCACAATAGGTATAGGGACTACTGCAGTGAAGTTTTGCAGTAGGGGAGAGAGGTTGGCCTCCACTACAAATGCAACAAGGAGAAGTGGGAATTTATAGCCAAGGAGTAAGGTGGGGATGTCTATGCAAAGAACATTACTAAGAGGAAACAGCAGGAGTAAGGGAGGATTCTGGCTAAAATGACCTAACAGAATTCTTGGTGAAGGCAGGGCAGAGTGATCAGATATCACCTGGGTGATGGTGGAGGATGAGAAACTTAGTGGGAAATTGAGGGTAATTATATATCAAGGGTGGGTCTTCTGGCCTGACTTGATTCAACAGGACTTTTTCCAAAATTAGGCAATGCAAAGAAGAACAGAAGTATAGAAGTTAAAGCCTAGTTGGGAAGAGGATTCAGAAGAGCCTGACTAGTTTAATGAAGGAGAAAGTCTATGATAGTCCTTCCTTTTGTTTGAACAAATGTAAAGTCCTTTGAACAATATAAATTCATTTCTTCTGTTCTTTAAGAAGCAGCTAAATCATTTGTTGGGATTTGGTAGTTTTATTAGTCCATTTTCACACTGCTGATAAAGATATACCCAAGACTGGGCAAGGAGGAGCAAGTCACATCTCACATGGATGGTGGCAAGCAAGAAAGAGAGCAGGAAAACTCCCATTTTTAAAACCATCAAATCTCATGAGACTTATTCAATATCACAAGAACACAAGGAAAGATCTGCCCCCATGATTCAACTACCTCCCTACCAGGTTCCTCCCATAACATGTAGGAATTCAAGATGAGATTTGGGTGGGGACACAGCCAAACCATGTCAGTAGTAGAGGATATTCACTGGCTGGTGCAAGCAGTCAGGCATTAATGAAGAGGATTTCTATGAAGATAAAAGAAGAAAAATATTAATAGTTGTAAACCCAGTCTGAGTTCAGAGGGTAGCCAGTCAGTAAGATTTCTGGATGTTGGTCTCAAAGTTGGTAGTGGCCATCCAATAAATTTCCTGGTTTGCAGTTTTAATGTCTTTGGTGATGACATTGGGTACTTCTGTAACCTTTCTTAATGGCCCACACAGCAGCAGGCATGTAGATTGTCCATACATGTTTTTTTAACTTGTGTGGTGATTTCTTTGAAGTTTGTATCAAAACATCTAGCTTCAGTTCACTGAGCATGGGGAAAAGGGCAGTTTCAGTTCTCAGTGATGCCAAGTCAGGAAGGTGGGAGGAAAAAAAAAAAAAAAAAAGTGGAAACTCTCCATTGGTTTGGAGAGTCATAGACAAATAATGGAAGAAACTAGAATTGATCCAGTCCAGTGTTCAGATAAACTCACAGTGTATGCTATAGTTTGCTGAAACATAACATTCCTCCCTACACTCACCCCTGACCCCTTTTGATTGTTGCTTACAAAATGAATATGATCTCATTAGATTTGGCTTGGTTATTTACGTAAGTGCGGCAAGAATGGTAATTGACTACACAGGTGTTTTTGAATTTGTCTTCCTGGAACTTTTCATTGGAATCTCAGATTGGACTTTTATAAATCTCTCAAGACTAGGAAGCAAAGCCAAGAACTCACCACCAGATTTTGCTTGCAGTACATATAGACTTAGATGAAATTCTTTTTTCTTAAAGTCCTCAAAATATCTTGATGCTCCCGAGCCTGCCAGGAACCTTACTTACTCATCTGTAAAACTGGAAATCCTAAAAGCCAGATACCAGGCCAGTTTTCCCAGGAGAGCTTTTTAAGCATTGGCTCAGTAAAGTAGGCCTTAGTTCTTTAAAACTGAACGATTATATCATCCTCAAATATGATATTCTAGTCAAGTCCTTGGTTAAGGTTAATATAAAGCACATGATATTTTTTAAAAAACACATTTTCTTCTCAGATTACTTGAATTAATGAAAAAATAATAATCTCATATTTAGAGCAAACCAATAACCCAAGAAAATGTTGCCATTCTGACAGAGATAAAACCAAATACTAGTTTAACATAACACACTTTCGATAGTGAGGCTCATTAAAATAAAATACATAAATAAATATCTTCCAATCATTAGATAGCTTGAATACATGAGATAATATCTTTCTTCTGCAAACTTTCTATACCCTTCTTATATCCATTCTATTTTTTTTCTCCTACATTTTTCTCCTTCTGAAACACCAGTCCTCTTACTTTAGAAGAAAATTACTCTTTTATATTCCTTTAATAAAAAACACATCCTTCCTACTTTGTATATCTTTTCATATAAAAAAAAATCCTACATTCCTTGCATACTTTTCATACAAGTTGTTTCCCATCACCCTTATTATTTCTAGTTTTAATTACATATGTTGATTGTAATTAACCATTAGCAACCATTCTTTTACTGAGAAAATGAAGAAATAGACAAAGAAATAGATAATTATCTGTCATATACCAGGATTTTGATGAACAGACTTGCAAATTTTATTAATATACCATCTCATACTTCTTACAGTTGTATGCTGTTTCCTCATAGTGCATTTCTCACGTTTATTAACAGACCTAAATATATTTAACTTCTTTATATTGTATAAAAACAAGACATCAAAACTACATAAATGTAAATGTGTGATTAGTAATGAATACTGTAGTAGCATATCCTAATTAGAAATTATTAATGAATATGTATTACTTAACGTAACACTAAGCTTGATAGTTAGCAAGAAGATTTTGAAAATTGTTTTTGGGCAGATATACTGTAACACCAAACAGAGCCAGCCATAATCTCAAGTTACATTCTGGTTAACTATTTTCACAGCATATGCATGCTAGACAAAATAAAAGCAAAAACAGAAAAACTTAATAAGTTAAATACACGAGTTTCTTTGTTTTACTGTTTTGTTTGATATACATGAAGTACTGGATATCAAGTCACTCATTTCTCCTGTATGTGTAATCACACATTTGTTTTAGGTTGAATTTAAATTTTTACAATCTCAAACATCAAGTACATACAATATTACTTTACTCAACTAGTAAACCCAAACAGAATAAAAAATTATGCTTGTCTTATACTTTAAGCTCATAACTCAGAAGATAGAGCTGTTTGTACTAAACTGACAATATTAAACTGATTTTATTTACTAAAGATTTACTCAAATCATGTAAACTTGGAAAGCATTGGGTAAGTTTCTATAGTTCTATGAATTTTAGGAGTATTTAATTTATACAAGTGTTCAATTATTTTTAAGCCAATTTAAGAATTTCTTTAAGGGATTCTGTAATTTGATAATATCATCCAGAAAGAAAAAAAATACATGTACCTATGTGTATATATGTATATGTACAA
Source organism: Mandrillus leucophaeus (assembly GCF_000951045.1). Lineage (NCBI taxonomy): Eukaryota > Metazoa > Chordata > Mammalia > Primates > Cercopithecidae > Mandrillus > Mandrillus leucophaeus. The sequence goes on along the minus strand of NW_012107686.1, from coordinate 1,349,053 downwards.
ATCTCATATATAGGTACATTCATAGAGACATAAACAGTTATCTTATAGATTTTATTTAAAAATTTTAGTCATAAATCAGGCAACACAGTCAGACAAAACTTATTTCCACTTTATATTTCATCCAAATTGTGTTTCTGACAAAAATAAGACAAGTTGAATAAGAGCTAAAGCTTTAAAAAAAAAATCAGTATTCGTAGAGAGAACTTTTAAGATTTTCTTTTGCCCCAATATGTAGTCTGACAGAGGCTGTGGACCACATTTTAGATGAGTGACTGAGGAAACAGCTAGCCGCTACCCAGATGTCTCTAAAGCTTATCTGAGCTGATAAAATGCTCAGACTGTTTCCACTTAGCATTTCCCTTTTTCAGTCTCAGGTTATTCGTTCGGCAGATCCTTGAGGGGCTCCTTATGCAGTAGAGAGGTTAAACTTCAAGTGTCTTTAGAAAACTAAAGGGCAGGGACGAAATTGGAAACATTCAGAAGGATGTTAAAAGATTCAAGAGAACTGAACGAGAAACCCAAGGTGGTAAAAGAAAGAAGGAAGAGTAGAAGCAATGAGAAAGGAGAGATCTTGGAGATGCTAGTTTGGGGAGATCTTAAGTTTTCCGAAGAGGTTAAAGACATTCCAATTTATCCTTAGTAACTTCAAGCCAACAAAAAGAACATGGACAGAGTTGGCAGGACATATAGTAAGGAGGGATTCACAAAGGTGGTTTGAGTCAACTGAGAAGTTATCACGTGAGAAACAGGATTAAATAGAGGAACAGAAAGTCCTCACATAGAGCAAGAAAAAAAAAATCTTCTAACCCAAAATGTCAGGGAGCAAGCCCCACTTGAAAAAAAAAAAAAAGACTTGTAGCCCACAGAATCAGGGGATAAATTTCCACTCAAGAGAAAGAGCCATGAAGAAATAAACTTAGCTCATGGAGTTATGAAATAAATTCCCTCTCAAAACACCCAGGAAGAAAGACTTGTTACTCAGGAATCAGGGAATGAGTCCTACTCAAAATAAGGAGCTAGAAATAACTCTCATCTCAGGAATTTTTTATTTAAATGGTCTAAAATTAAATTGTGGTCCTATTTGCACAACTCTGTGAATGTATTAAAAAACACTGAACTTTAAATTTGAAATGTAGAATTTTACGGTATGTAAAACATGTTTCAATAAATTTGTAAAAAAGAGTTATACACATTATGTGTAACAATTTGATAATCTTCTGTACAGAGCTTTTATGAGTGTGTAACAAATACACATGTCCAGTTTGACATATATTTTAGCACAAATTGTCACATTTGTATTTCCTTCAATATGTGTAACTGCCTGTATATATAGTGGTTATTCTGGTTCATATTTATACAAATATAATTTTATATGATAATATGTAAAATTCATAAGACAAATTAATGGACCCATGTGAACCTCAAAAATTAACCAAGTAAATTAGCCCATTCTTTCCTTATATAAAAGGATGACAATTTTATACCCGAAATTCACTGGCATTTTACATGCAATGAATTGTGATGAATCAGCACATCAAAAGTAAACGTGTGAGAATGTACAGTCATTCAAAAACAATACAAATTTAAAGCAGGATATTACTGTCTGCTTTCTCCTTTTCTGGAAAATGTATTTCCTTCCATTCTAAAAAAGAAATCTAATGATTTCTTTGTTCATTACGAATCATCTTTCCATTCTGACAGTTATTTTTAACCATTTTTAATAACATAACCTGTTCTAAAGAAGAAAACAACCTCTTTTCTGATTGTTAAATGCTCTCTTTGATTTGACCCACCATTTTTCATTCATCTGATTTGATGCTTCTAAAGATTTGAAGATGGGTCAGTGTGATTGGCCAATTATTCATTTGATACGTACATGATGCAGACTTTTGGTTGTGTCCATGTAACAGGATAAACGAACCTAAATTCAACATCATAATTTTACCTTAACTGGAAAGTATTCATTTTTAATTTAAACTCACTAGCTTACGGAATACATATGAGGTGAGTTTCCAGGGATAGGCCAGAAATCAATCTTTCTCCTGACATCCCAAAACTGGTCTCAGTACTTGTATGACCGTCTCACCTTCACTCTTTCCTCTCTAGTTTAACCAGAAATTTCACACAACAAGATCTCGGCAACATGGAGACTTTACTAGAGACCAAGTTTGGTTAAAAATACATCTTATTTATCTAGCCACTATTCTCAAACATTGGTATTATTCAAATTAGCTTATTAAAGGAGCTTATCAAAATTTATGAAATTTAACTTTTTATAGTTTAGTAGGTTTTTTATATATGGAAGAAGTTGGTGTTTCCTGTTTAAGAGAACAATTAAGTAATGCATTTTATTGAAAAATAAAATATTTAGTACATTTTTACTGATACATCAATAAAGAGACACAAATAATATGTGATGAACTTTACAAGTGAACACATAACCAGCACCTAGATCAAGACAGAAAACATTTCAGGTATCTCCAAAAACCCTCTTGTGCCCCTCACAGCATTACTCATCTTTCAAGGATACGGACTGTTTTGACTTGTAAAGTTACAGATTAGGTGTGCCTACCTCTGAATTTTATATAAATAGAATCATAAAAGTTGTCTGGCTTTTTTTTTTGTTCAAAATTGTATTTATGAGATTAATCTATGTTGGTGTATAGTTATACTTTGTTATTTTCTATTTTATATTTTATTCCATTAGATACCACAATTTGTTTACCCATTCTTCTATTAATGGGCATTTAGGATATTATCGTCTTTTTGAAATGTGTAAATGAATTAAGATGGACATTTTAGGTCACAATAAAATATTAACATATTTGAACTCATCAATACTTTTAAATTAATTGTAATATATTGAGAAAAATCACTGTTAGACAAGAATATATAGAAAAATTATAATATCAGGACTCCGACTCTGTTTGCACAAGGCATTAACATTTTAACAAAGAGTAAAAAGAGATTGCTCTTTTTTATAAGTAGAAATCCAGTCACCCTTAATTTATACAGGATCCTTAGATTCTACTCATATCAATGTGTACTTCATATTTCTGTTCTTTGCTTGAAGTACTCCTGTTGCACATACAATGGTTGCAGTAGCAGAAATTAAGCTAATAAATTAACATGTCTTCACTTTACCAGTGAAGAATGCTGTGATTTCATCAGATTGAGGCCAATGCGGGGTTAACATTGTATCAAAAATATGACAGTTTGGACTTTAATACTTCAAGTGAGCAGCTTATTTAACAGCCTTGAAAACTCCTGTGCTTATAAGATTTAATTAAAGTGATTTACAGTTAATATGAAAAATGCCTTTTGTTGTAATACATAGATTTTAGGTCTTGTTCAGATAGTCATTCATAACATTGGATGTAGCTATAAAGTAATTCAATTTAAACTCAGGTTTCAAAATGTCAATTTTATGTACAAGAAAAAAGAATTACCAAGCCAAATGAAACTACATAATCAATATTTCTTGCTTGGATTGTTCATCGAAAGTATAGTTTGCTTAGTTCTCTTAATAAGTGGAATGTAAATGTCCAATATACATATCCTGAATATAAAAGGTTGTGAAATTCAAGTGAAGGTAAACACTTTTGCACATGGAAATGACCAGTAAGAATAGTTTATAGTTAAATGAAATATTTTGAGAAAGAATATTTTGTTAATGAACAATTAATAAGGTTGGTCTGTATCTACCGTATCCTAACTAAATAGCAATGAAATACTAAGGGCAAAACAAATAGTGCTTAGGAAGTTGCAGTTTGCTGCTAATTCTATCTAAGAAAATGTCCAACCCTTTCTTCAGTAGTAGCCCTCCAGCAGCAACTTTAAATACATGATTAGATTACCCTCACTGTGATCTCGGCTTGCAAATATCTAAATAGCAGTAATACAATAATCATGGATTTAGAACTCCATCCAGTTGTTTTATTTGACCATAATAATGTACCCTGGAAGTTCATTGTGCACGGTGACTGAAAGCTGTGCAAAGAAGTACAGTCAAACCTGTGTTCGTTGGAATGCAATGTGGAGGCAATCAGCTGGTGTTAGGAAAAGTAGGGCTCAAATCGAAATCACAATAATGGTGCTGATGGCTGCCCACAGCTGAACTGAATTGGTATTTATTTAGAAACATTATAGCCTGAGACTTAGCATTTGCTCATCAGTTTCTAATTGCCATAATTCCTTCTCGTTTGTTCTTAATACACATTTTTCTTATGTTCGAGGTCTATAGTCAAAAGGATTACACCCTGATGATTTCGAAGTTTTCAAATATAAATAGTAACTTTTATAAATAGTATCTTTTGTATGTGACAATTTTCCTTACCAATTAACCTAGTTTGTGGATTTTGGAACTCCAGATTGAGAATTGGAAGGTTATCCATAAAGTACTTTTTTATGTATTTATGTGTGTGTGTGTGTGTGTGTGCGTGTTTACTTTTTTTTTTAATTTAAAAACTGCTATTACTACAGTAAAGAACTCAATCGGGGTTGGGAATTATGATAACTTTGTTATCTTAATTTGGTGATATAACATTCGCTCTCAATGAAGAAAACTTTTTTATTAAATTAGCTGAAGATATATAAACATTCAATAGTTGTAAGAAAAAGGCCAGCATCAAAACTACTGACATATAGCTAAATCACATACAATCTACATTTTTTTCTAGAGCTTCACATTCTTCCTACTCCTCTTCAGGAAAAAAAAAAATGTAACCTACAAAACATAGCAAATGAAATTCAAAACTATAATCATTTGAAATAAGTTTTATACTTTCAAGTATCTGAAGAATTTAGCCAAGTAACTTTCAAAGTAACACTACAAATATTCTTCTAATTACTTTTAATGTCCTTATTGATTTACCAAGTCTTCTATATATTAACAGATTTTGCTTATGGAAAATTTTCATATTTCTAATTGTGAAAAAGTATTTTCAAAAAATGTTCACGTTTCAACCTCCAAAAATAAACAAAAACCTATATCACACAATATATTACTCAAAATTTTGCAATGGATCATTTTGCTACAAATATTTTTCAACAGAATCCAAATCAATCTTGCATGAGTCAAAAACTGTTACCTGTTATTTTTTAATTGTTTGATTAACTAGTAGAGATGGTACATTAGTCCTCGTTTTCACACTGCTATAAAGAGCTGCCTGGGACTGGGTAATTTATAAAGGAAAGAAGTTTAATTGACTCACAGTTCATCATGGCGGGGGGGAAGCCCTCAGGAAACTTACAATCACGGAAGAAGGAACGCCAGAGGACAGCAGGAGTGAGAAAAAGTGGCCAAGAAGAGGAGCTACAAAACACTTAAAAAATCGTGAGATCTCGTGAGAACTTACTCACTGTGCCTGAGAAGAACATGGGGGAAATTGCTGCCACGATTCAATTACCACCACCTGGTCTCTCCCTTGACACGTGGGGATGATGGGGATTACAGGGAATGCAATTCAAGATGAGATTTTTGGATGAGGACACAGCCAAACCGTATCAGCTGAGGTCTGGCTATGTTGCTCAGGCTGGTCTGGAACTCCAGGGATGAAGCAATCCTCTCACCTCAGCCTCCCGGGTCACTGGAATTATGTGCATGAACAACTTTGTTGTTAAAATCTATCATTATGAGGTCCCTATTAAGTTACACTTCAGTTTCCATTTTTATCTCTGTGACTCTCAGATGAAAATATACTATCCTCAAACCACCATGGCACATGTATACCTGTGTAACAAACCTGCATGTTTTGCACATGTATCCCAGAACTTAAAGTAAAACAAACAAACAAAAAAAACACAAAAAAACTAAGGAAATCTTAACAACAACTAAATATATGTACACACACACTATCACTATATGCCTTTCTATTTGCCCACAGAAATCTTTTTTATGTTTTCTATGGAGCACAGATTTCTCCTTTCAAATTTTTCAGAAAGTCCAATCAAACATTGAAATTTAGAAGGCAGCTGCTAATAATTTCTACTGATTTAAAGGGAAGCTGTTTACTACAGCTGTGGGATACTTCTCCCTTACTGTCATTTTCATCCTCATTGCTTTCAAACAAGAATACACATTTTGGTGTATTCTAAGCAGCTGGCTATTCTCGCTGCCTGAAATTGTTTCTACTCCACACCTCATATGACAATCCTCTTTTGCTTTTAGGTCCCTGCTCAAACTGCACCTCATTTGTGTGTTCAAGAAGCCATCTTGAACACACAAACTTGAACAGTCCTAGAAGTCACTTTCTGTCGTGCTACCCCATTCGATTCTTGATCATTATGTGAAATTATCTCCATTCATTTACTTACATATTTACTTGTTTGACTCCTCATTGCATCCCTTCTAATTTCTCCTTCCACCCTTGCCACTTGCGTATACTGGAATATAATCTTCAAAGGAACAGAAATCTTGCTGTTTTTTTCAACCACTTCATCATTGGTGTTAAGTATAATGCTTGACACTTCAAAGTTACTCAATAAATATTTTTAACTCTAAATAAACGAAATGAATAAAGTGGAGAGTGACAGTAGATGAGGCTGTATAGGTAAGAGAGGTCTGATCTAAGATCTTTGAAACAGTGCTAATGCCTTTAGAATATATTTTTTAAACAATCAGCTAAATTCAAAGGGTTTTATGCAAAGAGTGATCTAATCAGATTTTTATCATTTAACAATATGTATTTGCTTCTTAGAACAGCTTTTGTGAATGTATGGCACCATACTTTTTTCGGTCCTGTTTTTATATTTGCCTCTTCTCTCTCTTAATTGTAAGATCCATAAATACAGGCATTTTGAGCTTAATGATTACATTTATCACAGTTTTATTCCATAGAGTAAGGAGGATTAAATACTTCTTTGGACTATATTCTTAAGAATTTACCCACCCATTCAATACGTATATATTAAATAGCTATTTATGAAAATGAATATGCTGGATGAAATGGGAGATGAAGATATTAATAACTCTTATCCTCATCAGTATTTAAAGAGATAGATAAAATATAAAAGACCCATTCAGAAATAAAGATTACAAGTGCTTAAAGATAGAACTGGTATAATATATATAAAATCAAAGGGCCACAAAAGTTCAGAAAAAGAGTCTACAAGATTATAAAATATTGTTTGCATTTTTGGTCAAACGTCACCATTTTTATGAAGCTATTCATTCTGAAAAATTCTGAGTGCAAACTTGTAGAGATTTGCCTCAGTCACTTAAGGCATGTAGAGTAGATCATTAGTTCTGACCCATATTCATATAGAATACACCTCTAGTGGATATGCAATTTTGAAAAATAGTAGATCTCTGTCCTATTACATAATCCAGTTATTAATATCATACCTTGGAAAGATGGTTTCCATGACCTCTCAATCAGGAAAGAGATTTGGGTTCTCAGAAAACTAAGTGTCAATACGATGGTTGAGTTGAGATCCAGAAGGCATCCTTTCTTAGCATTTTCTGAGCCAGCATCATTATGATTAGAAAATGGAAATGATCCTAATGGAAATGACTACAAAGAATTAAATTATAAGAACATTGTAAATGTGTTTCTCTCAATTATAATCTCATTTACACGGTACCAAGCTTAGACGTTTTGCATTTTTGCTATCTGAGCCTTCACAAATTGCTGCTTTTCAAGGGGCAAAGGTCTTTTAAAATAAGTATTGAGTTTCTATCTACAGGAAAAATTAAAATATGACAGCAGAAAAAGGAGCACTATACCCATAATACTATGTTAATTGCAACGTCTTACTGTTTTAATGAATGCACTAAACTCATTTCTTCTTAGAGTAATAAGAATTGTGTTTTATTTTTGCTGTTAATCCAAATCTTGCTTAATCATCAGTCTGGAAGTATTCTTGCATTTCTTTTCAAAGGACAGAGGTCTCTCAATAAATAACTCATTTGAAATGGACAAATAGTCACCTCAACTTAATCATGGTTATTTTATGTTTTTTTTTTTTTTTTTACCAAGAAATACTTTGTAAGAACATTCAGTAGCAGTTGACACATCAGTCTAATAATTATATTGCCTTACCAGAAACTAACAAATTATAGTGTATGTGTCTTTAATCTAGGAAAGCATGTTGGATTGGCTGGCATGACCTGTTTAAAGAAGCAGTTCTTTGGACAATTCAGTTACTGGTTTTCCAAGCCTGACACTTCCTTAGCAGTTTGTATTCTCAGATTCTGCATGTTATTTTTCAATTCGGGATATATTTTATGTTCCTTGGCACACTGTCATTTTTCTAGTTTCTCCAATATCGTATCAGATTTCTTCAGAAGCCCTAAGTAGACGATAACATTAAGAGGGAGAAGTTGAGTAACAAAAGCTATATATATACACACACACACACACACACGCACACACACACACATATACACATACATATATATAGCTATATATATGAGAATATTTGTATGTCATCCTCACACACACACCCATATTGCACACTCTTTTGTCTTGTATGTATGAATTTAGTTCCTCGTGGTGCAATTTCCAAAGTGACTTTTAAATCACTGTAAAATCATCATTGTATTTTTAGATATAGAATGTGGTGATTTGCATACACCAAATTACCTTTTTAAATTTTTGAGACCTATTCTTAGCAACAAAAGGCAAATCTAACAGTCTAGAATTAGACCTAGCCAAGATAATTTATTATATTTATAAAATAAATATAAAAGAAACCTAGCTGAGTTAATTTTAACTATTTTATTTTTATTTGTTTTAATTAGTGCTCTTTATTAATTAGAGAAGTTATAGATTTACAGATAAACTTGGGAGATAGTACAAACAGTTCCCATACACTCTCCAATCTCCTCCCCCCTCACTCTCTGCACACAGTTTCCCCTATTGATAACATCTTGCTTTAGTGGGGTACCTTTGTTACAGCTGAAGAACTAATATTGATATATGATTATTAAGTAAAGTCTGTAGTTTATGTTAGAGTTCATTCTTTGTGTACAGTTCTGTTGGTCTTTACAAATTCATAATATCATGTAACCACCATCAATGTGTCAGGCAGAAGAATTTCACCACCCTAAAAATTCTCTACTTTAATTCCTTTTCCCTACCCTACTCTCCCTTCCCCTGAATCCTTGGCAAGGACTAATTTGTTTATTGCCTCTATAGATTTATGACATGTAATTGGAATCATACATCATACAGTATGTAGCCTTTTCAGATTGGTTTCATTCACTTATAAATACACATTTAGGTTTCCTCCACGTATTTTCATGACATGATAACTCATTTCTTTATAGCACCTTGTTATATTACATTGTGTGGATGTAGCACAACTTTTTCATCCATTTATCTATTAAGAGATATCCTGTTGCTTCCATATTTTGGTAATTATCAATAAATCTAGTATAAACATTTGCATGTGAGTTTTTATGTGGACAAATATTTTCATTTCATTTGGGTAAACATATAGCAGTGTGATTACAATACAGGATTATGCAGTAAGATTATGTTTAACTTTGTACAAAACTGCCAAACTGTCTTGCAACGTGGCTGTAGCGTTCCGCATTCCCTTAATGACATATGTTAACACATTTTTCGTATGCTTATTTTCCATCTGCATATCTTGTTTGGTGAAGTGTTTCTACAGTTATTTCACCCATTTTAAAAAGAGGGTTGTTTGTTTTTTATTGTCACATTTTAATAATGAATATATATATATATATATAAACACATATATAAACATGTTATATTTTGGATATATCTTTTATAAATATACATTGCATATTCATTGTATATTTTGATATCAAGTTCTTTAATCAAATATGTGTTTTGTAAATATTTTCTACCAGTCTGTGACTTGTCATTTCATTCTCTTAACGGTGTTTTTCTCAGAGCAGAAGTTTATAAAATTAAGGAAGTCCAATATAACATTTTTTTTTTCATGGATCATGCTTTGGGTTTTGTATCTAAAAATTTAAGACTAAATCTAAGGTCAGCTAGATTTTCTCCTAAGTTTTCTTCTAAATGTTTTAGTTTTGTGTTTTAGGTCTGTGATTTATTGTGAGTTAATTTTTGTAAGGATAATATAAGGTCAATGTCAAGGTTCAATTTTTTTTCTTTTTTGCACGTGGATGTTCAACGGTTTCAGCACCTGATATAGTTTGACTGTGTCCCCTCCCAAATCTCATCTTAAACTGTAACTCCCACAATTCCCATGTGTTGTAGGAGGTTCCTGGTGGAAGGTGATTGAATTATGGGAGCAGGTCTTTCCTGCACTGTCTTGTGATATTGAATGAGTCTCACAAGATCTAATGGTTTTAAAAATGAGAGTTTCCCTGCATAAGCTCTCTCTTTTTGCCTGCCACCATCTATTTAAGACGTGACTTGCTCCTCCTTGCCTTCTGCCATGAATATGAGGCCTCCCCAGCCATGTGGAACTGTGAGTCCAATTAAACCTCTTTCTTTGATAAATTGCCCAGTTTTGGGTATGTCTTTATCAGCAGCATGAAAACAGACTAATACAGCACCATTTATTAAAAATAAAGCTGTCCTTTCTCCTTTAAACTTCCTTTGCACTTTGTTAAAGTTCATTTGACTGTATTTGTTTGGATCTATTTCGTGGTTTTTTATTGTACTCCACAGATGTATTTATTTATTCTTTCACCAGTATCATGCTCGTTTTGTTCCTGTAACTTTATAGCAAATCTTGAAGTTGAGCAGTCTCAGTTCTCTATATTGTTTTTCTTCAGTATTTTATTGGCTATTTTAGATATGTTGAATTTCCATGGAAACTTTAAAATCAGCTTGCCAATATCCACAGAATAACTTGCTGAGATTTTGACTAGGATTGAGTTGAATCTACAGATCAAGTTAAGAAGAACTGACATTCTAAAATAACAATATAGAGTATTCCTATACATGAACAGGTATTATCTCTGCATTTATTCAGATCTTCTTTGATTTCTTTCATCAGGGTTTTTTAGTTTTCCTCACATAGATTGTGTATATCTACTAAGACCTACACTTAAGTATTTGATATTTTTGTTTCTAATGTAATGGTATTATGTTTTTAATTACAAATTCCATTTGTTCATTGCCTATGTGAAAACAATTAATTTATGTATAGTAACCTTTTATCTTGAAACTTCACTATATTTATCAGTTCCAAGTTGTTTTTGTAGATTATTTGAGATTTTCTACATAGACCATGATATCATCTGAAAGCAACACAATTTTATTTATTTTTTCCCGAGGTGTATATGTTTTATTTTCTTTCCACGTCTTTTTTTTTTTTTAGGACTGTAAGTACAATGTTGAATAAGAGAGTTAAGAGGGGACACCCTTGCATTGTTACTAATTTAGAGGGAAAGCATTTAGTTTCTCACCATTAAGTACTATGTTAGCTGTAGGTTTTTTGCAGATGCTCTTTATCACGTTGAAGAAGCTCCTCTTTACTCCTACTTTGCTGAGTGTGTTTATTAGAAATGGATATTAAATTATGCCAGATACTTTTTCTGCATTTATTGTTATAATTATATAACTTTTCTCTCTTTAGCCTGTTGACATGGTGGGCTACATTAGTGATTTTCAAATATTGGACCAGATTCAAATACTTGGGATAAATCCCACTTTATTGATACGCATAATTCTTTTTAAACATTCTTAGATTTGATTTGAAAATATTTTCTTGAGGATAATTACATCAATGTTTTTGAGAGATATTGGTCTTTAGTTTTCCTTTCATGTAACAATGTCTATATCTGGTTCTGGCACTAGGGTAATGCTGGCCTCACAGATCAAATTTCCTGTCTTCCAACATATGCATTCAATACCATAAATTTTTTTCTAAAGATTGCTTTTCTGCATTCCTAATTTTTGTTGTATTTTTATTTTTATTGAGTTCAAAATATTTTTAATTTGAAAATTCTGCTTGACCTATGTGTTATTTTGAAGTGTGCTGTGTTATCTCCAAATATTTTGAGATTTTCCAGCTATATTTATGTTATTAAATTCTATTAGGTTGGTGCAAAAGCAATTGCAGTTTTTGGCATTAAAAGTGATGGCACATGTACATGAGAAATTGTTGTTAGGCACATATACTTGAGGCACATAAATGTTGTTAGACACAAATACATGAGAAATTGTTATATCTTCTTATAGAATTTATCTCTTTATCATAATATAAACGATTCTCTTTATCCATGCCAGTTTTCTTTGTTTTGATGTTTGCTTAGTCTGAAATTAGCGTAACTATTTCAGCTTTCTTTTATTAGTGTTAATGTGGCATATTTTTCTCCATCCCTTTACTTTTCTTTTTTTTAGACAGAGTCTTGCTCTGTTGCCGTCAAACTGGAGTGCAGTGGGTGTCATCTTGGCTCACCGCAACCTCTGCCTCCCGAGTCCAAGCGATTCTCCTGCCTCAGCCTCCGAGTAACTGGGATTACAGGTGCATGCCACTGCTCCTGACTAATTTTGCATTTTTAGTAGAGATAGGGTTTCACCATGTTGGCCAGGCTGGTCTTGAACTACTGACCTCAGGTGATCCTCCTGCTTCGGCCTAACAAAGTGCTGAGATTACAGGTGTGAGCCACTGCGTCCAACCTCCATCCCTTTACTTTTAATCTATGTCTTTATATTTTAAATGGGTTTCTTGTAGACAATATATGGCTGGGACTTTTTTGTTTTAATTTCTTTTCTCAGTCTGTGTTTCTAATTGGTGTGTGTTAATCATTCATATTTAATATAATTATTTAGATAGGTAGATTATTATCTACTCTATTTGCAACTGTTTTTCATTCCATGCATTTTTTCTTTTTTCTTTTTTTAAATCTTCTCTTTTCCTGCCTTCTCTGGTTTAAACACCTCATATGATCTCTTTTTTATCCTTTTGTAGGGTATCTATTATACTTCTTTTTACATTTTCTTTAGTACTTGCCCTAGTGTTTGCAACATACATTTATACCTAAATCTAAATACTTTTAAATAACACTCTACCACTTTATAGGTAATAGAGGCACCTTATAACAAAGTACTCCCAATCTCTCTCTTTCATCTTTTAAAATACTACTTACAGATATTTCACTACTTACAGATCACACCTATGATCACCCAATAAATTGTTACTATTAATACTTTAAGCAGTTTTCTATTAAATCAACTAGAAATCAGAAAAACAATAGGTTTTCTTTTAACGCTCATTTGTTTATTCTCTAACACTCTTCCTTTGTTTACATAGTCCAAGTTTTTAAATTACATAGTTTTTCTTCTCTCGAAAAAGTTCTTTTGGCATTTCTTGCAAGTCATGTTTATAGAGGACAAAATTCCTTAGGTTGGTTTGTTTGTTGGTTGATTGGTTTTTCTTTTTCTTCTTCACTGTTTTCCTACTTGCAGGATTTTTGAAAAAATAATCCTATCTAAATATTAGCCTTTCTACTCTATAGATAGGATATGTTTATTCTTCCACTTCTTTCAAGTTTTTCTCTTTGTTGCTTTCTAGATTTTGAATATGATACGCCTATGTGTAGACTTTTTGTTATTTATCATGCTTAATTTTCTATTAGGTTCCTGGATCTGTGGTTTGGTATCTGTCATTAATTTTTTGAAAATGGTCAGCTATTACTTAAAATACTCCTTCTGCTCATTTTGCTCTTTTCATGGATATTCTGGGATTCTTTTCATTTTGTTTTCTTTATGCATTTCAGTTTGAGATGCTTTTATGGACATATGTTCAAGTTCATTGATTTTTCTTTAGCGTGTCTAGTCTACTTGTGAGCCCATCACAAGCATTCTCCATTTTTGTTACTCAATTTTATTATTTCTAGCATTTTCTTTTGATTATGTTTTAGAATTTCTATCTCCTTGCTTACATTAACCATCTCTTCCGGCATTTTTTTTCTGCTTTCTTAAATTAGCACTTAGTATTTTAACCATCCTGATGTTAAATTCCCTGTCTGATATTCACAAATTCTGTGAGATATGAATTTGCTTTGGACGTTTGCTTTGTCTTTTCATATTGTGTTTTTTTTTTCTGACCCTTTACGATGTTTTTCAATTTGTTGTTGTTGTTGTTGAAAAAGGGAAATAATGTATTGGGTAATAGGAACTCAAATAACAAGACCTTTAGTATGTGGTTTTATTATTAACTAGTAGCATTTAGGTTGCGCTTTAAGGTTGCTGTAGCTATAGATGACAGAAGCTACAATTTCTAATGTCCTTCTAATGTTTTTGTCTTGCTTTCTTTGAATTTTTCTAGAAACTACTTCTTAAACAGAGTCTGTATCTTGCAGATCTCTTAATTATATTTCACTGTTATACATTAGCTCTGTTGAGATGGTGATGTGGTACTAAGAAAAGCATTCTATAATATTGTGATTAAATCTCTACATTTTTAATAAGCCAGAGTCCCTATTCTGTGACCTTCAGAAGTGTTTCTTAGCTTTTTCTCTCTGCCCTATATTAGACAGGAAGGACAAAGGGGTCTAGACACATCCAATTGCTCTTCTCTTATGTTAGTCAGGTGTATTAGTCTGTTCTCACACTAATGATAAAGACATACCCAAGACTGGACAATTTACAAAACAAAGAGGTTTAATGGACGTACAGTTCCAGATGGCTGGGGGGGACTAAAAATCCTATTACAAGGTAAGGAGGAGAAAGTCACGTCTTCTACAGATGACAGCAGGCAAAAAGAGAGAACTTGTGCAGGGGGACTCCCAATATAAAAACCATCAGATCTCGTGATACTTATTCACTATCATGAGAACAGCACAGGAAGGAATTGCACCATGATTCAATTACCTCCCACAGGGTGCCTCCCACCACATGTGGGAATTCAAGATGAGATTTGGGTGGGGATATAGCCAAACCATATCATTCCACAAATGGCCTTGGCCAAATCTCATGCCCTCACATTTCAAAGCCAATCATGCCTTCCCAGCAGTCCCCCAAAGTCTTAACTCATTTCAGCATTAATTCAAAAGTTTACAATCCAAAGTCTCATCCGAGACAACACAAATCTCTTCTGCCTATAAGCCTAAAAAATCAAAAGCAAGTCAGTTACTTCCTAGATACAGTGGAAGTACAGGCATTGGGTAAATATAGCTGTTTCAAATGGGAGACATTGGCCAAAACAAAGGGGCTACAGGCCCCACACAAGTCTGAAATCCAGCAGGGCAGTCAAATATTAATGCTCCACAAAGATTTCCTTTGATTCCATGTCTCACATCCAGGTCAGGCTGATGCAAGAGGTGGGTTCCCATGGTTTTGGGCAGCTCCAACCCTGTGACTTTGCAGGGTACAGCCTCCCTCCAAGCTGCCTTCACAGGCTGGCATTGAGTGTCTGTGGCTTTCCCAGGCACGTGGTGCAAGATGTTAGTGAATCTACAATTCTGGTGTCTGAAGGATGGTGGTCTCACAGCTCCACTAGGTGGTGACCCAATAGGGACTCTTTGCAGAGGCTCCAATCCCACATTTTTCTTTGGCACTGTTTTAGCAGATGTTCTGCATGAGGGCCCTGCCCTATAGAAAATTTTTGCTTGGACACTCAGGCCTTTCCATATATCTGAAATCTAGATGGAAGTTCCCAAACCCCAGTTGTTGACTTCTGTGCACTGGCAGGCCCAACACCACATGGAAGCTGCAAAGACTTAGGGCTTGCACCCTCTGAAGCCATAGCCTGAGCTCTATGTTGGCCCCTTTCAGCCACAGCTGGAGCAGCTGGGATGCAGGGCACCAAGTCCCTTGACTGCATACAGCACGGCGACTCTTGGCCTGGCCCATGAAACCACTTTTACCTCCTAGGTCTCAGGGCCTATGTTGAGAGGGGCTGCCATGAACACCTCTGATATGTCCTGGAGACATTTTTACCCGTTTTCTTAGGGATTAACATTTGGCTCCTCAGTACTTATGCAAATTTCTGCAGCTGGCTTGAATTTCTCCTCAGTAAATAGGATTTCCTTTTCTGCCACATGGTCAGGCTACAGTTTCCAAACTTCCATGCTCTGCTTCCCTTATAGAACTGAATGCCTTTAGCAACACCCAAGTCACCTCTTAAATGCATTGCTGCTTAGAACCTTCTCCCACCAGATACCCTAAATCATCTCTCTCAAGTTCAAAGTTTCACAAATCTCTAGGGCAGGGGCAAAATGCTGCCAGCATTTTTGCCAAAACTAACAAGAGTCACCTTGCTCTAATTCCAAACAATTTTCTCATCTCCATCTGAGAACACCTCTACCTGGATTTCATTGTCCACATCATAATCAGCATTTTGGTCAAATCCATTCAACAAGTCTTTAGGGAATTCCAAACTCTCCCACATTTTTCTGTCTTCTTCTGAGCCTCCAAACTGTTCCAACCTCTTTCAGTTACCCATTTCCAAGGCTGCTTCCACATTTCTGGGTATTCTTTCAGCAGCACCCCACTCATGGTACCCATTAACTGTATTAGTCTGTTTTCACACCTCTGATAAAGACATACCAGAGATTGGGCAATTTACAAAACAAAGAAGTTTAATGGACTTACAGTTCCACATTATGGCAGAAGGCAAGGAGGAGCAAGTCATGTCTTACATCGATGGTAGCAGGCAAAGAGAGAGAACTTATGCAGGGGAACTCCTCTTTATAAAGCCATCAGGTCTTATGAGACTTATTCACCATCACAAAACCGGCATGGGAAAGACCTGCCCCTATGATTCAATTACCCACCAAGGGATCCCTCCCACATCACATGGGAATTCAACATGAGATTTCGGTGAAGACACAGCCAAACCATGTCACCAGGGTTACAGCAAAGTAGTGTCTCCTGGCAATAGAATGTCTCCCTTGCCATAGAATGCTATGAGCATATTTCAAAATGGCAACTATTCCCATGGACATGTTTTAAAATGGTTACTTTCCCCTCTCCTTGTCCAAAACATGAGAGGATTTCTTTCTGATTTTCATTGTCAAACCTTGTAAGGCTACTGAAATTAAAACTCAGTAAAGTGTGAGTCCCTCCACCTACGACTGACCCCCTACATTTTAGCTATGAAAGCAGCAACCTCTAGTAACTCATCAGTTACCATTTTGGTGTTCCTACTATTTGATGACTCCAGTGACTTCTGCTCTCAATAAATTAAGAGTCTCTATATTCACCTGTTTCTCTAGCTGTTGAGGTGATAATTTGCCCTGTGACTTCAATTCTGTAATCTATCTAAGAAGAGTTGTTAGTTTTCTGCTCAGCATTCTTTTTTCTGCTTTAATGATGGGAGTGATAACATCTAAGTATTTTATAAATTAAGGTGGAAACTATTTTACTTTAATTTTTATATTTTTAATATATCTCAGATATGAGAGTTTGCTTTGATTAGTGTACACATTTTTGTATATTCTTTGTATTGTCAAACAGAAGAGAAAAAAGGCAATTTAATTCTCTTTTATTCTAAATGCTCTTTCTCCTTGCTATGAAAATCTGGTGTCATGCACATTTTAATGCTGAGAGCAGCACTATGAAAAGGGGGTGATGGTGAGTCCTTTATCATTTCTTGAAAATATGAACTAGCAGATGGCATTTCCTCTGTTCTATATTTTATCATTCAGCAGAAAACAATTAAAAGCAAATGAGTTTTAACAAATCATTGGCATGCTCATTTCTGTGATGGTTATTTTTACAAGAATCAAAGCTTGCTGTAACATATTTAAAATACCATTTAATATTCATTTGGCATTCTAGTTGAGTATGGTATTTTCCTTTTACAAATTTATTAAAAT
Source organism: Mandrillus leucophaeus (assembly GCF_000951045.1). Taxonomy (NCBI): domain Eukaryota; kingdom Metazoa; phylum Chordata; class Mammalia; order Primates; family Cercopithecidae; genus Mandrillus; species Mandrillus leucophaeus. Next base: position 1,331,334 of record NW_012107686.1, on the reverse strand, counting down.
GGCCTCATATTGATCTTCAGTAAGTTTAGAAATTTAACTAATATATAAAATACCACCCTTGGGTTTAATGCATGCAGATTAAGATATATGGCTTTTAAATTGTCTTGGTCTAAGAAGTAGATTTACAGTGAAGCTAATGAAACTTAAACTTTATGGTGCCTCACTTGAAGGCCATCAGCTCTAGAAGAAACCTAGTGATTTGTTCACCTGGTCACATGTTTTGGTAAAATTTATAAAATGAAATATTTTAATCATATCCAGTTAGGACTAGTCTTATTCCACTTTTAATTCCTATCATTCTCCCTTGTTCCATTATTAGGTTCAGAAAAATCTGCTTACATGGTTTGCACTCACTGTGGCAAATATTTATGTAATTCCTAGCCATCCTGTTATAGCATTGGCTTCTATGGATTTTCCTGAATTTAATATAAATCCAGGTTTATATGTAGACTTAATATCATTCTATGGATTATATTAAAACAGTATGCTGGCCACAGTTTATCCTCTAGCACCAATGACTGGAAACATGTAGGAAGTAAAGAGAAAACAAAATGCAAAATACACAGAGCCAGAAACAAATCTGTGAATATCTTCTAATTATCAGATGTACAAAATTGAAGGTTATAATAAATTGTCATTGAAAGTAGAAAAATGGAACTTCTTTCTTATCCTCACTATACTCAGAGTGTTCGTTATCTCTTGTCGTTTTCTGACATATTCAAAACTAATAGCATGAAACAATAGCACTTACTGTCTCACACAGACTGTGAGGTTCTGTTGTCCAGGGACTATTTACTCGCTTATTCTGGCTCTTGTCTCCAATGCTCTTCAGTCAAGGTTTGACTAGAGCTGGAGGATCCACTTCCAAAATGGCTCACTCCCATAGCTGTTCGCAGGAGGCCTCAGGGTCTCACTATATAGGCCTCTCTTCAGGGCTACCCACATGTCTTCATGGCTCGGCAGCTAGTTTATCCCAGAGAAAGTGGTCTGAGAGATAGCAAGAAGGAAGTTCCACTGTGTTTTATAAAGTAGTTCCCAAAGTCTCACATTGCCGCTTTCCATTTATTCTAATCATTAGAAGAGAGTTGCTAAATCTGTTTCACACTCAAAGGGAGGAGAATGAGAGGAATTAAGCTCCATGTTTTAAAGGAGAGGAATATCAAACACTTTGTAGACATATTTTAAAACTACTACATTTGGTGTTAAAGATTCTCTCTTTTTAATTGGATGAGTTTACGAAGGCTGTCATAACAAAATAGTACAAACTAGGTGCTTAAAACAATGGGCACTTATTCTCTCACAGTTCTGAAGCTAGATGTCCTAAATCAAGGTTTCAGCAGGGCCATGCACCATCTTAAAGCTTCTGGGAAGAATCCTTCCTAATCTCTTCCTAGATTCAGTTAGCTACTGGCAGTTCTTGGAATTTCTTGACTTGTATTTGGAACACTCCAATCTCTGTCTCTGACCCTGTCTTTACTACATAGCTTTCTATTCTTTGTCTTTTCTATGTGCCTGTGTCCAAATCTCTCCTTTTTTACATAAAGACACTAGTCATTCAATTTAGGGCCCACTCTAATCTAGTATGACCTCATCTTAACTTGATTACATCTGCAGAGATCTCATTTCTAGATAGGCTCATAATCGCTGCTACCTAGTATTAGAACTTGAATATAACTTTAAAAAAATCTTATTCAACCTACTACAGGTTTCATGCATTATAGTATTGCCTCGAATTTCTTTTGTATGGCACAAAACTATATGTATCAGAAAAAGTATATACATGACCATAGCAGTTCTTAAAAAAAAACTGATAGCCATTTCCCAATTGAAGGACAATCCTAAAAGTTTACGTAATGTTACCATAATGTGTTGTGAATCTGAAAAAATAACTTTTTCAAAATTGTTAAGCATAGAAAAAAATTATTTGGGTCAACAATGTCAGAGGAAAAGTATCTTTCCATTATTTTTGCCAAGCAGAAATCAATATATTAAAATTAGCACATGAAAGCAAACATCATGCAGTCAAAATATTAGAAAAAAAGATTATAGAATTTTCTTAGTAGATAATTACTACAAAATTTATGTGTTGTGAGTTAACTTTATTTTTTGGTCTTGTGACACTAGGGCAAACACAATCTGTCAAAATTTGTAATCTACTATTAATATTGCATTTTTGGCCAGGTGCGGTGGCTCACAGCTATAATCTCAGCACTTTGGGAAGCTGAGGCAGGTGGATCACTTGGGGTCAGGGGTTCGAGACCAACCTGGGCAACATGGTGAAAACCCATCTCTATTAAAAATACAAAAAAAATTAGCCAGGTGTGGTGGTAGGCACCTATAATCCCAGCTAGGCAGTGTAATCACTAAGGGGCTGAGGCAGGAGAATCACTTGAACCTGGGAGGCAGAGGTTGCAGTGAGCTGAGATCACGCCACTGCACTCTAGTCTGGATGGCATGAATGAAACTCCATCTCAAAAAAAAAATTCATTTCTAAATAAACATGTATTTTCTGTCTAATTTTGTACTCATTTTCTGTTTCTTTAATTTTTTCTTTTTGTGGGTACATAGTAGGTATATATATATATATTTATGGGGTACATGAGATGTTATGACACAGGCATGAAATGCATAATCATCACATCATGAAAAAATGAGGTATCTATCCCCTGAAGCATTTATCCTTTGTGTTGCAAATAATCCAATTATAGTCTTTTAGTTAGTTTTAAGTGTACAACTTAATTATTATTGACTACAATCACCCCATTGTGCTACCAAGTACTAGGCGTTATTCATTCTTTCTATTTTTTTTGTATGCATTAACCATTCCTACCTCCCCCAACTCCGCCACTACCCTTCCCAGCCTTTAGTAAGCATCCTTCTACTCTCTATCTCCAAGAGTTCAATTGTTTTGATTTTTAGATCCCATGGATAAGTGAAAACACGTGATGTTTGTCTTTCTGTGCCTGACTCATTTCACTTAACAAAATAACCTCCAGTTCCATCCATGTTGTTGCAAATGACAAGACCTCATTCTTTTTATGCCTGAATAGTACTCCATTGTGTATAACTACCACATTTTCTGCATTCATTCATCTGTTGATAGAAACTTAGGTTGTTTACCAATCTTGGCTATTGTGAACAGAGCTGCAACAATATGGTAGTGCAGATATCTCTTGGATATACTGATCTAAACTGTCCTCCATAGTGGTTGCGCTAGTCTACATTCCCACCTAGAGTGTATGAGGGTTCCCTTTTCTCCACATACTTGTCAGCATTTTTTATTGCCTGCCTTTTAGATATGTTTTTTAGTATTTAAACCATTTTAACTGAGATGAGATGATTTTGATTCAAGTCTCTGATGATCAATGATGCTGAGCAGCTTTTCATATGCCTGCTTGCATTTGTATGTCTTCTATTGAGAAATATCTATTTAAATCTTTTGCTCATTTTAAATTAAATTATTGGACTTTTGTCTAAAGATTTGTTGGTGCTCATTAAACGTGCTAGTTACTAATCCCTTGTCAGGTGGGTAGTTCACAATTTATTTTCCTTTCTGTAGGTTGTCCCTTCACTTTGTTGATTGTTTCCTTTGCTGTGCAGAAAGATTTTTAACTTGATGTAATCCCATTTGTCCATTTTTTATTTGGCTGTCCATGCTAGTGGGATATTAATCAAGAAGGTTTTGTCCACATCAATGCCCTGCAAAGTTTTGCCAATGTTTTCTTGTAGTATTTTCATAGTCTGAGATCTTATATTTAAGTATTTAATCTGTTTTGATTTTCTTTTTGTATATGGCAAGTGGTAAGTGTCTAGTTTCATTTTTCTGCATAGATATCCAGTTTTGCCAGCACCATTTATTGAAGGCACTGTCTTTTCCCCAATGTATGTTCTTGACAGTTTTGTCGAAAATGAGTTCACTATAGGTGTGCAGGTTTGTTTCCAGGTTCTGATTCTGTTCCATTGGTCTCTGTGTCTGTTTCTATGCCAGAACCATGCTGTTTTGGTTACTATAGCTCTGTAGCATAAGTTGAAGTCCGGTGATGTGATTCCTCCAGGTTTGTTATTTTTGCTCAGAATAGCTTTGGCTATTCTGGCGCTTTTATGGTTCCAAATAAACTTTAACATTGTTTTTTCTATTTCTCAGAAGAATGTCATGGTATTTTGATAGGGACTGCATTGAATCTACAGATTGCTTTAGATAATGTGGTCATTTTAAAAATATTAATACTTCCAATCCAGGAATGTAGAATGTTTCCATTTTTTTGTCCTTTTACATTACTTTCATCAGTGTTTTATAGTTTTCATTACAGAGATCATTCACTTCTTTAAGTTAATTTCTAGGTATTTAACTGTATTTGTAGCTCTTGTAAATGGGATTACTTTTATGATTTTGACAGCAGCAGGAGACAGACAAAACTCCTAGGTATACAGGGACAGGTCCCGGGTGAAACCAAATCTTCAAGCCAAAGACAGCCTGAAATCTGAAAACAGAGCTGCCAGTTCCATTTGATTCCATGACTGGAGTGAATAATTCCTTGTTGCCTTTTAGCCAATCAAATGATCTTTTTCTAGGACCACCCATGGACCAATCACCATACAATCCACCATTCTGAGCCAACAAAAACCCCAGACTCAGCTTCATAGATGGCTACTTGCTTTCAGGCCCCCTCTTACACAGAGGGCTACCCACTTCAGGTCCCCTCCCATTGTCCAGAACTTTTCTGTTTTTTTATTCATCTGGAGTTTGCTATGTTTTCTGGGGTTTAGTAGAATCTTGGAAAGTGCTAACCTTGTTGACACCTTATATACTTACTCAATTGCTTCTGTATCAAGATATTTTTTATAGATGGTAGGCCTTGGGAATATAGGAGGTAACATAACTTTGTATAACATTAACCTAAAATCTATTCAGTAAGAATTTTCCAAAGCTTGATGGTAATGTACGAGGATGATGTTAAATATTTGACAAAAAAAAGGTCACAGGATAATTCTCATACATAAACTGGAGGAAACTAAGTGTGCAACTGAGTCCACAGATATGCCATTGATAGGAGGCAACCGTGAGATGTAGTTGTTCTTATAAGCAACCAAATTTTCTTCTCTGATTCTGCACGCCTTTGAGAGGTGAGTAGTGAACCAATTCCTTTGAAAAATATCATAAAATAATTTACATTTGAAGGTATATGATTGAATAGATGAGTTATGTAAATTTAAAGCTGTCCATTCTCACTGAAATCTGATTAATGAAAATGGTAATGAAGAAAAATAGAGAAAGAAAAAAGTCTTCTTGTAACTGAAGATTATAGAAGTTTTAAAGATGGAAAGGCCATTTAGGTTATCTTGTTCATCTCCTTGACAACCCAGAATCACACCACATTGTATTGGCTATAATGTCTTAAAAAGACTATTTTTAATGATATAAGAGAGAGAAAACCTTTGACATTGCCTTTTGGAGTCAGTTTTTCCATCTGAACTTTTGCTTTTGCTTTTCAGAGTTGATTTAAAATCCTTTGTTCTTTCAGGTTTCAAGATGATACTAAATTTATGTTTAATAAAATGTATCCTATTTTATGTTTAAAATAAAATGTTGTGTTTAAGACCCATGGAGAGGTATCACAATACTAATAGTAATAACTATCATCACTAATAGCTACTGATAGTAATAGCTACCCTACAGGTATCACAATGCTAATAGTAATAGTCCCGCGGTATGTGCCAGAGAAGTTTCAGGACCCTCACATGTACCAGAATCCGTGCATCCTCAAGCTCCCCTGTCAATCCTGTGAATGTGTGTGAATGAAAATTTGGGCCCTCATTGTACACAGGTTTTGCATTCCACTAGTACTGTATTTTTTTTAGAGAAGTGTTCATGCTTTGTTGCCCAGGGCGGAGTGCAGTGGCATGATCATAGCTCACTGCCCCCTCAGATATTCTGGGCTCAGGCAATCCTCCCGCCTCAGCCTCCCAAGTATCTGGGACCACATGCACATGCCAGTAGCAGGATTAATTTTCTTTTTTACTTTTTTAGAGATGGGGGTCTCCCTAAGTTGCCCAGGCTAGTCCCCAACTCATGGCCTGAAGCAATGCTCCCTCCTCAGTCTCCTGAATTCCTGGGAAAACAAGTGCAAGCCACTGCACCAGGCCAAATACTGTATTTTTCATCCAAGTTTGGTTGAAAAAAAAATCTGCATGTAAGTGCACCTTACACAGTTCAAACCCATGTTATTCAATGGTAAACCGTATATGCTCTAGGCAAGAAGCTGTGTGAGGTATATTACTGACCTAATGCTTGGGGGTGGAGGGAAGAAGAGAGACATTATTATCTAAATTTTATAGATAACATTGCAAAGGAAGCTCAGTGAGATAAAAGACGCTTGTCAAATGATAGAGATTAGCAAGCAACACAGCCGTTACTCAAACTCAAGTCTGCCTCGCTTCATGGGTGATTTTTCCAAAATGATACAAAAGTGAAAATTTTTGTGACAGCATCTTTCTTAATCAGTGATTACTTTCAGCTGTCTTCACATTTCTGCCTTAGAATGATGCCACACATTGTGACAGATATGCAAATAGCATTTGAATAGAAAAGAAAAATTAAAATAAAACACAGTAATAAAGGCCCAATAAAGCAGATCTAATGAATAGCTTCTTTAGAGAAAATGCAATATTAACAGTTTCTCAGAAATTTGAGAAAGATTTTTTTGAAAGTTTTTGTGCTTAAATAAACATAAATGTACTAGATAAAAGTTTGCTCTTTCCTCTTGCTGAGTTTCACTTATTTATAGACCAGTAAATGGCTAATTTCTATAAATGTTTCCAACTGAAAATAATGTGTACACTGCAGTAGCTGTTAAATGTTCCACATATGTCCATTAGGTCATGATTGTTAAATGTGTTGTTTGTATTTCATAGCTCCTCACTAGCTCTTTGTTTCTTAATTTATTTCCTAGAGATATATGTGAAATTATACACATTATATTTGTAAATGTGACTTGTTTTCCTTTTTACTCTCAATTTTCACTTTAAATTTTTGAGTATGCTATTTGAATCTATGCTATTAGTCTATGCATTTTAAAATGGTATTTTTGCTCGCTAAGCCTTTGTCATTATGAAATCAATTTCTATATTTGTAGCAACATCTGTCATACATTATCAAAATCTAACTTGTCAATATTAATATGGTGGTATCAATTTTTGTAATATTTTTACACTATGTTTTTCACCGTTCTTTTATTTTCAATTCTTCTGTATCTTTAGGTTTTTGATGTTTGTTATAAACAGCATTTAGTTCAGCTTATTTCCTCAAATCATTTTCCTTCACCTGAAGCATGTAATCCTTTTGTTTTTACTTAAAGTAAATACTTACATTCTAATCTAAAATCTTATTTTGCCCTATGTATTTATTGCAAAAATTGTCTCTTCATCATTTTTGTAATTACTATGTTTTTAATAATTTCATTTTTCACTCTCTTAATGGTTTTACAATCTTAAATTCCCATTTTTTTATCAGCATTTATCTAGAAAGCACTCAGTTAAAGTTAAATATAATTTTTATTTTTTCTCTCTTAAACTGAAAGTACTTTAAAACATCTCATTTCCAATTATACCAATTTTACCAATTTTGACTAATATTTTAACATTTCTCATTTTAATTCATACTTGATTTTTAAAATACTGTCTATGAGTATTTCTGTTGTAGAAACCAAGGGACACTTCCTTTTCACCCTCTGAAGTGACACTGAAGATCATTTACAAAAGGCAGATTAATAAAGGAAAAAAGGCATACAAATGTATCTGACCAGAGTTTTATGTCACTCAGGAGCGTTCAGAATGAAGACCCAAACACACAGGGGAAATTGTTCATTTTTATGCTTAGGCTCAACATAATTCAGACAACATGTGGAAATATGAATGTTCATGAATTTTCGGTCACTTGGACCCCACTGGTCTAGGACAAAAAGCGTATGAGCTGGTGCTAATAGACTGAGTGGGGAAATCCAGCTAAAACTGTCTGTTTAGATTATCTTTTGGCCTCTGTGTGCACACTTTTTTTTCTGCATATGGGGCAGGACCCGGTCTGGAATGGGGGGGTCTTATGGCTTACAATCAAACAAGGTAGGTCAGATAATTTCTTTACGGCCAGTTTCCATACAGAAAGTTGAAGAGAACTTAGTATAATATTTTTTAGGCTTTATGGCTGGCTTGGGAAATAAGGAGTTCTGATTTTTTTTTTAATTTTACTTTAAGTTCTAGGGTACATGTACCCAACCTGCAGGTTTGTTACATATGTATACATGTGCCATGTTGGTGTGCTGCACCCATTAACTCGTCATTTACATTAGGTATTTCTCCTAATGCTA
>NW_012107686.1:1286963-1322035 GCF_000951045.1 Mandrillus leucophaeus | reverse complement strand
GGAATCCTTTCCCCATTTCTTGTTTTTGTCAGGTTTGTCAAAGATCAGATGGTTGTAAATGTGTGGTATTATTTACGACGGCTCTATTCTGTTCCTTTGGTCTATATCTCTGTTTTGGTACCAGTGCCATGCTGTTTTGGTTACTGTAGCCTTGTAGTATAGTTTGACATCAGGTAGGGTGATGCCTCCAGCTTTGTTCTTTGGGCTTAGGATTGTCTTGGCTATGCGGGCTCTTTTTTGGCTCCATATGAACTTTAAAGTAGTTTTTTCCAATTCTGTGAAGAAAGTCATTGGTAGCTTGATGGGGATGATGTTGAATCTATAAATTACCTTGGGCAGTATGGCCATTTTCACGATATTGATTCTTCCTATCCATGAGCATGGGATGATCTTCCATTTGTTTGTGTCCTCTTTTATTTCTCTGAGTAGTGGTTTTTAGTTCTCTTTGAAGAGGTCCTTCACATCCCTTGTAAGTTGGATTCCTAGGTATTTTATCCTCTTTGAAGCAATTGTGAATGGGAGTTCACTCATGATTTCGCTCTGTTTGTCTTTTATTGGTGTATAGGAATGCTTGTTATTTTCGCACATTGATTTTGTATCCTGAGACTTTGCTGAAGTTGCTTATTAGCTTAAGGAGATGTTGGGCTGAGACGATGGGGTTTTCAAAATATACAATCATGTCATCTGCAAACAGGGATAATTTGACTTCCTCTTTTCCTAATTGAATACCCTTTATTTCTTTCTCCTGCCTGATTGCCCTAGCCAGAACTTTCAACACTATGTTGAATAGGAGTGGTGAGAGAGGGCATCCCTGTCTTGTGTCAGTTTTCAAAGGGAATGCTTCCAGTTTTTGCTCATTTAGTATAATATTAGCTTTGGGTTTGTCATAAACAGCTCTCATTATTTTGAGATACATTCCATCAGTACCTAGTTTATTTAAAGTTTTTAGCATGAAGGGCTGTTGAATTTTGTCAAAGGCCTTTTCTGCATCTATTGAGATACTCATGTGGTTTTTGTCTTTGGTTCTGTTTATATGCTGGATTACGTTTATTGATTTGCATGTGTTGAACCAGCCTTGCATCCCAGGGATGAAGCCAACTCGATCGTGGTGGATAAGCTTTTTGATGTGCTGCTAGATTCGGTTTGCCAATATTTTACTGAGGATTTTTGCATCCATGTTCATCAGGGATATTGGTCTAAAATTCTCTTTTGTTGTTGTGTCTCTGCCAGGCTTTGGTATCAGGATGATGTTGGCCTCATAAAATGAATTAGGAGGATTCCCTCTTTTTCTATTGATTGGAATAGTTTCAGAAGGAATGGAATCAGCTCCTCTTTGTATCTCAGGAAGAATTTGGCTGTGAATCTTTCTGGTCTTGGACTTTTTTTGGTTGGTAGGCTATTAATTATTGCCTCAATTTCAGAACCTGTTATTGGTCTATTCAGGAATTCAGCTTCTTCCTGGTTTAGTCTTGGGAGGGTGTATGTGTCCAGGAATTTATCAATTTCTTCTAGATTTTCTAGTTTATTTGACATCATCCTGGTTTAGTCTTGGGAGGGTGTATGTGTCCAGGAATTTATCAATTTCTTCTAGATTTTCTAGTTTATTTTGTAGAGGTGTTTATAGTATTCTATATCACCTGCCTTGGGGAAGAGGAATTCTAGTTTTTATGGCTAGCCTTTAATGAGAATGAGGGCCTAAGACAAGAGGGTAGGAAAGGGTAAGAAACAGTGTTTTGCTTCTGAGGCTGCTTCTGGGGGCTTCATTTTGGAGTATTGTTTTCTGAGCCCCAACACTGTTTAACTTAGAATATGTTTTTTTTAAATTGTCAACATTTAAATTTTTTCTTGTCTTTTTTTTTTTTTTCATTTTGGATTTTACATTAATTTTTACTTTCTTTTTCTTCCTTTAGCATTTCTGTTAGTGGATATCTGTTGGTGGTAAACATTTTTTTTTTTTCTGAAACATGTTTGCTTTTCTCTCATTCTTGAAAAATATTTCCAGTGTATGCAAGTATAAATTGGCTATTATTTTAGTTTGGCTCATTGAAGATATCTTCTATCAGCTTTAGCTTTTTAGGTTGCTATTTAAAAGGATGTTTTTAGTCTAGCTGCTATTCCTTTCAAAGTATTTTTTTTCCCTGCTTTTAAGATTTTTTATTTAATTTGTTTTCAGTTAAAGAAAAACATGAATGGTTTATTTCCTTACTTCTCTTCACCGCTTCTTTCTCTTTTCTTTTTCTCCTTCTTCTTCTTCCTTCCCTTCCTTTTCCTTCTTTATCACCCTTCGGAGTCTCTGAGACTCTATAAACAGTGGATTTTTGTTTCATCATTAATAGAAGTTTTCTGCTGTTATCTTTTTAAATGAAGTCTTTACATCTTTCTCTCCATACCAACCCCAAGACTACAATCCAATATATTGTACACATTCTTACTGTACACTTTGTATTTCTTATACACTCTTCTGAATTTTCTTTCTTTACCTCTCTATGCTCTTTATGAATAATTTCTGATTCATCTTTCAATTTATATTCTCTCTTAAATTTTGTCCAATATACTGACAAATATGTTCATTGTGTTTCCTGGTGTCTAAATTTGGTTATTTAATTTTCTATTTTTAGAATATTTCTTTGGTTCTTTTAGAACTCGAATGTGCCACATTTTATAATTACCTATTCCTTACAGTTATTTTCAATCTCGTTACCTATTTCTTTAAACCAATTAAGCATGATCCATATTAACTAATTATAGCATCTGAGTTTATGTATGCATGTACTTATGCTGTCTCTTATATTTATTGTTTCTTCCTCATTTTGCTTTTTCTCTTCCTTCCTGTCTTCCTTCCTTTTTATTCTGACCATTTTCTGCATATTGTCATTAAGAAACTATGTATAGGTATTTCTAAATATCTTTTTAGATATTTACAATGATGTGCTTTCCTTCAGAGATACTTCATATTAGTTCTACCACGTGCCTATCGGCACTCCCAGTCAACCAAATCTTAAGTTTTAGCTGAAAATGCTTTAACTTGCCTAAGCTATTCATTCTTGGGGAGCATTTACACACAAGAACAAGTTAAGACATCCTTCTCTGTAACACCTTGAGTTTAGGGAGGGCAAGTGGGAGGGATACATATTTAGGGCTACACATTTAGTTCTACTTCATTCATATATCTACACTGAGATGCTATAATTTGTTAATATGGGTCATGTATATCTACATTGAGATTGTAGCTATTTGAGCCCTCTGATAAATGAAGAGAATATCTTACATGATTACTCTTCAGTGGGCTTTGGGGTTCCATTACATGAGGGACCCTGGCACATTAAAACTGTGAAACCAAAACTGAGGTGATATCAGCAAACGGCTTCACAGTAGAAATAGGCTCTGGGTTTTGATAATCAATTTATCTCTCTGGATTCAGAATTTCTTACAAAAATTGGCCAAAGTTCATAGATATTTGAGAGAAATTACATATATATACACTTATAGATCTCTATATACTATATATATATACACACACACATTTTATCTATCTATCTATATGGGGGGGAGAAATATCAAATTAGCTCATGAATTTTCGGTCACTTGGACCCCACTGGTCTAGGATGCCTTTGATCATACATCTGCAGTCAGTTGGTGTGTGAGCTGTGAATTGTCTTTGTTGATGTTAGCTAGGGTCTCCCACATGCCTGGTGCCTCTACTGGGATTAATTAGTGTTCTCAGATCTAATTCTCATACTTTCATATCATCCAACAGGCTAGTCAGGTGTTGTTCAAGTGTTCATTCCCAATGGCAGTGTTCTGAAAATGATGAAGTGCATAAGGCATCTTGAGGTTTTGGTGTGGAATTGACACACCACAACTTTGGCAGCATTCTATTGCCAAAGCAAGTCTTACAAACAGGACAGGGGAAATAGACTCTATGTTTTAATATAAGAAGCTGTAAATGTGTATGAAAAGTTGTGGACATAAGGAGAACTGAAGGAATCAGGTCATTTTGCAAGCTAACACACCACACACACACACACACACACACATACACACACACACTTTAGCATATTTCATTGTTTTCAGTGGGATGTTTGGTTTGAATAACTGAAGTCAATATTTTGTCTTTTCATCTATACGTGCTTATTGTTTCTTTGTGTGCTTTCATTTTGAAAAATTTCTTTTCTTCTTTCCATCTACATTCCTTTGGCTTTGGGAGTTTATATTCTCAAATATTTCTACCTCACTCAAATCACTAATTTGCCCCTTTTCTTCCCTCTGCATCCTTTCTTTACCAGCCTCTTAAATTTAGTTTTATTTCTGGTTAAAAACGTATTTATTGTTTATTCTCCCCTGTGTCTAAAACATAAACAAAAATAAATATGTCTGACCCTGTTTCCTCAACAATTTGGAAATTGTTACCAATTCCAGGAGCCACATGTTCTTCTGTTGAGACCCATCATGCTCTGAAAATCTCCTAAATACCAATAGGTGACTAACAATTGACTTATTTGTACAGAGACGAACAAATACTTTGAGGCTTGTAAAGTTATCAGTTGAACTACCTGAGTTAGTTCAAATTGAACAATTCTGGTGGTATGGAGACATGTTAATTAGTTTGGAAATAAAGCCATTCCTCTAAGTTCAAGGTATTATTAGAAGGGCTGTTTGGTTTAAAGCAAAACAGCAAAACACTTACGTTATGAGCCCTCCATCTGAAGTCAACACAGCCCTAATCTTGATTGTGTTTTATGTTTGGACGCCCGTAAAAGAATCAACATGCAACAGGCAGTGTAAGTTATATCCATAGACTGTGCTATTCAAGAAAACATAATAGTTTTAGAAGTAACTTGGCATCAAATAAGAGTAGATTGTGATAGAGATTATTTCAAAACAGATCATGCATCTGAATGTAAAAATAAGGTAACTTGGTTAAAGGAATATAATTTATACATTATAATTTATATTGCTAAAATTAAATTATTTTAATAATAGTTATGAAAAAAATCAGAGAGACTGTAAAGTATAATAAATAATATTGTATTAAACATTAATTGAGTGGTCTCTATGTGCATAGATCTCTCTTGCCATATATATATACACACATATGTATCATATATATCATATATACACACATATCATATCATATGATACATATGATATGATATAGATGATATATATGTATCAGATCATTTAAATTTTAGGATAACTCTTAAAATATTTATATAATTATCATTCTGATTTTAAAGACATCAATTGGGACTCAAGCAGATTTTATAATGTTTCCTAAAGCATATGGCTAGTAGGTGGAAGGCAGGATTAAATTTAAACATTCTGACTCAGAATCACTCTGGACTGAAATTATAAACACCTGGGACTGAAGTCCATCAAACCATATACTGGCTCTTTCAAGTATGCTATTTAACACTTTGAATTCTAAATTTTCTGACTTGTATGATGGTGGTAATAATAAATTAAAAATTTACAATGTATTGAGTCCTTTATACACATTATCTTATTTAATATTAATGTCTCCATTTTATGGATGATAAAAAAAAAAAACCTACAAGGTCACTCAGCTAGGAATTTGTGAACTGAGGAGTCAAACCAATACCATCTGGCTCTGGAAGCTACATCAGGATACTCCTATCCTGACGCTGCTAGGAAAATGTGTGAGAATGAAATAAAGCACTATAAATTTCATATGGCATGTAAAATGCTGTGTAATGTGATATTCATTATATCATCATCATCTTTGTCACCATCATCAATTTTAATTCACAGTTGCCTCTCTGGAACCTTTTTTTTTTCCTGAGAATCAATTCTCTGTATAATAATAAATGCAGTCATCATGCCACAAATGGTGCCCTAATTAAAATAACAAATGCAAATCTTCTCTTTTTTTAAGTTTGAAGAGAAATCATTTTATTCTCCCCTATATTTCCATCCTTTCTGGCAATTAACCTACAAAAAAGGACTCTAAATCCCTAGGTGGATTTCATCCTTTAATCAGCTATTGAAGCTGGGAATCAGTTGGTTCTTGAGAAGGCTACTCTAGTGGACCATATGTCAAAGCTGTATCATGAACACTTTCCTGAAAAATTCAGTCCTACTAAGTAAAAGTCTTCTCCCTTCAAGAATAGCAGTCATAGAATGAACTTTATACTAAATATAAGTTATACATATTTCTTGGAGCAACACATACTTCTTAGTATTTCTTGAGAATACTAACGAATACACTGACAGAGCTTAAAGATATGTGGTAGGATAGCTCAGGTTTTGAACAACGGGAGGAGAAACTTGAAATGGAAATAAAATGTTCATAGCTGAAATCCCTGCCTTAGAACCTTATCTATGGTCAGGTACCTTGAGTAGAATTGACCATAGCTGTCACAAAACCAGCTGGAATTGGAGTGCAGTGAAGCCTGTGACATGGAAGAGGATGAGGCTAATACATTCAAAAATAGTGTGGTTATAACAGTTAAAGAATAATTTTTTCCTGTGGTTGAAATAGTACATTATTGACAATTGAGGGGTGGGGCACAGCTGTGCACAGTCAGTAATTGCCACTGAAATGGAAAGTGAATGCTTCAGCAAGATAAAGTATTTGCATTTAAATATGAAAAAATCAAGTCAGCACTATCTTTGGATTAGGGTTTCTGAACATCACTTATGAACACTGCTTATTTTCTTTATTTTTCATGTTTAAGGTTTGTTTTTTCACCTAGCTGTAAAGATAAACAGAAAACACCCTCAATGATGTGATCTTGTATCATTCTCATGTTTTGGAATAGTGGGCATGGGGAATGGAGAAGGGGGGTTGCAGGAAAAAAATAATCTAGCAATTTACCAGGATCTAACTGATAAAGGAATATTCCCGAATAATTATTGTGCTCCAAGGAAATAGTTTTCATAATCAATATACCACATTATTTGTGTGGTATTTGTTCTTCCTATTAAAAATATCATGTGACATTTACTGTTTCTAGGTACATGAGTTATTTCCATATGTGTAAATTCTGATTTAATTTGCATATTTCATAAAGGGAATAAATTTACATTATGACTAAAACTTAAAGGTGCAAACAGGTGAAGAAAATCATTAGTATTTGTGACTGATTATAGATGTAAATATATCAGTAAATATGAAGAAGTGTATACATATGTATCTGTGTGCGTGTGTGTGTGTATGTGTGTGTTTGCGTGTGTTTGCGTGTATAGCTATGAAAGCCATCAAATCAACCAGGAGGCAAAATGCTGAATAATCAAATGATGACACTGTTGAATGATCAAATGATGATTCTCAGTATGTGATATATCAGATTGATTATACATTTTTATATTGCAGGATTCAGTATAGTATTCAATCATTCTTATTTATGTAAAATATCTTCAAGTCTAAGACAATATCTACCTGAAACCAAAATAAATGTAAAGTTTTTACATCTTAATACCGTAACATACGATATTTAAAAATATGGAAATCAAAACCATCAGATTGTGCCAAAAAGTGTGTTATATTGGTGCTTTATTTTTTAAAGGAAAAAGGTGAAATTTATAAGATAATTACTTGGTTTATCATTTTAAAATTTGTCACTAAACATGAATTTCAAATCCCTTAGGAGACTGGAAAAATGAGGCTATTTTTATTTTTGCATCTTTTCTAAGGAAATTATTCCATAATGTTGTTGGAAAATAAGTAAAAGAGAAATAATGATAAATTTGCGGAAGTTCACATCCGATTCAACTCGGTGACTCACCGTGGGCTGCTGGTTTTCTCTTCAGGGATTAACCATATAGCAACTATAAAAGGAAATAAGAAACAAATAGGATAATATTTGTGCTTCACTGAATTTTTAACTCTAGAGGATCCCTTTCAGGGTTGCCCGATTCCTATTTTATGGAGGCTATTTAGAACTCTTTACGTTTTAGATAATCCAATAACAATGCAAAATAATTCTTTTCTATAGACAGGCAAATCCTGTCCTACACAATGGAGGTTCATTTGGCTTCACGCCCACGAAGAAACAAACAGTTTTGTTCCATTTGCATATTCATGGAATTAGTACTGATCTCTAAATGTGTTTACTCACACGATTCTCTGTTGAACCAGTTAAAACATCTCCTTGGATCCCTCATTGATTACTAAGTAGAATAAGACCTTTAAAAGGTTTGTTTTTTTACATCTGCATAAAAGTAATAATTTTACGTTTTTGAATATTAACATGAGGGCATAAAATAATGACAAGAACAGAAACAGCAACACATGCCTTGGGAAAAGAGAAGACCTGTGAACTCTCAGGAGGCAGGAGAGAGAGCAGTGCAGAGGGGAAAGCAGAAGCAGCTGAGGCTGCACCCAGGAACAGGGGCTGATGGAAAAATACACTGAGGAATACACCGGGAAAAAAATTAACATATCTTATCGTTCCTCTTCACTTTCCTATTATGTTTGGACGATCATTGGCTGTAATATAACTGAAGAAAGTAATACCACAGTCTAGTGCCAGTGTTCATAGACGTAAAATCAAGGGAACACAGAAACCAGCGTATGTGAAATATCACATAAACATGTACGGGCCGATTAGATTTGGCATTAAATCCTCAGCCCTTCTATTATTCCACTTACCAATTTTGCTATTCTAAGTCATGCAATAATAGTACTTTTGGAAGAAATATGAAAAATAAAAAAAAAAAAATCTGAGAAATGCTACAAAAAGTAAGCAATGTAAGCATAGGGAGTCCACTGGATTTTACCTTGTTTCCGCCTCCTTGGTAGAAATTGAGAATGCAGTGTGGTAAGCTAGAGCAATTTTAGAGCTCTCCTCTTCTGTTTTCAATGTTTTAAGATCACTATCTATTGTAACATGATGTCCAACGTCTTTAAAACCATGATTTCCAATACTTTTTCAGATTTATTGCTTGCTCTAGGCTGTAGGGCAAACCTGGTCTACATTACTACATCATGGCTGAAAGTAATATTCTAATAAACTGTTGATACAAACAAAATTGTTTATTTGAGAGCACCTTAGAACCGAAAAGAAATAAATTTCAAATATTCAATTGTCTGCATTTTTATTTATATGACAAAGTGTGTTTTTTTTTTGTTCGTTTGTTTTTTTTGTTTGTTTTTTTTTTTTTTGATGAAGTCTTGCTCAGTCGCCCAGGCTGGAGTGCAGTGGTGCCATCTCGGCTCAATGCAAGTTCCGCCTCCCAGCTTCACGTCATTCTCCTGCTTCAGCCTCCCAAGTAGCTGGGACTACAGGTGCCCACCAACACGCCCCGCTAATTTTTTGTTTGTTTGTTTGTATTTTTAGTAGAGACCGGGTTTCACCATGTTAGCCAGGATGGTCTCGATCTCCTGGCCTCGTGATCCACCCACCTCAGCCTCCCAAAGTATGTATGATAAAGTTTTTAAGAAGAATACAAATTCCAAAATCATTTCCTTAAAAGATATCTTTCCCAAGGCATATAAAAAATATAAAAAACTTAAAGCTATCTCTCCTTTACATCTCCCCAAATCAAACTTGTACATAATGATCTTCATGCTAACATTTGGCTTTTTCTATTCCATACTCATCCATTTCTTACAAGCCTTAGCCCTTTCTGACATAATTCCATTCCCTTCTGTCTGAGCTGTGAGCCATTTGCACATCAGCAAACTAGACATTCTTGATATCGTGATTCAATTTCATGGCAAACATCAGACAAGAACTGTTTACTATAACCATTTTCTACATACAATTGCAAAGCCAACCTACTATTTCTAAGGACAATATTGGCAGCAACTAAATTTGACAAGGCTTCTACATGCTTGATTTTGGAATATACATTAAGCTTGACAGCTTTGTATGCTGTATAGTCATTACTGTGTACTAAAAATACACAATAGTTCCTAGCAAACAGATATACTATCTATAAAATTTTACTACTTTCTCCTTCACACATTTTGAAGTAGTACTTTGAATTCTGCTCTTTCTTTATTTTCTGAAGAAGGGAAAATCTATGACTATCTAACCTTTGTATGAAAACTAACTATATTTGTGATGTATTGTAGAACAAATTATCACAAATCTGGTGACTTCAAACATAGTTTCTCATTGAAAAGAACTCGTTAATCATAGTCTAATTTGCTGGGATTTTATCAGAGCCTAATAGACCTTGAAGTAGAGAAATATCCAACACAAGTAAGCTCCAGCCGTTTATGTAGAAGGGAACTGCTCAAATCTACCTCATTCCAGCCATTCACTCCCACATAAGGAGAGAAAATAAATTTAATAAATAATTGTATAATAAAATGTATAGTCCAGAAGCGTAAACTCACGAAAAGACTGAAACCTAAGCATAGAGACTATAGAATGCTTCCCTCCCCCAAGAACTTACTTCTATATTTCTAATTGATAGTGGTTTTTCTTATTCAATACAAGGTATCTGGTTACGAAGAAAAACTACTAGAAAGCAAAAAACAATTTGAAAAGACAGAGCAAGCATTAAAGCCACACCTGACAGTGATATTGTGATTATTAGTCTGGGAATTTGAAACAACTATGATTAATAGTTAAAGGCTCTAATGGATAAAGTGGACAGCATGCAAGAACAGATGATCAGTGTAATCACAGAGATGGAAAGCCTAAGAAAGACCTAAATTAAATGCTAGAGACCAAAAACAGTAACAGAAATGAAGAATATCTTTCATAAGCTTATTAGTGTATGGCTGAAGAAGGACTTACTAGCTTGGGGTTATATCAATAAAACCTCCAAAACTGGGGGAAAAAAAAAAAAGGGAAGCCTGAAAAGAACAAACAGAATATCCAAGCACTGTGGGAAAGCTACAGATGTTATAAAACAAGTGTAATAGGAATACCAGAAGGATAAGAAAAATGGGACAGAATGAGTGTTTAAAACAATGACTGAGAATTTACCCATGTTAATGTTAGACATGAAACTACAGATCCAGGAAGCTGAGCTAACACAAAGCAAGACAAATGCCAAAGACACTGCACTTAGTCATATCATTTTCAAACTACAGAAAAATCAAAGGTGGAGACAAACCCTGAAAGAAGCCAGAAGGGGAAAAACACCTCACCTATGGAGTAAGAAGAATTACATTACACTTCTCAGAAACCATGTTAGCAAGAAGAGAATAGATGAAATATGTTTACCACTCTAGAAATATGTGCCCTGCAAAATTATCATCAAAAAGTGAAGGAGAAATCCAGACTTTCACAGGCAAACAAAGTTGAGGGAATTTGTTGCTGGTAGACCTGACTTGCAAGTCACCATATACTCACTTAGGAAGACAGTTTGACGGGACAGTTTCTTGACAGACTAAACATATTCGTGCCATATGTTCCAGCAATGTCACTTTTTTGTATTAACCAAGAGAAGTTGACAACTTATGTTCATGCAAGAAGCTGCACACAGATGTTTTTAGCAGCTTTCTTCTTAGTTGTCAAAATTTGGAAGCAAACAAAATGTCCTTCAGTAGGTAAACAGATAAATAAACTGTGATACACCCGGACAATAGAATATTACTCAGCACGAAAAAGAAATGAACTATCAAATCATGAAAAGTCATGGAGGAACCTTAGATACATATTACTAAGTGATACGAACCAATCAGAAATTGTCACATACGATACAATATCAACTATATGACATTTTGTAAAAGGCAAAACAATGGAGAAAGCAAAAAGTTTAGTGATTACCAAGGATTGGGGGAGTGATGAATAGGCAGAACACAGAGGATTATTATGGCAGTGAAAACCCTCTGTATAATACCATAATGACTGACAGATGTCATTATATATTTGTCCAAACTCATAACGTACAAAGGGCAGAGCTGCCCAAAACCATGGTAACCCACCTCTTGCATCAGTATGACCTGAATGTGCCACATGGAGTCAAAGGAGATAATTTTGGAGCTTTAAGATTTGACTTCACCCCCTCCGGATTTCAGACTTTCTTGGGGCCTGTAGTTCCTTTGGTGTGGCCAATTTCTTCCACTTGGAATGGATGTATGTGTCTATTCCTATACCCTCATTGTATCTAGGAAGTAACTAACTTGCCTTTGATTCTACAGGCTCATAGGCAGAAGGGACTTGCCTTGTGTTAGATGAGCCTTTGGAATGTGGACTTTTGAGTTAATGTTGAAATGAGTTAAAGTCTTTGTGGGACTGTTGGGAAGGCATGATTTGTTTTGAAATGTAAGGATATGAGATTTGGGAGGAGCCACTGAGGAATGATATGGTTTGGCTTTGTCCCTACCCAAATCTCATCTTGAATTGTAGCTCCCATAATTTCCATGTGTTTCAGGAGGACCCAGTGGGAGATAATAGAATCGTGGGGTCAGTTTCTCCTATACTGTTCTCATGGTAGTGAATAAGCCTCACAAGATCTGATGGTTTTATACGGGAAACCCCTTTCTCTTGGTTCTCACTTCTGTCTTGTCTGCCACCATGTAAGATGTGCCTTTCACCTTCTGCCATGATTGTGAGGCCACCCCAGCCACGTGGAACTGTGAGTCAATTAAACCTCTTTTTCTTTATAAATTACCCAGTTACAGGCACGTCTTTATCAGCAGTGCGAGAACAGACTAATACAGACTTTTACCTTTATTTTCATGACAATGAAGTTCATATATTTCTACGCTCACTGAGTGTGACAACATGAATTTATTGGTGCTCATTCTATGAGTTAGATATTCTTCTTCAGTTCTGTCAGTCTACTCTTTTAGTACTTGGAAAACTGCACCCCTTCCTTCTGGCCTGCATGGCTTCACATAAGTAATGTTCATTTCTCTCTGGCTGTTTTCAAGATCTTTAAAAATATTTACTTTTCATACATTTATTAATCATGGGACTGGGTGAAGATTTCTTTAGGTTTATATGTTGTGGGGTTTACCCACATTCTGAATCTGTAAATTTATTTCTTTATCAAATTTTCAAACTTTTAGCCACAATCTTTTTAATATATTTTCAGTCTCTCTCTTTTGTCTTCTTCTGGAATTCTAATGGTGAATGATATGAATATTATATGTTTTGTTATTATTCCACCAGTGCGTGAGACTTTTTTTCCAGTTTATTTTCTTTATGTTCATACTGGGTAAATTCTATTGATCTGTCATCATGTTCAGTGACTCTACTCTCATAACTACTCTATAATGAGCCCATTTAGTAAATTTGGTTTTAAAAATTATTTTGGCTATTATATATATTTAAATTTCTATAATTTCCATTTTTCATATTTTATAGCATCCATTTCTTTGCTGAGATTTTCTAATTTTTATTTTATTATATTTTTTGAGATGGAGTCTTGCTGTGTTGCCAAGCTGGAGTGCAGTGGCACCGTCTCGGCTCACTGCAACCTCCACCTCCCAGGTTCAAGCGATTCTCCTGCCTCAGCGTCCTGAGTAGCTGGAACTACAGGCATGCGCCACCATGCCCAGCTAATTTTTGTATTTTTAGTAGAGACGGCATTTCACCACGTGGGCCAGGATGGTCTCGATCTCTTGACCTTGTGATCCGCCTGCCTCGGCCACCCAAAGTGCTGGGAGTGAGCTACCATGCCTGGCCTGCAATTGCGTTCTAAAGCATTTTTATGATGGCTGCTTTAAAATCCCTGTCAGAAAATTCCAACATCTGATTCACTTTGGTGTGGTCATTTCTTTATTAATTTTTTTCATTCATGTTGTAACTTTCCTGTTCTTCATACAACAAATGATGGTTTGTTTTTTTTTTAATTTCAGAGACTTTTTATATCATATTATGGGGCTATGGATCCTATTTAACCTATTTTTTAGTACAAAGTTTCACTGTTGAGCTTCAGCATGAGGGCTGGTGGTGTGTATATATGCCACCTCCTCTGGGCGCCATTGACAACACTCCAGTTAAAAGTGGGGCATTGATTCACACTGCCTCATTGCAGAGGAGTAGAATGTAAGTTTTGCTACACTCTTGGTCCTTCTAACATTTCCCAGTAAAAACACGGAAGCAGCTTGTACAACTTTGCACCATCTGTTTGCTTTTGAGTGAAGGTGTGAGCTTGCTACCGGGCTTCACTATGAAAAGAAAGGGGTAAAAGTGGAGGCCTGATTTTTACTGCTTTGGTGTTGTAGCATGGAGTTGGAGGCTCAGCTTTCTGCTACAGCCATCTGACACCAACAGAGAGAAGAAGTGTAGTGCCAACTAGTTCTGCTTTGCTGTATGCCATAGAGTAGAATGAATGTGAATGTGACAAAAAGACCCATGGATCAGGAGGAAATTTCAAATTCTTAGAGACAAATGAGAGACAGAGACAGAGAACTGTAGAACGAGAATGAGTAAGACTGAGTAAATATTTGTAAATGTGTTTTTAAATTCTTATTACATATATTATGCTGTAGAATGTACTAGATAAACACTTTCAAAGTGCAAAATGAAAAGACGTTTGAACCCACAATTTCATAGCCAGACAAACTAACATTCAGGTATGATAGCAAATTGTAGGTATTTCAAATACATAAGGATTTAGAGTATTTATCACCAAGCCTTTGTTTTAAATATTTATGGAAATTTGTCCTATGAGGAAAAAATGAGGCATTCAAGAGAAAAAAAAGGCCAAGTATACTGGAAATTGTAATTAAAAAAAAAGTTTAAAGACTACATTTAAATCTAAAGAAAAATTGTTTAGCAATATTTTTTAAATAACTAAAAACTGAAAATATATAATAGATACTTTATGATACAAGAGATGTAACATAGAAAAGCATAAATGTACTAGTTTGTTGTTCCTCATTTGCTTTTGTGGGAAGAATATGAATAAAATGTTTTTATAAATTTAAATTTGCAAAATATAAATTTTATTTTAAATACTAAATTTGAAGGAAGATGTAAAATTGTCAAACATCTACAACAAAAGTATTGGATTAATAAAATTCAAAAAAGTAAAAGAAAAAAATAAAATAATATTCAATAGAAAACTTAAAAATAAAATTTATTAGAATATTATTAATTATAATAAATACGATTTATATAATTTCCCTCAAAAATTTTGTGAAATAAAAAAAATCTTGTTTTTTCCTTAAAAAACAAGAAAGAATAAAAATGAGTGAAGTAAGCATTTATTCCAGGAAGATAAAGTGAAAACACATATGGTAAAAGATTGAGGTGATGAAATAATAAACATAATAAATTGTTCACATAAAAGCAACATAAAAACCAATATAGTTGCTAAAATAAAATCAATATCAGTCACTTTATGTCAGTGAAAGAGATAAAACATTGATTAGTGATTTTTTTTAAAAAATTTTATTTAAAAGTTATATTTAAAAGAACATTTAATAAAAGGAATGTAACTATACAATGCAGATGTTTAAAGATATTAATATTAATGAATAAACCTTTATGCCAATAAAAGTTTATATGTTAAGAGAAATTGATTTTTTTCAAAAATAGTAATTTGCAAAATTAATGGAAATGGAAGTGTAACATCTATAGTCCAGTTGCCCTAGAAGAAAATATCAGGAATTAAGGACGTATCTCTAAAGCCATACTAATCCTAGACATAACTCCAAGTGATCTTTTTTATTTTATCTTTAAAATTTTCTATTTTATAAAAACCCATTCAGAGAAATTAAAAATACATTATTTTCCAGGAAAAGGACAGTGGAAGAAAATCAAGATTTTATAAAATAATGAGTAAGTTATAAATAAAATGTAGGCTAATTTAATATAACAGTGATTTAAATATATGTTATAGCCAAGTAGGATGTATTACAGAAATGCATGAGTTGCTTAAATGAGCAAATATATTAGTGAAATAATATTAACATAGTAATAAAATAAACTCTCAGATAACTATTTTACTAGATTCTCTATAGTAGCTTCCATTAAATTTAACAGAGATCCCTGATTTTAAAGCAAAAGAGCTAAGAAATCATAAATTCTTAGCAAGTTTGGGACAGAAACTACTATCTTAATTTTATAAAAGGTATCCACCAGTAATATGCAACAAAAAGAAAATGTAAGAGTAAAACATTTGAAACAACCGCGTTAATGTCTGAAACTGAACAAAGCGACTATTAGCACTAATAATATTTAGCCATGCTTGATGCCATAACTTAAAAAATAAGATTTATTAATATTTTAAAGAAAGAGAATAAGCACATAGTATTTCAAGTATTTTTCTTTAGTTGCCCAGAAAAGCCAAGAGATTAATTAAAAATTAGAAAAAATGTTTTGTGGCCAGAAATTTACAAAATACATAAATCAATAGGTTTCCTGTAAATTATCAATGAAGAACAAGAAAATACAATGATGACTACCAAAATGTTGAAAAAGGGAAGCAAAAGATAAAGTGAGGTGGGATGAAAGAAGGAACAGAGAAAGGAAAGGATGAGGGAAGGAAGAAAAGAAGGAAGGAATGAGATTCAGTTCACCATAGCAAAAGTACCTATTAAATGTTTCACAATAAACCCACTGACACGATTGAGCAAGATGGCACAGTAGAAGTCGGAAGGAACACCAACTATCTGCACACAGAAAATAACTCACAAAGGCAAAAAACCAGGTGATGAATGACAGTACTTGTTTTTTTCTTTTTAAAAAAAATTTATTTTTCCATAAGTTATTGGGGTACAGGTGGTATTTAGTTACATGAGTATATTCTTTAGTGGAGATTTATGGGAACTTTGTGCACCCATCATCCACACTGTATACACTGCCCCATATTTATTGTCTTTTCTCCTTCACTCCCCTCCCAATATTTCCCCCAAGTCCCCAAAGTTCATGGTATCATTCTTATGCCTTTGAGTCCTCATAGCTTAGCTCCCACATATCACTGAGAACATACGATGTTTGGTTTTCCATTCCTGAGTTGCTTCACTTAGAATAATAGTCTCTAATCTCATCCAGGTCATTGCAAATGCTGTTAATTCATCCCTTTTTTAGGGATGAGTAGTATTCCATCGTTTATCTATTTACCTATCTATCTATCTATCATCTATCATCTATCATCTATCATCTATCTACCAGAGTTTCTTTACTCATTGATAAATGGGTATTTGGGTTGGTTCCACCACTTTGTTATTGTGAATTGTGCTGCTATAAACATGCGTGTGCAAGTATCTTTTTTTGAATAATGACTTCTTTTTTTCTGGATGGACACCCAGTAGTGGGATTGTTGGATCAAATGGTGGTTCTACTTTTAGTTATTTAAGGAATCTCCACACTGTTTTCAATAGTGGCTGTACTAGTTTACATTCCCATCAGCAGTGTAGAGATGTTCCCTGATCACCACATCCAGGCCAACATCTACTTTTTTTTGATTCCTTGGCTATGGCCATTCTTAGAGTAGTAAGGTGGTACACATTGTGGTTTTAATTTGCATTTCCCTGATAATTAGTGATGTTGAGCATTTTTTCATATGCTTGTTGGGCATTTGTAAATCTTCTTTAGAGAATTGTCTATTCATGTCCTTCGCCCACTTTTTGATGGTATTGATTTTATTTTTCTTACTGATTTGTTTGAGTTCATCATAGGTTCTGGATATTTGTCCTTTGTCAGACATATAGATTGTGAAGATTTTCTCCCACTCTGTGGGTTGTCTGTTTACTCTGCTGACTGTTCCTTTTGCCATGCAAAAGCTCTTGAGTTTAATTAGGTCTCAGCTATTTATCTGTGTTTTTATTGCAGTTGCTTTTGGGTTTTTGGTCATAAAACCCTTGCCAAAGTTGATATCTGTAAGTGTTTTTCTAGTGTTATCTTCTAGAATTTTTATGGCTTCAGGTCTTAGGTTTAAGTCCTTAATCCATCTTGAGTTAAGTCCTTAATCCATCTTGAGTTGATTTTTGTATAAGATGACAGATGAGGAGAATCCAGTTTCATTCTCCTACATGCATCATTCACTCTTTTTAAAACAAGTATTATTTATTTTTTATTACACTTTAACTTCTGGGATACATACATGGGCAGAATGTGCAGGTCTGTTACATAGGTATACATGTGCCATGGTGGTTTGCTGCAACCACCAATGTATCATATACATTAGGTATTTCTCCTAATGCTATCCCTACCCTTGGCCCCCACCAACCAACAGGCCCCGATGTGTGATGTTCCCCTGCCTGTGTCCTTATGTTCTTATTGTTCAACTCCCACTTATGAGTGAGAATATGTGGTGTTTGGTTTTCTGTTCCTGTGTTAGTTTGCTGAGAAGGATGGTTTCCAGCTTCATCCATGTCCCTGCAAAGGACATGAACTCATCCTTTTTTATGACTATATAGTATTCCATGGTGTATATGTGCCACATTTTCTTTATCCAGTCTATCATTGATGGGCATTTGGGTTGATTCCAAGTATTTGCTATTGTGAATAGTGCCACAATAAACATACATGCATGCATGTGTCTTTATAGTAGAATGATTTATAATTCTTTGGGTATATACCCAGTAATGGGATTGCTGGGTTAAATAGTATTTCTGGTTCTACATCCTTGAGGAATCACCACACTGTCTTCCACAATGGTTGAACTAATTTACATTCCCACCAACAGTGTAAAAGCATTTCTATTTCTCCACATCCTCTCCAGCATCTGTTGTTTCCTGACTTTTTAATGATCACCATTCTAACTGGTGAGATAGTATCTTATTGTAGTTTTGATTTGCATTTCTCTAATGACCAGTGATGATGACCTTTTTTTTTTTCATATGTTTTAGCCATATAAATGTCTTCTTTTGAGAAGTGTCTGTTCATATCCTTTGCCCACTTTTTGTTGGGGTTGTTTGTATTTTGCTTGTAAATTTGTTTAAGTTCCTTGTAGATTCTGGATATGAGCCCTTTGTCAGATGGATAGATTGCAAAAATTTTCTCCCATTCTGTAGATTGCCTGTTCACTCTGATGATAGTTTCT
The DNA here is from genome assembly GCF_000951045.1 of Mandrillus leucophaeus. Lineage (NCBI taxonomy): Eukaryota > Metazoa > Chordata > Mammalia > Primates > Cercopithecidae > Mandrillus > Mandrillus leucophaeus. The sequence goes on along the minus strand of NW_012107686.1, from coordinate 1,303,165 downwards.
CTTGCTGTACAGAAGTTCTTTAGTTTAATTAGATCCCATTTGTCAATTTTGGCTTTTGTTGCCATTGCTTTTGTTGTTTTAGTCATGAAGTGTGTTCCCATGCCTATGTTCTGAATGGTATTGCCTAGGTTTTCTTCTAGGGTTTTTATGGGTTTAGGTCTTAAATTTAATCCATCGTGAGTTAATTTTTGTATAAGGTGTAAGGAGGGGTCTAGTTTAAGTTTTCTGCATATGGCTAGCCAGTTTTCCCAACACCATTTATCAAAAAGGGATCCTTTTACCATTGCTAGTTTTGTCAGATTTATCAAAGATCAGATGGTTGTAGATGTGTGGTGTTAATTCTGAGGCCTCTGTTCTGTTCCATTGGTCTATATATCTGTTTTAGTACCAGCACCATGCTGTTTTGGTTACTGTGGGCTTGTAGTAGAGTTTGAATTCAGGTAGTGTGGTGCCTCCAGCTTTGTTCTTTTTGCTTAGGATTGTCTTGGCTATACGGGCTCCTTTTTGGTTCTGGTTCCATATAAAATTTAAAATAGTTTTTTTTTTTTTTTTTTTTGCCTAATTCTGTGAAGAAACTCAACAATAGCTTGATGGGAATAGCACTGAATCTATAAATTACTTCGGGCAGTATGGACATTTTCACAATATTGATTCTTCCTATCCATGAGCATGGAATGATTTTCTATTTGTTTGTGTCCTTTCTTATTTCTTTGAGAAGTGATTTGTAGTTCTCCTTGAAGAGGTCCTTTACATCCTTTGCAAGCTGTATTCCTAGGTATATTATTCTCTTGGTAGCAATTGTGAATGGGAGTTCATTCATGATTTGGCTCTCTGTTTGTCTATTATTGGTATATAAAAATGCCTGTAATTTATCCTGAGACTTTGCTGAATTTGCTTATTAGCTTAAGGAGTTTTTGGGCGAGACGATGGGGTTTTCTAAATATACAATCGTGTCATCTGCTAACAGAGACAATTTGACTTTCTCTTTTCCTGTTTGAATACCTTTATTTCTTTCTCTTGCCTGATTGCACTGATCAAAACCTCCAATGCTATGTTGAATAGAAGTGGTGAGAGAGGGCATCCTTGTCTTGTGCCGGTTTTCAAATGGAAAGCTTCCAGCTTTTGCCCATTCAGTATGATATTAGCTGTGGGTTTGTCGTAAATAGCTCTTACTATTTTGAGATATGTTCCATCAGTACCTAGTTTATTGAGTGTTTTTAGCATGAAGGGGTGTTGAATTTTATCAAAGGCCTTTTTTGCATCTATTGAGATAATCATGTGGCTATTGTCATTGGTTTCATTTATGTAATGAATTATGTTTTTTGATTTGCATATGTTGAACCAGCCTTGCATCCCAGAATGAAGCTGACTTGATCGTGGTGAATAAGCTTTTTGATGTGCTGCTGGATTTGGTTTGCAAGTATTTTATTGAGGATTTTCGCATTGATGTTCATCAGGGTATCGGCCTGAAATTTTCTTTTTTTGTGTGTGTGTCTCTGCCAGGTTTTGGTATCAGTATGATGCTGGCCACATAAAATGAGTTAGGGAGGAGTCCCTCTTTTTCTTTTGTTTGGAATAGTTTTGGAAGGAATTGTACTAGCTCCTCTTTGTACCTCTGGTAGAATTCAGCTGCAAATCCATCTGGTAATGGACTTTTTTTGGCTGGTAGGCTATTAATTACTGCCTCAATTTCAGAACTTGCTATTGGTCTATTCAGGGATTAGACTTCTTCCTAGTTTAGTCTTGGGAGGGTGTATGTGTTCAGGAATTTATCCATTTCTTCTAGATTTTCTATTTTATTGGTGTAGAGGTATTTATAGTATTCTCTGATGGCAGTTTGTATTTCTTTGGGTTCTGTGGTGATATCCCCTTTATCATTTTTTATTGTGTCCATTTGATTCTTCTCTCTTTTCTTCTTTATTCGTCTGGCTAGTGGTATATCTATTTCATTACTCTTTTCAAAACACCAGCTCCTGGATTCACTGGTTTTTTTTTTTTTTTTTTTTAATGGTTTTTCATGTCTCTATCTCCTTCAGTTCTGCTCTAATCTTAGTTATTTCTTGTCTTCTGCTAGCTTTTGAATTTGTTTGCTTTTTCTTCACTGGTTCTTTTAATTATGATTTTAGGATGTTGATTTTAGATCTTTCTAGCTTTCTGATGTGGGCTATACATTCCCTGTAAACACTGCTTTAGCTGTGTCCCAGAGATTCTGGTATGTTTTGTCTTTATTCTCATTGGTTTCAAAGAACTTACTTATTTTGCCTTCATTTCATCATAAACTCAGTAGTCTTTCAGGAGCAGGTTGTTCAATTTCCATGTAGTTGTGCAATGTTGAGTGAATTTCTTAATCCTGAGTTCTAATTTGATTGCACTATGGTCTAAGATACTGTTTGTTACGACTTCCATTCTTTTGAATTTGCTGAGGAGTGTTTTACTTCAAATTATGTGATAAATTTGAGAATAAGTGCAATGTGGTGCTAAGAAGAATGTATATTCTGTTCATTTGGGGTGGAGAGTTCTGTAGTTGTCTATTAGGTCTGCTTGGTCCAGAGCTGAGTTCAAGTTCTGAATATTTTTGTTAATTTTCTATCTTGTTGATCTGTCTAATATTGACAGTGGGGTGTTTAAGTCTCCCACTATTATTGTGTGGGAGTCTAAGTCCCTTTGTCAGTCTCTAAGAACTTGCTTTATGAATCTTGATGCTCCTGTATTGGGTCCATATATATATTTAGGATTGTTAGCTCTTCTTGTTGCATTGATCCCTTTAGCATTACATAATATCTTTCTTTGTCTTTTTTTGATCTTTGTTGGTTTAAAGTCTGTTTTGTCAGAGACTAGGATTGCAACCCCTGCTTTTTTTTTGTCTTTTCATTTGCTTGGTAAATATTCCTTCATATCTTTATTTTGAGCCTATGTGCGTCTCTGCATATGAGAAGAGTCTCCTGAATACAGCACACTTATGTGTCTTGACTCTTTATCCAATTTGCCAGTCTGTGTCCTTTAATTGAGGCATTTAGCCCATTTACATTTAACGTTAATATTGTTATGTTTGAATTCAAATCCTGTCATTATGATGCTAGCTGGTTATTTTGCACATTAGTTGATGCATTTTCTTCATAGCGTTGATGGTCTTTACAATTTGGTATGTTTTTGCATGCCTATATCAAAATACCTCATGAAATTCATGAATATATATACCTACTGTGTACTCAAAAATTTTTTAAATTTGAATTTTAAAAAAGAATAAACTCATCGTTAAAGAGGAAATGTCTGCTTGAAGAAAATTACAAAATGTTAATGGTGATTGTAAACAAACTTAGTTGTCATTTTTCATCTGTTCCAAAAATTCTTATTTCCACATTTCAATAATTCTTATTAAAATTTTCCACATTTTAATAATTCTTATTAAAATCTGATATATTTTACAATCGGTAGTGACTGGTGGTTTAGATTCAGTGAAGTACCATAAATGAAATTGTACAACATAATTTTTTCTGAGAATATTGGGTAAATGTCAATCCTCCTAAAATAATGTATAAGCTCATTGTTAACTATTAAGCTCTCAATAACGTGTTTTTATTCCCCTCAAGTAAAACTTGAAAAGATTATTCTATATTTTACTGAGAAGAATATATTAAATAATAAAAGGAAAAGATTTTTAGAACAAAATAATTGTGTGATTGTATCTCTACTCAATATAAACAAATACTATTAAATGATTAAGTATTAAATGTTTGTGGTTTTAGATCACAATTTAAAATCTAACTCATTTCCATTTTTCCCTACCTCAGTAAGTAGTATTCCACCTACTCTGTTTCTCAGGCCAGGATTCTTGTGGTTATTCTAAACCACTCTCATTCTTTCATATACTGCATCAAATCCAGCAGCAAATCTTATTGTCTGTGCTTCTAAGATATATTTTGAGCCTGACAGCCACTCATCTAATGCTAATACCTTATATCCAGACCACTAACATCTCTTGCCTGGGTGACTTCAGTAGCCTAATAACTGTTTTTCTATTTGTATGGAACCCTTCTGCTAAACTACCATCAGTAGACTTATGGAATGTCTTATGCCACACAACACTGCTTTTGATCAAGGAATTCACTTCACAGAAAATAGAGTGTGGCATGCTCATGGAATTCACTGGTTCTACCATGTTCCTAACCATGCTAAAGCAGCTGGCTTGATTGAATAGGGGAATGGCCATTTGAAGACTCAGTTACATAGCCAGCTAGGTGGCACTATGTTGCAGGTCTGAGGCAAGGTTCTCCAGAAGGCTGTATATATATGCTCCAGTTCAGCATCCAATATATGATGTTATTTCCCTAATAGCCAGGAATCACAGATCAAAGGATCAACGGATGGAAATGGGAGTGGCACCACTCATTACCTCTATTGACACGCTAGCAAAACTTTTGTTTCCTTTACCCATAATGTTGCTGGCCTGGATGGCTTAGTTCTAAAAGGAGTACGTTTCCACCAGCAGACACAACAATGATTCTCTTGAACTAGAAGTTAAGACTGCCACCTGGCTATTGTGTCACCCTTTCTCACCATTCCCCTAAATCAACCGCCAAAGAAGGGAGTTGTCGTGTTGACTATGGTGATTGATTCTAATAAAAGTAAATTGGACCATTACTCCAACAAGGAAGGTAAGAGAAAGTATGTCTGAAATCCAAGAGATACCTTAGGGTATCTCTTAGCATTACTATTCCCTGTGATTGAGGTCAATGGAACATTTCAACAGCCGAATCCAGGCATGACTATTAATGGCTCAGACCCTTCATGAATGAAAGTTTGGATCATCTCAGGTATAGAACCATGATCTGCTGAGCTCCTTACTGAAGAAGGGAATAGAGAATAGGTAGAAAGAGAAGGTCATTATAAATACCAGCTATGACCATGTGAGCAGTTACAGAAATGAGAACTATAATCATCATGAGTGTTTCCTCCTTATTTTGTTGTGAATACATTTGTGTATATATGTCTATATGCATATATTAAGCGAGTATCTTTGTTTTCTTTCTCCCTTATTCCCTTATCATGTAACATAAGATATACTGACTTTGTATCATAGAGTTTATGTGTTATTAATTTAACATTATGGTATTTAAGTTATGGAATATCAAGAGAAAAGTAAACATCATTTAAGGACTTAATCTGAAGTCCTTCACCTCTTGTGGTGAAGGAATCAGTGCATTTTCAGTTGTATACAAAATAGTTGTATTGTGTTAGGCAAAATTATGGCCTTGTTATTGTCCTTATTTGGAGATTAAGTATGGTATAAATATATTTATATGGGTGGCAAGTTGACAAGGGATAAGTTTATGATAATTAATTTTATGTCAACTTGACTGGGTGAAAGGAAGCCAGATAGCTGGTAAAACATTATTTCTGGGGCTTTCTGTGAGAGTATTTTCAGGGAAAAAAAAAAAAAAAAAGTAGCATTTGGATTGGTAGACTGAGTAAAAAAGATCACCCTTACCAATGTGAGTGGGCATCATCCAATTCTTTGAGGGCTCAAATAGAATAGAAAGGTGGAGGAAGGTCATATTTGTTCTCTCTGCTTAAGCTTGGACATTCATTTTCTCTTGCCCTAGGACATCAGTGCTTCTTGTTCTAAGGCTTTCAGGTTTGGACTGGGGCTACACCACCAACTTCTCTGATTCTTCCACTTGCAGATGGAAGATCCTTAGGCTTCTCAGTCTTCATAGTCACATGAGCCAATCCCTCAGAACAAATTTATTTCTACATACCTGTGTCTATCTCATTGGCTCTGTTTCTCCAGAAAACCCTAATACATTATTCCTTTCTTGCTCCCCTATCTTCAGCCACCTTCTGCAAAGTCTGTTTTCCACACAACAACCAGAAATATTATTTTAAAATGCAAGTCTGAGCATTTCATTCTTTTCTCAAATTTTGCAGTGGCTTCCCATCACTCTTAAGTCCCCAATGTGCCCATGATGCCCTACTGTATCAGGTGCCTGAATAACCAAATCCAGATACTGCTCACTCTCTCATTTGCTGCAACCATTCTGTCCTCCTTGTTATGTGCATATACAAATACAAAGGACTCTAGGCCTTTGAATTTGTTATTTTCTCTCTCTGAAATGCTGTTACCAAAACATGTATAGCTCCTTTCTTCTTTTATTTATGTTTCAGTTCAAATGTCTTTTACGCATATAGGGTTTTGTAACCAACTGATAGAAAATAACGATTTTCTCTACTCATCCTTGCCACTTATCTGGCTCAAACTCTTTCCTCACAGTTTATATCATGGTGACAATGTATCTATACATATATTATCAGTTATACCATAAATTACTTATTTCTTATTTATTAGAGATAAAGGAATTCCAGAAGAGGAGGAAATAGTAGTGTATTTTTAAGAATTTATTTTGGCAAAGATTAATTTTGAGGAAAATCCAAACCCCAAAGCTATAACTAAAGGAAAGACAGGTTTGGCTGTACAAACTTTAAATTAAGTCTTAAAACCAGGTGTGGTGGGTCATGCCTGTAATCCCAGTACCTTGGGAAGTTGAAGTGGGAGGATTGCTTGAGTCCAGGAGTTTAAGACCAGCCTGGACAACATAGGGAGACTCTGTCACTACAAAAAAAGTTGTTTTTAGAAACTAGCTGGGCACAGTGGTGCACACATGTAGCCCCAAGTACTCAGGCGGCTAAGGTGTGAGGATTGCTTGAGCCCAGGAGGTTGAGCTGCAGTGATTGTTGTGAATGCATCACTACACTCCAACCAGGGCAACAGAACAAGATTCTGTCTCAAAGAAAAAAATTAAAAAATGAAATTATTTTAAAAACACCATATACCAAGTTAAGTGACAAATTGGAAAAATATTTGTGAACTATATAATATGAAAGGTTACAGTTTTGAGTATATTTAAGTTTCTAAAAAATATATAAAAATAGCAAAAGAACCTATCAAGAAAATGCCAAAGAAAATGTCTATACATTTTAGGAAAATGCAGCTGAGATATAGTTGTCAAGCCTTCTAATAATACAGAACATGCACATTAAAACGAGATACAAAATGCATTCAAACAGATTAATCAAAATTAGATTATTAATATCCAGTGTTGAGGAGATTTTGACAAAATAGATAGTCACATTCTATTGAGGTAGCTGTAAAATTCCAGATGCTTTTGAGATTAAATTCTTCAAATTAAAAATGATACACTTGCTTAGAAACTCTTGTTTCTATATACCTATCTGAGAAAAATACTGTTACATCTGAAGAATAAATACACAAATATTTATTGTAACATTTTGTAAGACATAAAACTTAAAAGCATTTAAATGCTATGCTATGTTTATTCTATGAAATACGCTGCCATTAATAAGGTAGATCTAAGATAATAATATGAATAAACCTCCTTATTTCATGTAGTTAATTGAAAAAAGTTGCAAAGTATATGTACAGTATAATTCCACTAATCTCAAAATATTTATAAGTGTGTGTGTGTATACACACTTACATGCATAGACAGAGGAAAGATATAGATAAACCTACGATTGTGTAAAGAAATAAATATACATTTATTGGAGAGCGGTTATATCTGGGAAGTTAATGGAATTAATCAAAATTGGCTGAGGAACTTTCACTTTTTACTGTTGGAATTTGTTTTCAAATATTCCTTAAGTACTCACCTATTTTCATGAGAAAAATAAATAAAATAAGTGACTGACAAGATGTCTGCTATTGGCTTCATACAAAGACCTGCTCAGTCATCATAATATACCTAACTATAATTTAAGATTAATTACATGTCGTTGAGGAGTTATTTTTTTAATCTATATTAACTACTATGGAATCTGTCAATTTGTAATTTATAACACAAAAAATTTTCATTAATTTTTCTATTTTTTCTCATTTAAATCTAATTTTCTTTATTTCTTAATTCAGTGTTTTATCTAAAGTTGAAAAAGCAGATTAAATATGTTAGCATAAGATTATGAGTAATTTTATTCTGCAAATGAGAATTATATTTAAACTATACATTAGCTCCCACATATTACAAATCCATGATGAGAGGATGAACTAAGGTGATTCAAGAAGTATTCAACCCACTTTAATATTAGCAAAGCTTTAATGATACTATTACCTTATCCATTCATATCCTGACACTCTAATGTGTCATAATGCTTTGACAGGTCTCATCTTTGAATGCAAAAATGACTTCAGAGTCCCTTGACATTTTTACATCTAAATTTACATAAACAGTCAGTTTTTACAAAAGGAATAGAAAAGAGACCCAGAGTTTAATCTAAGTGTTCTTTCAAATTTTGCTTGATTTGGTGTGTGAGCTATGAGTCAACTGTCTGATTTTAGAATACCTGGGAAAACTAGATGAAGGCTGACGAACAGTAAAAAGATCTGTATTCACAGCTCCATTTTAAAATAGAAATATAGAAAAACACTTTGAAACAGTACTTCTGATTTATAACTTAAAGGTCAATAAAACAAAATCTGCTTTCAATTATAGTTTTCTTTAAGTATCTCAGAATGGATCAATATCATGTTCAAACAATACAATTCTACCCTTCCAAACTTGTCATTTCATTTCTTCACGTAAATACTATTTTGCTCAAATCTGTTATGCTAACTTCAAAGAAACACTTTGCAAAGTTTTCTCTACCTTTAAGAAAATAAATATATCAATAACAAAAATACTAAGTGACTATTTAGTGTATATGCTGGAAGCTTGCTGGGTGTTCTATTACTGTCTCTTAAATTAGCTACTAAAGCATGGTGGGACTAATTGGAACTATTACATTAATCCCCAGAGTAACTTTTTCCTTTGGTATTGAATGAATGTAACTACATTAGACACACAAATCATCATGCCCTATGAGTTAATCCATTCTTCTAAGGCAGTACAATAAAACCCAACTGAGGCCATACATGCACCTTAAGGACTGACAATCTCATCCTGATTTTAGAAACATAAAGACCATTGGGAGATTGTTTATATCTGTCCTGCATCTCAATAATATGACAAACCCAAGAGATCAAGACATCAAAGTGAAATGAAATGCCACATCTCTAATTTTGATAAATGTGTATTTTGGTTCATTATGATTGACTGGTTTCACATTTCTTCTAAGAGTCACTAAAAGGCTATCATGATTGCTTGCTTGCTTGCTTACTTTTTTATATCTCTCTTTGTACTTTTGGATAGTTTTGTGTATAGACCACATTTCACAGAGTTTGAAGTTCAAGTTAGCATGGCATTTATAGAAACCTTTTTTCACTATTAATTAAATAACAATATGCATTACACATATCATTTGTGAAAAAGTGAAGGTATAGAACAGCTCTTTTGTTAACCCTTTCAGAAAAAAGATACCTCATCATTGATATGAAATCTGTTTCCACGGCTTTTTATAGGACAGATTGACATTTAGCCTTAGCACAACCCTTTGCCACAGAATCCTGACGTTTTGTCCAGCTCAGATATGCTGCCTCAAAGAGTTGTGGTGAAGGCACACATATAACCTTAAGAAAAAGTCACTATATTTTTAAAGACTGTGTAGCTGCCATATTTGATACCATTCAAAACCCTCCACAATCTGGCCCAAGCTCATTTTATTAAAAATCTATATTCCCTCTCTAAATCCTTAACTGTAGACATTGAAACACAGTGATGGAGCCTATACCTCAACATCAATCTTTTCTTGAGTTCCCCCTACCAACTGAAATGCCCTGCATTATTTCTCTCTCTCTCTCTCTCTCTCTCTCTCTCTCTCATATGTCTCTTTTCCTCTCGATAAGATCTAAATCAAGTTGCAAGGTTTTTTTGTTGTTGTTTGTCTTACGACTTCCAATAATTTTAGCTTTTTTCTCTGTGGTTAAAAAGCACAAGTTTAGCATGAATTAAACTCCTTTTGCAAGCAAAAAATAAAAAAAAATAAAAAGAGAGAAGCTAGAATACTCAAACACAAAGATAAAACCTGAATAAGCAAATGTATGGACTGTAGAAAGGGAAAACCCTGAGACCTTTGGCACTGGAGAACAATTATGTTCAGTGGTCTTACATGAAGTGAACTTTCAGTAACTCATTCTTAGCCTTCCTTCATTCAGCATCCGAAAAGACAGAAAGGAAACAAACAAACAAAGCACCACCAAGTTTCCAACTTCATAATCACTTACATACACAGTGTAAGAAAAATGCTGCAATAATCACAAAAATTGGAGGCAAGGAGAAGATACAGGACAGTTGTCTTTAAAATGAAATATCTTTCACATTTTAAAGCTGCCTTTAAAATGAAAATATCAGAAACATTTTCTGAAAGATTTTAATATGTGAGAGCATCTCTTTGTGACATTACTAAAAGCAAAATCGTTTAGTACTTTAGAAGTGTTAATGAATTAGACTGTGAAGTAACAGAATGCAGGAGCAAATCCCTACTATCTAATTCACTTTCCACCACAAAGTAGATGCTTTAAAAAGCTTACGGAGGCCAGGTGTGGTGGCTTATGCCTGTAATCCCAGAACTTTGAGACGCTGAGGCAGAAGGATCACGAGGTCAGGAGATGCAGACCATGGTGAAACCTGTCTCTACTCAAAATTAAAAAAATTAGCCAAGCATGGTGGCGGGCACCTGTAGTTCCAGTTATTTGGGAGGCTGAGGCAGGAGAATGGCATGAATCCAGGAGGAGGAGCTTGCAGTGAGCTGAGATCATGCCACTCCACTCCAGGCTGGGTGACAGAGTGAGACTCTATCTCAAAAAAAAAAACAAAAAACAAAAAACAAAACAAAGCTTATGGAGAGGAAGAGTCAACATGATAAAAATGGCAATAGTGCCCAAAGTAATTTATAGTTTTAATGTTATATAGCCAAGACAATCCTAAGCAAAAAGAACAAAACTGGAGGCATCACGCTACCTGACTTCAAACTATAGTACAAGGCTACAGTAACGAAAACAGCATGGTGCTGGTACCAAAACTGATGTATAGATCACTGGAACACAACGGAGGCCTCAGAAATAACACCACACATCTACAACCATCTGATTTTGACAAACCTGACAAAAACAAGCAATGGGGAAAGGATTCATTATTTAATACATGGTGTTGGGAAAACTGGCTAGCCATATGCAAAACACTGAAACTAGACACCTTCCTTACACCTCATACAAAAATTAACTCAAGATGGATTGAAAACTTAAACTAAGACACAAAACCATTAAAACCCTAGAAGAAAACCTAGGTAATACCATTCAGAACATAGGCATAGGAATACACTTCATGACTAAAACAACAAAAGCAATGGCAACAAAAGCCAAAATTGACAAATGCAGCCTAATTAAACTAAAGAGCTTCTGCACAGCAAGAGAAACTATCATCAGAGTGAACAGGCAACCTACAGAATGGGAGAAATTTTTGTAATCTATCCATCTGACAAAGGGCTCATATCCAGAATCTACAAGGAACTTAAACAAATTTACAGGAAAAATACAAACAACCCCAATAAAAAGTGGGCAAAGGATATGAACAAACACTTCTCAAACGAAGACATTTATGCTGTCAATAAACATATGAAAAAAAGCTCATCATCACTGGCCATTAGAGAAATGCAAATCAAAGCCACAATGAGATACCATCTCATGCCAGTTAGAATGGTGATCATTAAAAAGTCAGGAAACAACAGATGCTGGAGAGGATGTGGAGAAATAGGAACACTTTTACACTGTTGGTAGGAGTGTAAATTAGTTCAACCATTGTGGAAGACAGTGTGGTGGTTCCTCAAGGATCTAGAACCAGAAGTACCATTTGACCCAGCAATCCCATTACTAGGTATATACCGAAAGGATTATAAATTATTCTACTACAAAGACACATGCACATGTATGTTTATTGTGGCACTATTCCCAATAGCTAAGACTTGCAACCAATCCAAATGCCCATCAATGATAGACTGGATAAAGAAAATGTGGCACATATATTCCATGGAATACTATGCAGTCATAAGAAAGGATGAGTTCATGTCCTTTGCAGGGACATGGATGAAGCTAGAAACCATCATTCTCAGCAAATGAACACAGGAAAAGAAAACCAAACATCACACGTTCTCACTCATAAGTGGGAGTTGAACAATGAGTACACATGGACACAGGGAGAGGAACATCATACACTGGGGCCTGTCAATGCCTAGGGGCTAGGGGATGGATAGCATTAGGATAAATACCTAATGTAGATGACGGGTTGATGGATGCAGCAAACCACCATGGCACATGTATATCTATGTAACAAACCTGCACGTTCTGCACCTGTATCACAGAAGTTAAGTTAAAATTAAAAAATTTAAAAATAAAGATAAAATGGTGGGAAATTTTAAAGGCTTATTGAATAATAAATAAATACATAAGTAAATAAAAGTATTATGATATTCTGGCATTCTACCTGGAATTCTCCATATGAGAAAAATAGTGCATGGCTATCCAAAACCCAACACCGATACAACCTTTCTCTTATTCTCTATTAGCACCTGTAGAAATTAATGACAATTGTCCATGTGCGGTGGCTCACGCCTGTAATCCCAGCACTTCGGGAGGCTGAGGCAGGTAGATCACAAGGTCAGGAGTTCGAGACAAACCTGGCTAATATAGTGAAACCCCATCTCTACTAAAAATACAAAACTTAGCTGGGTGTGATGGTACATGCCTGTTGTCCCAGCTGCTCGGGAGGCTAAGGCAGGAGAATCGCTTGAACCCGGGAGATAGAGCTTGCAGTGAGCCAAGATCACACCACTGCACTCCAGCCTTGGCAACAGAGACAGAGAGATTCCATCTCAAAAAAATAAAAATAAATAAATAAATAAAAAAGAAAGAAATTAAAGACAATTAAGCCTGACATTCTATCCATCTGAACCTGGTAATGTCCTCGAAATCCTTTTCTACCTAAAGTTCCCATCAATCTGAATCGGCCTGCAGATTGACCACCCATGCATAGACTAATGGGCAATTATGTTCTCTTGAGTAAGTTACCATGTAAATGACCTTGAAACATAACCAACTGATGAAATAGCTTTCTTAGAAACAAACATTTGTTGATGTGATTCTGACATTAACAAGAGTCTTATTTTCTTGTGTGATCTTGCTGTTCTATCTGGTCTGAACTATGTCTGAACATTCTTTTAATGGGTCACCAGGCTTAAAATGAGTTTATGCGTGTTGAGATCCACTACATGCCTGGAAGAAAATGTCATGTGGTTTTCTTTTTTTTTTTTTTAAAGATGACCTCTTTACCTGGGATGGAAATGGTGACAGAAGTTCCAAAACACCGATGGGAAGCGCATATGAAAATGCCCACATTTGTCATGGTTTCTTGATACATGAAAAATGTGTCATGAAGTTGAATTTCTCCCTTAAAATTTTATCTTTTCATAACCATGAACTAAGATTAACTTTTTTCTTTCTTCTGCCAAATGAACAGTGTCTTTTAATAATTTTTTTGTTATAAAAATTATATTATTCAAATTCCCCTGCACTTAAATTGTTTCAATACTTTCCAACTTTGAACTCAAACTCTTTCCCCAAGACCAAGACCAGAGTTGGGAAAAGAACCCCAGAATGAGACAATTCTTTCTGAAAAGCAGCAGTACTAAAGCATCCTGATGCACCAACAAAAGCTGTTTTCCATAAAGGGTCCCTATGCAAAATTACTAATCTGCTAATACAGTACAATATTGGAATGTTAATTAATTAGATTTTTGTGCTTTGCCATGAGTAAAAGAAAATCTAAGGCATTCACTATTGCTCTCCTAAATGAATCTCCAAAGGAATACGCATATCATTCTCTAACATTTTTGTTGACTTGAAATGACAGCATGTTAGAATCACCTTCATCACTAACACCTTGTAACTTTCATTCCTCTTGTGGTCCTGGGAATTCTTAGTTTTTATTTAAAGGAAATTCAGCTGACAATAGGTGGCATCATATTAACCCAATGGAAGAATCTAATAAATAACAAATCCAGGTCTAATCTGTCTTACTGCTATCTGCTAAGTATTTGTTCATCGTTGAAATTGTCTGAATTGTTCCAGAACTTGAGCCTTTTAATTGTCTCTTTCAAGGCAGCCAGCAGTCAAAGAAGTTAAGGACCACACTAAAACAAGTCATCAATTCCACGTGTTAATAGACTAAGACAATGTACATGAGTACTGGGTGACAGAGATCAAGTAAATTGTGGCAAGTACCCACTAACAAATATATATATATATATTCTACTTTACTTATATAGCTAAATGATATGACTGTGTTTCAAAATTTTTGTTAAATGATAAAATCCTTCTTTGAAATAACTCTTTTATTCACCACAAAAAATAATATTTGTTTATTAAATTGATAGCATCTACAAATTATAAAGCCCGTAAATAATCCCAGACTTTTAAATGAATGGAAATATTTGAAATAAAATGTTATGAGTGGAATTTGAGCCTTCAGCTTTCAAATTTTAAATTCTGTTTTGGTTGTTCAATATCATAAAAACTATTTGTACATATAAAATGTTTCGCATATCAAAATTTTACACAATACATCCTCCAATTTCCAAATACTTTTCATCTTATCAATCCAGAAGGTTGAGAGAAGGGAAGCATGAAATTTTTAAGAACACTTTTAAAATTCATTGTTCTAAATACAACTTTTAAATGAGAAATATCCTAAACTTATAGTAATTGCTGGATAAATCTATAATTAAATCTTATGACAAAGTATTTCATGTATTCCCTTGTACTTGCACAATTAACTATTGGATTTAATGAGTTATATCTGAGATTCACCTAGCATTCAAATCAATATGGCCTAGGCATAATGATGTAGCATGTTTACTTGAAAAACTTTGTGGAAATAACTATGAGCAGGCCCAGGGTTTTTAAAAAACAACTGCAGATCTATAAACTTCCTAATTAATTGCACATTGATAAGTTATTAGAATCTCCTTCAGGAGATTTATTCTGAGGTCTGCATAAAAATGAGGTCAACTGGAAATCAAAGTTAATGCATTAGCGATCTCCTATGTGTTCACTTATGGTATATATTATATACGAATATGCTGTTTGCTTTTCTATTAGACTTTAAAAGTAAATGATATTATAAAACATAATTTGAATCTTGCTTTTTCTGAATTTTGCATTTCCTTCATAGTCTTGTGTAGCATTTATCGATCTTGGTTCATCACCTGAGATGTGCTAAATATTTTTGTAACACGTTCTTCTGTATATATCTATTTCTGGCAATCTATTAGGTCTGACTCTGACCCTTATCCTATGGAAATGGCAAGGAATTCAATCACAGTATTTTATTGTACAAGTGAGTTCTTTTTAGGCATGTGAGATAAATTTCTAGAAATTTATATCACACATAGAGGCAGAAACCAGGTAAATTTCAACCACCTGACTGTTGCTATTGTTTCCCTTATCTGAAGTCATATTGTCCCCTGGTGTGACTAGTTGTTTTCCTGCTTTCCTTCCAAGTAGGGATGTGGTAGGCTTTTGGTAATCTAAGTACCCTGCTTCCTGGGATCCAGTCTACCTGAGTGCACACAGAAATAGTAGACCTTTGAGTAATTGCCACTTACCTGGAACATGGGTATCTACTTTTCCAGATGTACACACTAACTTTCACTGCCCATTCAAAAAATAAATTTAATTTAACTTCTACTCCAATTCAATTCTACCCCCTTTATCTCTCCTCTCGTTTGGAATATCTAACACGATATCCTTTTTTTTTTTTTTTTTTTTTTTGCATTTTTCACAAGATAAAGGAAGAGAGGCTACCTATAAGCAACTTTTAATTTTTTCCTACAAAAGCTTCCAAAATAATATAACACTAAAGGAAAAGGGGGAATTAGGGGGCAAAGTGATGAGAATAATTATGATATAACAAACAACATTTTGATTATTCTACAAAAGCAAAATAAAAATAATGAAAATTAATATGCAAGTAAATCTGCTGTAATTGCAATTCATCCTCTAATTTTTTCTCAGATATTTAGCACTTGACAAATGAGGTTTGTGGTGTTCTGGTAATAAGAAAGTGAGGATCCAAATGTTTCTGGAAATTCTGCTAGGAGAGTCATATATATATATACATAAATATAAATTTATATAAATATAAATATATGCATATAACTCTCCTAGCAGAATTTCCAGAAATATTTGGATCCTCACTTTCTTA
>NW_012107686.1:1240686-1286913 GCF_000951045.1 Mandrillus leucophaeus | reverse complement strand
TTTTTAAGCTCCAGAAGAGAATCTTTTACTTTAGCTTTATCATTGGTGTCTACCCTCCTTCCTATGGTCCTCCTTCCTCAGATGGCAGTGGAAGAAACTTTTCCCACCTAAGTCTCCCATAATTGGGCTCAATTTCAATTGATAAACCATTGCTGTGACTCTGAACTGCTAATGAACAGCAACGTAATGGAATGGAGATGAGCAAAAAAGCCAAGGATCATGAAGAAAAAATTGAAAGAACGTAAAGAAAGGTGAGAAACAGTAAAAAAGGAAAACAGACAAAAACTAGAATTGGTTCTAAGATACTTACTAGCTTATTCACAGGTGATATTTGGAGTAAATCTAAGGCAAATATTACTTTTTATTCTCCCTGTTTTCTTCTTCTGATACTTTACTCTTGAGCAAACACTGATTTAGCACTTAGCTGCTTGCAAATAATTTATTAAGAATATATAATGGAATGCATAATATAGTCTTAATTTGAGTAGAGGTTTATCGTTTGTTTTGGCAGTTGAAACCATAGTCAATGTATTTGAGGACCTAATGCCAAGATTTTAGAAAAAATAAGACTAAATAAAAAAGTTTTTGCAGTAGTCTACAAATAGGGTGGAACCATCTACTTTTTCTGTTTATACTATACACATAGAATGATTAATCCATTACTGATCTTAAAAATATTCTTGAAGCTAAACAAATGCATCAGTCTACTTCTAATGGCATAGGTAGACTAATTTTGGTGGCATTAAACTCTAAATACTGTGGAGTTTTATTTGTACTCTCCCTTCCTGTATTAGTCCATTCTCACACTGCTAATAAAAACATATGTGGGACTGGGTAATTTATTTAGAAAAAGAGGTTTAATTGACTTACATTTCAGCATGGCTGGGGAGGCCTCAGGAAACTTACAATCATGACATAAGGGGAAGCAAACATGGCTGCAACGAGAAGAAGAATGAGTGTTCAATGAAGCAGGGAGCCCCATATAAAACCATCAGCTCTCATGAGAACTAAATCACTGTCATGAGAACAGATGGGGGAAACTGCCCCCATGATTCAACTGTCTCCACTGGGTCCCTCACATGACACATGGGGATTATCACAAGTATAATTCAAGATATTTGGGTGGGGACACAGCCAAACCATATCATTCTGCTTCTGGCCCCTCTCAAATCTCATATCCTCACAATTCAAAACACAATCATACACTTCCAACAGTCCAACAAAGTCTTAACTCATTCCAGCATTAACTGAAAAGTCCAAGTCCAAAATCTCATCTGAGACAAGGCAATTCCCTTTGCCTGTGAACCTGTAAAATCAAAGCAAATTAGTTACTGTACAATGGGGGTACAGGCATTGGGTAAATCCACCCATTGCAAATAGGAGAAATTGGCCAAAACAAAGATGGTACAGGCCTAATGCAAGTTCAAAATCCAATAGGGCAGTCATTAAACCTTGAAGTTCCAAAATGACCTCCTTTGAATCCATGTCTCACATCCTGGTCACACTGATGCAAGAGGTGGGCTCCTACGGCCATTGACAACTCTGCCCTGTGGCTTTGCAGGATACAGCTCCACTCTTGGCCACTTTCACAAGCTGGCATTGAGTGTCTGCAGCTTTTCCAGGCACATGGTGCAAGCTGTCAGTAGAGCTACCATTCTGGGATCTGGAGGACTGTGACCTGCTTCTCACAGCTCCACTAGGCAGTGCCCCATTGGGGACTCTATATGGGGGCTCAGACCCACATTTTCCTTCCACACTGCCTTAGTAGAGGCTCTCCATGAGGGCTCTGCTCCTGCAGGAAATTTCTGCCTGTACATCCAGGTATTTCCGTACATTCTCTGAAATCTAGGCAGAGGTTCCTAAAACACAATTCTTGACTTCTTTGTACCTACAGGCTCAAGACCACATGGAAGCTGCCAAGGCTTGGGCTTTCATGCTCTGAAGTCATTGCCAGAGCTGTACCTTGGTGTGTTTTAGCCATGGCTGGGACACAGGGCACCAAGTCCAAAGACTGAACCAAGCTGCAAAGCCCTGGCTCTGGCCTATAAAACCATTTTTTCCACCTAGGCCTCTAGGCCTGTGATAAGGAGAGGCTGCTGTAAAGTCCTCTGACATGTCCTGGAGACATTTTCCCCATTGTCTTAATGATTAATATTTGACTCACAGTTACTAATGCAAATTTCTGCAGCCAGCTTGAATTTCTCCTCAGGAAATGGGTTTTTCTTTTCTATCACATATATCACTAGGCTGCAAATTTTTCAAACTTTATGCTCTGCTTTCCTTTAAAACAAAAGTTTCATTTCCAAACTATATCTTTGTGAATACATAAAACCAATGCTTTTAACACCACACAAGTCACTTAATTGAATGCGTTGCTCCTTACAAATTTCTTCCTCAAAATACTGTAAATCATTTCTCAAGTTCAAAGTTCCATAGATCTCTGGGGCTTGGGCAAAATGCTGCCAGTGCCTTTACATACCAAGAGTGAACTTTACTCCAGTTCCCAGGAAGTTTCTCATCTCCATCTGAAACCACCTCAGCCTGAATTTCATTGTCAATATCACTATCAGCATTTTGGTCAAAGCCATTCAATAAGTCTCTAGGAAGTTCCAAACATTCCCACGTTGTCCTGTCTTTTGAGCCCTACAAGTTTCTGGGAAGTTCTAAACTTTCCCACATTATTCTGTCTTATGCTTAGTCCTCCAAATAGTTCCAACCTCTGCCTTTATCCAGTTTTAAAGTTGCTTCCACATTTTTGGATGTCTTTACAGCAGCACCCCACTCTCTGTGGTACCAATTTACAGTATTAGTCTGTTCTCACACTGCTAGTAAAGGCATACCTAGGACTGGGTTATTTATGAAGGAAAAAGCCTTAATTGACTTACTGTTCAGTATGGCTGGGAGGCCTCAGGAAACTTACAATTGTGGCAGAAGGGGAAGCAAACACCTCCTTCTTCACATGTGGCAGCAAGAAGAAGAATGAGTGCCAAGTGAAGGGGGAAGCCCCTTGTAAAACCATCAGATCTTGTGAGAAGTAACTCACTATTATGAGAACAAGATGGAGGAAACCAACCCCATGATTTATCTCCATCTGGTCTCTCCGACCACACATGAGGATTCAGGAAACTACAATTCAAGATAAGAGCTGGGTGGGGACACAGCCAAACAATATCACTTCCATTTTGTCATAATCTTATAATTAGAAAAGACCAAAAAGGCAGTCCAATCCAGTCACAGTCAGTATACTATGTTTCTCTTCTTTCAGCTAGAGTCATTGAACTGTGCAGGACTGCCTCTATGATGGCAATTTAAAATTTGCAAGGCAGCCACTCTCATATTGCTCATTTCCTAAAAGTCAACAAGAACATCTTTTTATTTCAACTAAATTAGTTCATATTTGATTTCTACACCTAAGGGTTTGAATTTTTGGAGTTAAGTTTTATTATTTCTTCCATATGATGGCTTCATAAATATTTTCACACACTATCAAGTCCATCTGTGAAATATCTTCTCTTCACTATTCATCTTAAGCTCTTTCGGTCAATCCTAAAATTATAGGATTTGAACTCCCCTTGTCCTTTCCTTCAGAATACACTGCCTGCTCATAATTTTCTTGTAATATCTGGAAACTTTGGAAATTAAAATGTGGCAATTTATCCTTAAAATATGTATAACTGTGTATTTATCCTTAAGATATTCCTAAGGTAATAAATAACATTTATCCTTAAAATACACATATTTAAGTTTTGTATATTAACTTAAATCATGTTTGTTATTAATTTGAAAAATCTCAAATTATATAATAAGTATCAAAGATTTCATATACCAATAATTTAAATTTGTTAAGATTTTGTCTTAGTTTTATTTGAAATTTCATTTTACACGTCTCTGAATAATGTGTAGCTTTCTGACATTTTATTTCACTTGTCTCTGGATAATGCATAGCTTTTTGACATTTCATTAAATGTAATTAAAATATGCTATTCATATCCTTACTGACGTGCATTTAAGATCACTTCTGTATAAACAATAATGCAAGTTTAAATAACTTGACTGTGTTATATTAACAGATCCGTCTGTTCGGTTCATAGAATGTTATGCTTTATAATACAGGTTCTATAATACAGCGCAGATTAAATCTGAAACAGGAGAGCATAAAAATAGATTTTTATATTTCATAAATATAATAGATTCCTAGGTGACTTAATTTACCTAAGATATGAAGAACATTCAATACTTTTTTGATTTTAGAGAAAACTCAGCAGTCTGAACTTGTTTTTATTGCCCTGGTTTGGATAAATTGGCTTAGTACTTTTTTAAATTGGAAAAATATAGCAAGACTTTTCCCCTTTTTTTTCCTAGCCATCCACAAATTTTTTGTTTGTTTTTTTTTCACCCAGTCTGGAGTGCAATGTGCAGTGATGTGATCGCAGGTCCCTGCAGCCCTACCTCCTGGGCTCAAGCTATCCTCCCATCTTCTGAGTAGCAGAGAGTACAGGGAGGTACCACCATGCCTGGCTATATATATATATATTTTTTTTTTTGTTAGAGATGGAGTTTCCCTATTGTGCCCAGACTGGTCTCAAACTTCTGCGCTCAAGCCAGTCTCCTGTTTCAGCCTTCCAAATTGCTAGGATTATAGGCATAAGCCACCATGCCCAGCAAAATGCTTCTTTACTTGTCTAAAAGATATTTTATTCTATCAAAATATAAATGTTTATTCCTCACTTACACCACAAATAAGCCTAGTCCGTGTAGGTAAAAACCAAAGTACTCACTGATATTCAGTTCCAGAGATGCTGTTATGTACTTTCATTAACCAACCTTCTTATATGGGATTGTAATAGAGTAGGAAGATAATTGGTTGGAGCCTGGACCTTCCTCTCTCTCTCTTTCTTTCTTTTTTTTTTTTTGTTGTTGTTATTGTTGTTGTTGTTTTTGAGACAGAGTCTTGGTCTGTTACCCAGGCTGGAGTCAAATGGCATGATCTTGGCTCAGTGCAACCTCTGCCTCCCGGGTTCAAGTGATTCTCCTGTCGCAGCCTCCTGAGTAGCTGGGATTACAGGCACACGCCACCACGCCTGGCTAATTTTGTATTTTTAGTAGAGACAGGGTTTCACCATGTTGGTCAGGATGGTCTTGAACTCCTGAACTCGTGATCCACCAGCCTCGGCCTCCCAAAGTGCTGGGATTATAGGCATGAGCCACTGCACCTGGTCTTATCTCTTAAATTCAGCGCCTGCGCTACTTCAGTGAATGGCACAGATTCAAAGTCTGGGAAGAGAATACTTTTTATTTTCAAGGTGCCCTTCTTAACAAATATTATTTTAATAATACCAACAGTGAATGTTTTCAACTTTCTAGAATATAATTCTTCTACTTGTTGTCATGGTCACCACTTCTTAGCTTTTCCAGTTCTCTGTTTTCCAGATATGACGAGGTTCTATTGTTGCTCACATTGATTATCTGCTATTAACACAACAACTGGAGACACACTGACAACTCTTATTGTTAGCTTTAAAAATAGCATTCCCAAAATGTCAATGAAGTTGCATACTGGTCAAGCTTTTTAGCACAATTAAAATTATTTGATTTATT
Organism: Mandrillus leucophaeus; assembly: GCF_000951045.1. Taxonomy (NCBI): domain Eukaryota; kingdom Metazoa; phylum Chordata; class Mammalia; order Primates; family Cercopithecidae; genus Mandrillus; species Mandrillus leucophaeus. The sequence continues at coordinate 1,281,315 of NW_012107686.1, read as the reverse complement.
TACAGAGTTATTATTTCTTTCCTTAGATCAGGTCATGCACCAGAAAATTTTATCCTTGGGTAACACTGGCAAACATCTTACTTTTAGGAGGCCCTCAGAAAATAATTATTACACACTAGTTCCATCAAAGGCTTAGTCAACTTATTATCACAGACATAGCACACACAAGGTAATAATTCAAATTTCAATACAATTCTATAAGCATCTAAAATCAATTCACAGATCACTCCTTCCAAATATGAATATGATGTAAACAATACACAAAAATTTCAATTAGATTATAAGTACAGTCTGTGACTCAGGCCCTATCTTAGCATGGGAAGCTTTTGTTTTAATTAATTCTACTTTTGAGAGGAATTACTTGATGCTGTCTTGGAATAATAAAGATAAGTCCCCAAATCCTGTTTCCAAAACTTATCAGTTTTTTGTTGTTTGCTTATTCATGTTAGACAAGTTAATAACTTTCTTTTTAAACTTTAGAGCTTTTACATTGTTTTCAGGTATATAATGTGTGTATGTGTGTGTGTGTGTGTGTGTGTGTATTCTTCCTGGAATACTGGTACCATGTGATGTTGACAGTGGCATAAGGGGTGGATAATAAGAGTAACCAGGGTTCTAGAGCAACAAACATTGGATAGTTTATAGTTGATTGCTAGCAGAAAAATACTGCCAACTGTTCACCAATCCACATCCCACTTAAAAGCCCATCAGTAGAGAATGGGGTTAAGTAAACGATGATATAGCCATATTATAGATAATATAGACCATTTAGGCTGGACGTGGTGGCTCATGCCTGTAATCCCAGCACTTTGGGAGGCTGAGGCAGGCAGATCACGAGGTCAGGAGATCGAGACCAGCCTGGCCAAAAAGATGAAACCCTGTCTCTAATAAAAATTCAAAAATTAGCTGGGCATGGTGGTGCACACCTGTGGTCCCAGCTTCTTGGGAGGCTGAGACAGGAGAATCACTTGAACCCGGGAGGTGGAGGTTGCAACGAGCCGCGATCATGTCACTGCACTCCAGCCTAGCAACAAAGTGAGATTCCGTTGCATATATATATACCATTTAAAAGGATGATTAAATTTTATGACTGCTTTCACAGGAAAATCTTCCAAGAGTGTTAATGAGTGAAAAGGATTTAGTGTTACATAAGATGTTACATTTACATTAAAATACATCAGAGAATCAGAGAAACACAGTTACAAATAGAAATAATTCTACATATTTAATAATAAACTTTCATAAGTATTTTTATAAGAAGTATGGAAATAGGATATCCTCTGGAAAGATAAATACTAGATTTAAAATAGTGATTATCTCTGGGCAGTACACTGATTTTGGACTGTGGGTGTACATCAACAGAAATATAAACTTAATGCGTTATGTCTAGAAACTTAAAAATAAGAATGTTTTAATCATGTATAAAACAAAAAGGGGCCGGGCGCGGTGGTTCAAGCCTGTAATCCCAGCACTTTGGGAGGCCGAGACGGGCGGATCACGAGGGGTCAGGAGTTTGAGACCAGCCTGGCCAACAAGGTGAAACCCCGTCTCTACTAAGAAAATGCAAAAAGCTAGCCGGGCGAGGTGGTGGGTGCCTGTAGTCCCAGCTACTCCGGAGGCTGAGGTAGGAGAAAGGCGTGAACCCGGGAGGCGGAGCTTGCAGTGAGCTGAGATCTGGCCACTGCACTCCAGCCTGGGCGACACAGCGAGACTCCGTCTCAAAAAAAAAAAAAAAAAAAAGCTTGCAGTGAGCTGAGATCTGGCCACTGCACTCCAGCCTGGGCGACACAGCGAGACTCCGTCTCAAAAAAAAAAAAAAAAAAGGATGTTTTTATTGTTTTAATTGTCAAACACCTTCTAGTGAAAATACAAGCTGATTTCCACATAGGTGTTCAGTGAGACATATTGTAACAAAACACCAAGAATCACCTGTAACTGGCACATTTTTTTGAAGGCAAACTACTTGCCAATAGTTTGTTTCCTTGGTTAAAACACTACTGCTACATTTTATCATTTTAAATTTTGAGGATTATGTATATCGTATCAAATATTAACATTTACTCTACCATGACTACCATAAATACAGAATCAGAGCTTCGTGAATTAATTATTTATTTTCCATAGGAGCCAAATAAACTGAATTAAAGCTAAATTACAAACAATAAACAATTTAATTTTAGTTAATGTATTAAAAGTGGAAAAGTCCTTGCTCAAAAGAACTTAGAAGAAAAATACAAAGATGTATGGAGTTGTTAAAAAGAAAAAGATCACTGCAGTAATCAGAGAAGCTCTCAAACATTCAGGCACTTAAACCTTGAGTATACACATCCAGGGTTCTCTTTTATCAACTATTCATCTCTAGTAGGCTTTTTTTTTTTTTTCTTTCATTTTGATGAGGTCCACAGGTAACTTTTTCCAGCAGCTCCCAATATACCTCCCCTTTTCTGGGGCTAATTTGCACAATCTTCTCCTTCAGGTCCACATTACAAAGTGAGAGAATTCCTGGAGAAGAACTGTCAGGAACTGTCACTGCCCCTTCCTGGTCAATAAATGAGACAAGGGGTCCAAAAGACTGTGATTGTACAGGTCTGAGTAGTGGAAACTCAAGAGTAGGAATCCCACTCAAATCTCACCATTGAAATTGAGAATAAGCAATTTCCTCCTCCCTACTCAAATGAGTAGGGAGACTGCTGGCATTGGGGGTTGGTAGGTGGTGTATAGAGTACTAGTTGATGTCTACTACAGAGAAAATATCAGTAGGTATACAACATAATATTGGTTACTTACTCTCACTTGCCAAATGATTTTATACAGACAACATTGCCAACCTTCCAATCGGAGTGGGCTCTTTGATCATGCTTGATATACATTTTGTATTTGTGCATTTGTCACCTTTCTTTTCTTGGATGCATATTTTTCAGTATTGTACCTAATCTTCTAATTTTATTTATATTTTCCCTCTCAGAAAACTATCTTTACTTTCTCTTAATCATTCTTAGTAAATAAAATATACCTTAAACACCATAGATCACATTGGAAAAACCGGAGCAAAAAATTTACTATGCTATATATATGTATATGTATATATTGATGAGATATATGTATATGTATATATCGATGACATATACATATACAAATGTATATGTATATATGTATATAAACATATATGTATATATAGATAAATACATAATATGAAAATTTTAAAATAGAATGTTTATGAAGATTTGATACTATTGTTAGATAAGCTTGTAAATATTTTGTACCTTGAGGTAAATGAAACTTCAAACAACAATTGGATTTTACAGCACGTATCTTGGTCTGCATATATTGGAATGCAGTTATTGACCTGCATAAACTAAGCAGGAAAGATCAAGAGAAACCTGATCTTTAAACATAGCACCTGTCTATCATTTTTCCCCCCACTGGCATGACATCTAATAACAAAAATAAAACAAATTTCTGTGAGTCAGACTGCCTCACACGTCTGCCACTGGACTGGAACATTGCAGAGCATATTCTCCTGCTGGTTTCATGATTTTACTTAAGTCACTCACAATTTGGGCAGCTTGGTGCCTTCATTGCTCTCCCAATATGTTAATAATCATCTCTTACTAATGTCAAGGAGGAGTGAGTTAAACCTACTCTAAGGGAGTAGCATAGGAGTTCAATACACTTCTTCCATAAGATATCTTATTCTTATGCCTCTTCACATATGATCTTTCTAAGTTGCTCTCAATTCTATTCCTCTTCTGTCCTCTGGGACTTTGTCCAATTATTCTTTCCATTTCTTTCTTCTGCTTTTATCTATCACCAGTTCAAAGGGTCAATAAAAATGTTCACTTCTTTTCTACCCTAAAAAAAGTATCTTAATCTTGCTTCTAATTTAAGTATCATACTTTTATCTTTTACAACAAAACAGTATCAAAAGTTGAATGTAGCTTTTCTGATTTCAATTTCTCATCTTCTACTCATTCCTCAAAGTATTACAATCTTATTTTGTCCCATAAATTGACCTTACAAGGGAAATTAATGACCTCTAAGTTGCCAAAATCAACCACAGCCTCTTCTTAGGTTTCATTCCTATAAAATTGCTGCTGCTTGGCAGTACCTTTTTAAGACTCACTTCGTCTTTAATTCTGACAATAATTAAAGATTCTTCTCCCTTTATCTCTCTTGATGTTCTTACCCAGTTTTCAAATGCCCATTCGTTACTTGAATACTTATTTAAAGCATTTGCCATGTTATGTACTAGTATGTGTGTTGCCTTCCCTTTCTCATCCAACATCACTCTATGTTCATCATTGTATCAGTTTTTCTCTTCTTATCTGCTTCATTTCTTTGCAATGTTTTATATATACCTTTGGCATTTATCTATATGATTATAATGGCCAAATCACTGTTACTGATTCTAGCATCTCCTCTGAAGTCTAAGACCATATTTCCAAATTTCCATTGAAAATGTTTGTGAAGTTTTCTCATTGTCACTGAGAATGTTTGCTCTTCACATATGAAATAATAATATTACCTTTCTTATCTGCTCATTTTTTTGAGTTCGAAATTCTCTTCTAACTTAACAAGTTAACCAAGGTAGTGATCTTGAGGTCCTCCTTGACCACTGTCTCTTCTTTTATCGCCACATACAATCTTTATCAAGCCACAAAGTCTATGTCTCCAGAGTGTCTTGGGGACTTTTTTATTCCATTCCAAAACCAACTCCATAGATGAGATTGTAAGTGTTCTCTGGTACCTATCATTTTTTTTCCTTACATTCTACCGGACTGCTACTTGAATTTTCTTCATTACAAAATATCTTGTCCTTTTAGTCTATTGCTCTAATGCCTTCTATAATTTAGATTAAAGTTCTTAATATTAATCATTTAAAGTACTGTCTTTCATATGTAGTATTATCTAAATTTTTCTAAAATATCTCTTTTCCTAATAGAATCCTTTCTAGTCTTCAAGACTTAGGGCAAAGGCCAAGCCCTTCATGAAGCCTTTTCTAATGTTTTGAGTCAGAAGGGATTTCTATCCAGTTAAGACTGTAGCTCAATTAAAGTTCTTACTAAAACATGTCATATAGTGCTGTAAAATTTCTTGGTGGCATAAATCCCAAGCACCACTGCAGCTCTTGGCGCACTTACTTTTCCTAAGAGTTTGTTGAATTGAATCTTTGAAACCTCTGTGTTCGTCTGTATTCATTGTATGGTGAATCAGTTAATATTGGCACCTCTGGCCTACAAAGTTTTGGTTATAAGACCAATCTTGAGGCTCTGATGATACCAAGATGACTTCTTTTTATTCCTTTCCTCTCTAAGTTTAGGAGATTCTATACAAAACTACAGCATGGCTTAGTTGCCTGAACTTGAGTTTCAGAAGTGAACACTTTTCTACTTGTCTAGTTTTTGTTCAGGTTATATAATCTTATTTGTGTACTTTTTAGTCAACAGATGGAGATAATTCCACTTATCATTGGCTTTTCTCATGGGGGAATTGTTTCCATGATCCCTTGAGCAAATCTCTTTCTAAAGTCACAGTTTTCAGAACATTGGCATTCTATCATGGACTATTTAGAAGGAATAGTTTCTTGAATTGCAGCTATCACCAGATGGTGTTGTGATTTTTTGTTTTTGGTTTTTTGGAGAGAATGCTAAAATGGGATTCTGAAGACCTGAGTTCTAGTTCTGATTTTTAAAATAAAAGGCACCATTTCAATTTGTTTGTATGTATTGTATAAAATGTAATTAGAAGAATATTTCTATATGTCTCCAAAAGTAGATATGGAGATGAAAACATTTTATGTTCCAATCTAAAATTGGCCTCTTAATTTTGTGACCTACCTATAATGTTAGTTTTAGCTTCCACTTGCTAATCTGTAAAAGGAAATAATAATTACTACATTAGAGAATTGTTATAAAGATTGAATAAGATAAAGTTTAAGGCATGTATTTTCTGGTACTTAGTCAGAATGCAATACAACATAGCCATATACTACTATGAAAAGTCTAAAGTGCATTTATTATAACAGTATAAATTAGGAATTTTTAAACAAAAATTTTTGAATAGAAATTAAGGGGATCATGAACTGCAATAAGAAAAATATTATAAGTTTATTAATTAATTTCTAGTGGAAATTTAGCATTTCCTTCTATAATGAATGAAGGTGACAAACTATAGTAGGACTATCATTCTCTATAATGTTATCATCAATAAAAGCCACAGATAGTGTCATGTATGATGGTTATTGCAGATATTTCAAAATACAACGTACATTCATCACTACTTCAAAATTACTATACATATTAGATCTGCTGCTAGATATTGTTATTTAATGTCATAAGGAAGCACATATATAAGTATATGTCAAATTTCTACTTACAAATATAGTAACATTAAAATATAATTGGTATCCATTATAATATCATACATTTTATTTTGTACTTTAAACATTGTTTTGGAAGAGTTCAGATGATTCACCAGGCTGCCAAAGAAGTAGCACAAAAATGTTTAAGAACCCTTGTCATAAGTTATTTAGCACAACAACAGTAAAACTGAATTAAGTCTATGAAACTCTTCATACTCAAAGGAATTCTTTTTGTGTATGTAATTATTATTTTTGAAATGGAGCAGCTCTTCAAAGCTGACCAATTTTGGCCAAACCTACCATACAAAAATGTCCTTCTAATTACCCTTGTTCAATGCCTCCAGCTGCCTGTGGCATAAACACTTTAAACAGCTACTCAGCCTTCCTGAGTTTGAAATTGGTTCTTAATTAAAATGGGAAGCAATTACAACCTTATTTATGCCATGGGAACTTAAAATACTTGCCTCTAATATAAAACCGAGGGAGAGCCTATTTTTTGGTGCCAATGCATAACACCGAAGTTGGTTATTACTTTGTATGTTTGTTCAATTTCTTTACAGTTTTTATTTTCTGGGGGCAGTAAAACAGGGATAACATATATCTATATTTTATCTGTATTCAGATATAGATGATAATGATATTGATAAAGATATATAGACATACATGATATAGATAGAGATAGATACAGAAGTAGGTTTTCAGTTTGCTCGCAGGCAACATTTAGAGGTTTGTGAAATTTGTTGTCAGTTTTTGTTTGTTTTTTCTTCAGTTTCTTTTTTCTTTCAGGTTCAAAGTGCATTATGAATATGAGAAACCATCAGTGTGTGATATTGTTCTCTCAGAAACTTTTTAATGTGAAATTTCCGGGTTTAGTAATTTAAAATGTAAATATATATGTATATGTTTATTATGTATATTTGTTTATATTATATATATATGTAGAGTGGGAATCCAATTAGAAGGAAATTTGGAGACAAAAAATATTTTATAGCTCACAAATCATGCACTGTTAGTGGCTGACTTTTCACTCCATGTTAGAAATATGCTGCTTGTGCACTAGATATATCATATGCATGGATATGAAAATACCATACAAGCCCAAATCTCTGCTTTTATTTTATCATGAAAATGTAGTAAATGTCATTTATTTGTTGGGCGAATATAAACTAGCTCTCTCAATGTGCTAATACTTCATTCATTGTATGAAGAACTTGTGGTTCTTTTAGATCTCTGCTGTTAGTTTTACAGCAATGTTCCATTGTCAAGAGAGAAACTTAAAAGCTGTAGGTATAAAACCAACTGAACTTATATGGCTTTTGTTTAGTTTATATACATTGATATGGCAATGGCAATTCATCATCTGAACTATTTCTGGGAAATCAATTATTACTTTCAATATTTTACAGAGATTTTTAGTTTTCATTGGAAAATATTAAAACAATTTAGTGTATATTCCAGTGCTATATGGATGGCTATTCAGAGATTAATGTAGAAGGACAGATATTTTATAATAAAATTTTTAGTAAAAGAAAACAGTAGAGATACTTGTTTAAAAGTATCCAAGACTACTGGATCCATCTGCTATCCCTTTAGGTAAATTTTATTTACATTGAAAGAGTTCATTAGAATAATTGCCCACGGTAAAATAATGGGAAATATTCTTTCAGAGGAGATTGAAAAAATTATCCAGTTCTTTAGAAATCAGAAGTAAAATGTGATATTAAGCCCAATTGGATGGAAAAGTGATCTTAATAAATTTCCTTTCTCCTGAAAATTCATTTGAAAACACAGTGATTTCAAAATGTATATTTTGCATTTGCTCATTTTAAATCATTAGCTAAAACATATTTAACAATTTTGTAAATACATAAGCAAATGGTAGAAATAAAAGCCTGAGGTGATCAAAGTGAAAGTGTTCTTTCTTATTTCTACTTTACATCTACCAATTATTTGAAGCATTTGTCTCCCTAAATGAATAGCCATGTTTGGAGCCAGAGGTCTGAAAATAATTAAAGCATATCAATTGGATATTTCCAAAAGAGAGAATTTTGTTGCCTTTAAAGAGTCTAATTATATTTATAATCACCATCTGTCTATTCCTACTTTCTATTTGCTGGACCTTTCACTAGAGTTTCTCAAAAACACTGTTCGAATTAGATATACCTACAAGATAATTCTAGACAAGATAATTCTGTTGTAGGAATTAGGGTTGGGTTGGGGAGGTCAGTGACTAAAATCACCCTTATTAGGTAATGTCCTATAGTATTTTTGAAGACGAGGATATTTTCCACATCCTACCAAAGTTTAATTTTTGGTTGATCTCAATAAAATGAGTTTGTGGCACTATTTTTGAAACCAGTGTTTTAGAAACAATCAACTTTATGTACTAAAAACAAAACAAATAAAAAACGCTTTAATATAGTCTACTGTCCACCTATTGTGGGCTATTTCTAGAAGTAAATTGTATTATAGCTCCCAAATAACAATGACAATCAATTGCTCTTATGACTCCAAAGCTGCCTGGCATCACACTTAGTAATTTTTTGTTATGGCTCCTTTGCTTGGAAATTTTCATAACATTATAACATATTTTCAATAAATAAAAGTGAAAGCATCTTTGGTAACTCAGTAATCCCATCAGAATAAAGACCTTATGCTACTGTCAAGGGAAAGTTTTACTTCATGATTCCATTAAACCAGTGTACAAATGGACTGGATCAGTCTTAGTAAAAGCTGAAAATTTGAGAAAGCACGAATTTGTCATCTGAAGCCCTCTTATCAATGTTATACTGCTGTACAGTGATACCTAATGCTATATGTTTAATCCTCATCTATCACCATATCCACGTTGCTCCATTAAAGCCTGCTTCTGTGATCTACACAGTGAATTGAACATGACAGACAATAGACAAAATACTTCTTTAATAAAGTAATGATTAAAAGATAGATCCTGATAACTGACCTGAGTACCATGAATTTGAATTTGAGTCAATGTAGTATCTCTCCTAAGGATGCTTGTATGTTAAGAATTATTTCTAATTTTAAATATTTAACTTGCTGATCAAAGAATTTTAGACAATGGAAACAAAATAAAACATTTAGTAGAAAGGAGGCTTTTTAAAGGTTGTTTGAAGGTAATAAGTTATGGTGCAAAGCATCAGTCCAGAGTTTGAATTCCTCACACGGCAACTTTTAAGAAGATGATTCTGAGTTACTGTGAATCTCAGTTTTTTCCACCTATAACACAATGCTAATAACAACTTCAAGGATGTGATAATGACTAAATGAAAGAATAGTCTAAAACATGTACAAATGTCTAAAAGATAAAAAACAATAAATGCAAACTTCCTTTCCTTGAAGTGATATTATATTAGCAACCACCCTCTCAACCAACATGTATGATTATCCTTATCCAGAGTTTAATAGGCAAATATAAATGAATATAATTTTACATTATCTGTTATTTTGAATTCTACAGATGAACTTTGTGGAAATGGTAGATTTTTCCAGATCTTTTTATTCCTATTGAAGTTTTGTCTATCATCATCATCATTACAACATCATTAGCTAAAATGCTTTGTCCAACACTAGTTTATTTGTTGGTGCAACCTGACAGAGAGTAGCAGCTTTTAATTCCTTGTAAGTTGGTGGTCCTGACAACATTAATTTCAGCATGACTAATTTAAACTAGTTTTAATGTATACATACTCACAGCCATACTTTTCGCGATGTATTATGTCAATTCAGTAAATTACAGTTACTGGTCATAACCCAGGGAAGGTATCTAGGAGATTTGTACTGTTTAGGAAAGACAAACCCTTGTCTTACCATGACCCAAAAGAGCTACATACTATGTTTAATAAATAAATAGGGTATAGAAAACCCATCAGACAACAACAAGAAAAACTCATAAAATACACCTTTTGGAAAAACGAAGGCTAAGGAGAAAGATGATTCTTACCTAGATCTTCAAAAATCATTAAATGAACTATGCAACATTTACCAAATCCTGAAAAACTTTGTAGGATAGACACCTTATGAATGTTGAGGCTCTTAAGAGTGAGCAAAAGCAGGCAGATTTTGTAGGGGGACTGAGATTTGGAAGAAGCAATTGACAAGGATTGCATTTCTCTATGTTATGGCTTTATTCTGAGAGCAGATTTCAGTACAGCTAGAGCAACTACACTGATATAAAAACCTACCATTTTATTAAGGTGATGAACTAGAGGACAGAGTCTATGACAACCACTAAAACCACTGCCACAAGAAAGCGGTAAGATTACAAACTATGCCCAAACTTCTGCCTGACTCTGGATCTGCTCATGGACCAGGGCACAAGGGAGATCCAAAAAAGACTAGCTAAGGAAAACAGAATTGATAAGATTTAAGTTGCTGCCCACTGCATACAAAACAGAGTTTTCAGTTTGATTCTAAATAGTTATTGTTTTCTTAAAACAAAATGAAATTTTTCAGGGAGATGAGGAAGAATCTATACTCTCCATAGCACAACTGTACAATTCCCAAAATATAATTCAAAACTACTAGTCAAAAATATTTTTAAATGATGCTTCTTCTAAACAGTAAAGGCAGTTAATAGATGTCAACCTCAAGATTACCAAGATCTTGAAATTATCAGACAAGTACTTTACAGTCACTATTATTGCTATGCTCAACTAGACAGGAATGTAAGCTTATAATGAATAAAATTATAAGATATATCAGAAATTAAAACCATAAAAAGCTCCAAATGAATACTCTTAAACTGAAAAATAGGAGATTTTTTTTAAAAATCACTGGATAGGCATAATATCAAAAATTCAGTAAACTTAAAGATACAGCAATGGAAATAATTTAATCTGAAGAAGAGAAAACTGAGAGCTATAGCTATAGTTATTATTAAGATATTTACATATTATAGTGTATATTATATTACATTTTATGTTATATTGTATTACTATGCACACATTAGAGAGAGAAATATTGAGAGAGTGCCTCGGGGACCTGTTTGACAGTATCACATGGCCGGAAATAAACACAATTGGAGTTCCAGAAGGAAAAGTGAGTGGGAAAGGGGAAGAAAACAATTATTTGAGGAAATAACAGCCAAAACTTTCCACATTTGGTGAAAAACATAAATTTACACATAAAAGAAGGGCAGCAAACCCCAAAATAGATCAATATGAAAAAAAAAATCCTAGACTCCCACAAATTGCTGAAAATAAAAGGTAAAGAAAAAAATCTCGAGAGTAGCCTCAGAAAAAAACAGCCATTATATAAAAAAGAACAGAATTTAGAGTAACTGCAGACTTCTCATCATAAACTATGTAGAACAAAATTTTTAATGTGTCAAAAAATTAAAATCTGTCAGTACTAACAGATAAAATAATGAAGTCTCAATAAAATAAAATGTTACTTCACATAGCATGTAATGAAAATAAGGCTTTTACTCCAGAAGAATGTCATTGAACTACAGGAATTGGCAATCAGAGGTTGCAGGATATGCTATCAGAACTATAGTATATTGCTTGGAGCAAAGATCAACCATGCCATTTCCATATTACCTTATTTTCTTTTATCATTGATACACATTCAATTTTAGACTATACTAATCTCATGCACATGTATTACCTCTCCTACATAATAAATTGCATGAAGAATGAGCTATGTCTTATTTACCCTTTATGTTCCCATAGAACTTTGCACTTAGTAAGTATGCAAAAATAAACAGTTGAATAACTAAACCTCATAAATAAATACTATCATTATGTCATGGTGAAATAGAGAAATTATTCTCTAACATTGACAGGTATTTGTGCAAGTGTGATTTGCCTCTCTCATGTAAATATTCATTCAGATGAGACTAAAAGGTAAATTATTTGCTTAAGTAATTGGTAATCAAAGATGGATTTTATGCATTTTCATTAAATCACAGATGTATTAGTCTGTTCTCATGCTGCTAATAAAGACATACCCAAGACCGGGTAAAGGAAAGAAGATAAATTGACTCACAGTTCCACATGGCTGGGGAAGTCTCACAATCATGGTGGAAAGCAAATGAGGAGCAAGTCATGTCTTGCATGGCAGCAGGCAACATAACTTGTGGAGGGGAACTCCCATTTATAAAACCATCTGATCCCATGAGATGTATTCACTATCACAAGAACAACACGGCACATCAAAGACATGCCCTTATGATTCAATTACCTGTCACCAGGTCCCTCTCACGACACGTGGTAATTATGGAAGCTTCAAGATGAGATTTGGGTGGCAACACAGTCAAACCATATCAATTAGTAATCTAAAATTATATATCACAAAACAAAGAAATATTAAAAACCCTAGAACAAGTGGTTAAATCTTCTAACTAGTTTTATTCATTCCTTCAGCTATGTTCTGTGGCTCACATTGTATATATGCATTTACCTTCTCCATTTTGTATCCTTTCGCTAATTGAAGGCATCATAGTGCAGTGACTTAAAGAGGGAGCTCTCAAGTCAGAATGCCTGAAGTAAATCCTCAGTTTATAACTTCCTCATAGCACTACTTGAATCATCTCCCTAATATGTATGCCTCAGTTTCCTGATTTGAAAATAGTTATAATAATGGTCCCTACTTTGGAGGGTTGTTGTGAGTACCTAGGACAAAATATACATGTAAAGCACTAGAGAAGTGTTTGGCATATGTTAAGACTTTAATAAATGTTAACTGTAGTTGTGACAGTAGGAGTAGTGGTAACAGTAGATTATCTACAAGAGCAGAAGAATTATTTAAAAGTTCATTTCTACACTTGCAGAAGCAATAAAAATGCAGGTTATGTTGACTTTACCTCTCTTGCATTTTGAAAAAAATTCTTTTAAACTACAGACTGTGTATACACACACTACATACATGACTCTTGGGCAAACATAAGGGTTTTCAGAGATGCTTTCGTATATATCTTTCTAATTTAGTGTCTCTTTTGCCTATATTTTAAAAGTATAATAGAATAAGTTTGAGAGTATGAAAAATTAATTTTTACTTTTTAAAATTTATTTTACTAAGACAAGGTATTTTTGTATAGTAAGAGTTTGTTTTGGTTTGGTTTGGTTATTAATGCTGAAGTCCCTTTGAATATTTGTGAATTCCTTTTTGTGTGTGTGTAAGAAAATAAAAGTTTTAGCATCATGGAAAGGAGAGAAGTCATTCCTTCCTTGCAGATAACTGGAAAGAGGATTTATGAAAAATAATTAAGTGAAACAATATGTAGTGCACACAACTGAAACCCCTGTTTATAACAAATTTGGTTTGGGGAAGAATAAGAGAAGCAGGCTGTAAACTGTTTATGAGAATTTTTCTTTCTTTAGATTAGATAGAAAACAAATCAAACTGATGATGATCTGACTCTGATATTATGAATCAAAGATTATTTTGTACTAGCCAACACAATCCAGCTGTCCATCTGTTCTATTTTATTAAATATCTTCCCTAATTTAGGTAAATTATTTGGGTATATACCATGAAACAGGTAAGTATTAAAAACCCAAGAACAAGTGGTTAAATCTTGTAACTAGTTTTATTCATTCCTTCAGCTATGTTCAGTGGCTCACATTGTATATGTGCCTTAACCTTCTCAACAGTGTTTCCTTCACACACACAGACACATATATATATATACACACATATATATATATATATAGAGAGAGAGAGAGAGAGAGATTTGCTCTAAAGTCTGGATATAGGCAAGGGCTTCTACAAGCGGCATTATATTACTTTCATCAGGAGTCATCCTAAGAACTAATCGCAGCCCTCTGATCCTCTCCAGTTCAGGAAGAGAGTGACCAGTACTACTAAGGCATTGCTCAGAGGGAGGCATTGTCATCTTGCCCACTTAAGGGGAAGTGGAGCTAGGCCCTTGAGAAATTTCTGTTTCAGGGCCAAGGGTGAAGGAATGACAGCAGGAAGATGGAGGAAGCAGATATCTACTGCTATTTCCTCCCATTTTTATCCACTCATTCAATAAGATTTTATTTCATCTTCATTAGGTACCTTATGTTACATATGAGGGAGATCGTAAATTTTTGAAGTAAATACTCAGCAACAGTTTACAAAACAAACTTAACTAACCAAACAATCAAGAAAAAGTATTTTTTTATTTCCTTTTTTTTGAGACGGAGTCTCGCTCTTGTTGCCCAAGCTGGAGTGCAATGGCATGATGTTGGCTCACCACAACCTCCGCCTCCCGGGTTCAAGCGATTCTCCTGCCTCAGCCTACCGAGTAGCTAGGATTACAGGCATGCACCACCGTGCCCGTCTAATTTTTTGCATTTTTAGTAGAGACCGGGTTTCTCCATGTTGGTCAGGCTGGTCTCAAACAACCGACCTCAGGTGCTCCGCCAGCCTCAGCCTCCCAAAGTGCTGGGATTACAGGTGTGAGCCACCCAACCTGGCTGCAAAAGTGTATTTTCTTAAAGTGAACAGAAACTGATTGTGAACATAGATTAAATTGCCTTCTTGAGGTTATGCTGGTGTGTGTTACCACATGCAAATACTAAGAAAGGGACTGACAATAAGGAGCCTTATCTCAGTGGGACATACAATGAAAAGTAGTAAGGCCAGGGTCACATGTAGATGAGGAGAGAAAGTCAAGTATTCATGGTCTTGCATCTGCTTCTTGACCGACTCCTACTCATCTCATGCCACTTTCTCCTCCTCTCATCTCCCTAGCCTCAGCTCTTCCCTTCTTCAAAGTTTACAACTCATCAACCTCATGCATCTTGTTTCATTTCCTAGAATGCCTAGAATTCATCTTGAAAAAGATTCTCAAACTTTTGTTGTCTCTCCTTAGATTGTTCTTCCCCTTTTCACCATTTTTCCAGCTTATTTTCAACAATCGGGTTTCAGTTTATGTATCATTTTCTTACCTCCTTCAAAGGGTCATTTTCTAAACACTCTTGCTACAGAAGCCTCTCTCCTTGACATTACATATTGCAGCATCTTCTTTCATTTCTCTATAGCACTTTTCATAGATTTTCATTACTGCATTTAAATTTTTATTTATTTATACTATTTCCCCATAAAAATAGGTTTATCTCCACAAGAAAGGCAACATTTATGCCTCTTCACCATTATATCCTAGTGGTTATCACCATACCTAAAATGCAGAGAATGCTCAATAAACGTTCATTTAATTTACAAAGTAAGAATATAGAAAATTCTGATAATAGTAAATATAGTGCCAACTCTAGAATTAAGAGGGATTTGAACATAATATAAAAGCTCCATATATAACATTTTTGTGGTTTACTCTCATATTGATTTAACTAAATAGCAAACTTTGTAGATTTAATTCTGAAATGTGTTTTTAATCATAGTCAATTCTTCTTATTCAGAATTATATTCTGAATTCTAGAATCATAGAACAAAGATACCTTTTAGCCATTTTTGTAGATGATTAACTGCCCCCACAAATACATCAGATAATTTACATTAGGTATATCAGGAAAAAATATTTCTTCGAATAATGTTTAATTAGCCAGGTTTGTTTTTTACAAACATTGTATAAGGATATCTTCTCCATACTTGCTTGGTTACTACCATTGGTCTTTAAAAGAAATATCTAGGATAAAGGATAGATCATAAAAGGAAAAGATAAAAGAAATATAAATTATTAAATCAGTGATCTCATGCTATGACCAGAAAAGATGAAGATTTGATCTTTACAAAAAGCCTGAAAAGAGGTGATGGCTAGAATATGTTTCTGAGTTAGAACCGAGTACCCAAAAGGAATTTTTAAAAGCAAGGAACTAAGAATTAATTTTGAATACATTTTTAGAAAGATGAAAGCGGCACCAAATGCCAAGGAAAAAAAAAGGATCTTCCTGTCTACCAATGAGCAGGCAACAGATGCCTTTGTACTGTTCATGTCTTCTTACCCCAGTCCCATGTGGACTGTCTGCAGTAAATACTGTTTAGCTTAACAGTCCATCATTTTCCCTATTGAAGTCTCCATTTAGAAAGGTAAGATTTTGCCCCTGGCTTGCCGGACTCTTGCCCTACATAAAGATAATTAGATTCTAACAGAACAGAAGCTAATTTGTGGGTTTAATATAGTGCTGCTTTTAGATAGTAATAAAATCCTTTTCTAAAACACTAAGTGCACATCAGCATTAGCATAAGTCAAACAGTTTCCAGCCTCACATCTGAAGGGTGTTTTTTATTATTTAACTCCCTAGAGATGGCTTAATATCTACAGTGACCTAATAATGACCTGGTTTAGATTCAGATGATACTGCTTTACATTCGAGTTGGAATCTAAAGGGTCTTTAGGAATTAGAGAATGTGGCCTGACTTGATGGGTTTGTCTGAGCTTTTCACTTTTAAGTCTTAACAGGAAGGAGACCACTGAATCATTGAACTACCCAGAGTTCAATTTGCTATATAAACTAGAGACCTTATTTATGTAAAATTAAGTCACATATTTCTCCTTAGCAATTTAAAAAATGTATTTCTATACTATACAATATAATATTTTGTATCCAATATATGAAAGTTACCCTTCAGTTGGCACATTTTTATGATCTAACACACAAAAGTATGAATTCAAGTCTCTAATGATATATGAGAGAGATCTATAACATCCAGAAAGACCATTAGATCCATATTCCATTCATAATGCCAAATAACTAGGTCACTGATGAAAGGAGAAATAACCTGTACCCTGTCATGCAAGGAAGACAGGTGGATGACTCTCAGATGAGGATTTTCCTTTTCTTTTCTTTCTTTCCTTTCATTTTATTTGATTCATTGCATTTATTTCATTATATTTTCTCAGTTTTAAACCAGAGGCTACTCTACATGGTGAATATATTTGGATTGAATTGTAGATTTTGGTATCACATGATCAGAACCATTTTTATTTTTCCTAAAATGATAACTGTCCTCACCCACAGGAAAATTCAAATCTTTGATGGAGAGAGTATTTGACAAGAATGAGCTCATGGATGGTGGCATAAGGCTATAATCCTAGAATATTATTGTTTGGAAATGTAAAAGGAAAATATAGTCATATGATACATCCTGTTTATGTCTAACACATTTAATTTAAAATGCCATACCAGTCTACTCCATCTTTGAACATACTTCATTGTCTAGGAAGTGTTTTTTGTTTGTTTTAACAGCTTCATTGAAGTATAACTAAATTCAGTTAACTACACATATATAAGGTGTACGATTGGATAAACTTTATTATTATTATTATTTTATTATTATTATTTTGAGAAGGGGTCTTGCTCTGTCACCCAGGCTGGAGTGCAGTGGTGCAATCTTGGCTCACTGCAACCTCCGCCTCCTGGGTTCAAGCAATTCTCCTGCGTCAGCCTCCCGAGTAATTGGGACTACAGGGGCGTGCCACCACGCCTGGCAAATTTTTGTATTTTTAGTAGAGATGGAGTTTCACCATGTTGTCCAGGCTGGTCTCGAGCTCCTGTCCTCAGGTGATCCGCCTGCTTTGGCCTCCCAGAGGGCTGGGATTACAGGAGTGAGCCACCACACCCAGCTGGATAAATGTTAAAATAAGTATACATCCATGACACTATTAATAACAATCAAAATGATGAACATATCCATCACCTACAAAAGTTTCCTAGTGCTTCTTGTGATCCTTTCCTCCTCTCTTTTCCCTACCCAATTCCCAGGCAGCCAGTGATTTGCTTTCTTTCGCTAGATGATAGTTTGTGCTTCCTAGATTTCACGTAAATGAAATCATGAAGTATGATGTTTTTTCGGCTTGCCTCTTTCATGAATCATAGTTATTTTGTGTATATCAACAGTTTATTTCTTTTTTATTGCTAAACAGCATTTCATTATATGAACAGATCATAGTTTATTTATTCATCTGTGGATGAGCCCTTGGTTTGTTTCTTTTTTTCGGCTATCATAAAAGTACTATGAGTATTTCTGTACAAGCCCTTGTATGTACAAATGCTTTCATTTCTCCTGAGTAAATATCTCCAAGTGGGGTGACATAAATCATATGGTATGTTATATTTAACTTTTCAGGAAGTTGCCAAGATAAATTTTGAAATTAGTTTCAAGATTATACATTCACCAGAAATGTATGAGAGTTTCAGCTCTTCCATATCCTGGCCAAACTTGGTATGTTCAAGCTTTTTAATTTTATTTATTTAATAGTTTGTTTTCATACCTCAGCTGCATATTAACTTGTATTTCCTCGGGTTTAATGAAGTTGAGTATTTTTTCATGTGTGTATTTCATATTCTAATATTTCCTTTGTTAGGTTCCTGTAAAATCTTTTGCCTGTTTTTAATATTGCATTCTGTTTTGAGAATTCTTTACCTCAAAACAGAGGTAAAACTTTTTCACAGATATGTGATTTGCAAATATTTCCTTTTTGTCTATGTCATTTTCGTATATTTTATAGAGCAAAAGCTCTATGACAATACTTTTGGTGTTATAGCTAAGAAACTTTGCCTAACACAAGATTATAGTAGTTGTTTCTTATATTTCATTTTGTTTTGCTTTTCCCAATTCTAAGACCTATGATCCAATTTCATTCAATTTTTGTATATGCTATGATAAATGAATTACCCTTCTTTCTTCTTGTACATAAATGGCCAGTTGGTTCAACATTATTTTTTCAAAAGACTATCACTTCTCCACTGAGATTTCTTTGCATATTTATCAAAACACTTATCTATAAATATCAGAATCTATTTCTGGACTCTCTATTTCTTTTCATTCATTTGTCTACCTTAATCTTAATTCTGCATTGTTTTGATTACCGGAGGTTTATAATAATTTTTGATATCAACTTGTATTAGTCCTCCAACCTCATTCTTTTTCAAAATTGTTCTGGATATTCTGGGTCTTTGCATTTCTATATGAATTTTATAATCAATTGCCTGATTTCAACAAAAAGAGGCTACTGAATTTGTTATTGGGATTTTGTTGAACCTATAAATCCATTAGGAGAGAATTTACATCTTAACAATACTGAATCTTGTGACACATGAACAGGACATATCCCTCCATTTGTTCAGGTACACTTTAGCTTATCTAAACAGTGCCTTGTGTTTTCTGGTATTATAGGTATTATATATATTTTTTCAAGTTCTCCCTAAGTATTTATTTTTTGATGCTAAATAATATTTTTCAAATTTCAAATTTAAAATGTGTGTTCCTTATACAAAGAGATGAAATGGGTTGTTGTATATTAATGTATCTGGTGACCTTACTAAACTCATTTATTAGTCCTAATAGCTTTTTTGTAGATTCTGTTAGATTACTAAGAAAGCATTTATATTGTCTAAGAACACACAATTTTACTTCTTTTTTTTCTAATTAGGATGCCAGTTATTTCTTTTCCTTACTTGATTGCACTAATTAGAAAGTCCAGTACAATACTGAATAGAATTGAGAAAGCAGATATTGTCTCATTGCTAGTTTTTAGGATAGGGCAGTCTTTAAACATTAAATATGATATTAGTTATGAGTTTTCCATGAATGCTCTTTATCAAGTTCAGGAAGTTTCTTTCTTTTCCAAGTTCTCCATGAGGTTTGTGAATGTGTGCATGTGTTTAATCAAGAACTGATGTTACATTGATTGATTTCTAATTGTTAAACCAACATCACATTAAAAAGCATACTTGGTTATGATGTAGTATCATTTTTATATATTGTTAGATTTTATTTGCTAAAATTTTATGTAACACTTTATTTATTTGTTTATTTATTTATTTATTTATTTATTTGAGAGGGGGCTCTTTCACCCAAGCTAGAATGCAGTGGGGTGATCACAGCTCACTGCAGTCTACAAATCCTGGGCTCAAGCAATCCTCCCACTTCAGCCTCGCAAAGGACTAGGACTACAGGCATGTACCACCATCCCAGGCTATTTTTTTTTACCTTTTTTGTAGGGACAGAGTCTGTTTATGTTGCCCAGACTAGTCTCAAACTTCTGGCCTCAAGCAACTATCTCTCCTCAACTTCCCAAATTGCTGGGATTATAAGCATGTGCCACCAGGCCTGAATTCATATTTATAGGTTAAATTGGTCTGTACTTTTCTTCATTTCTAATGACTTTTTATAACTTTGATATCAGAGTAATGCTGATATCATACAATAAATTATAAAGTATTTCCTCCTCATCAATATTCTGGAAAAGTTCGTGCTGAATTGGTATTATTTCCTCCTAAATGTTGCATAGATTTCACCAATAAATACATCTGGTCCTGAAGTTAGATTTATTCATTTGCCCATAAGTTAATAGAATTTTATTTAGTTTTCCAATATGTGGGGTTTTCTAAACATCTTCTATTATTAATTTTTAATATAAATCCATTTTGGTCAGAGAATATACTTTGACTAACTTGAACTCCTTTAAACTTATAAAACTTGTTCTATAACCTAAAATGTGGTCAATCTTGGTAAAGTGTATTCATTTGAAAATAACATGTATTTTATCCTTGTTGAATAAAATGTTCTGTGAAGGTCAATAAGGTCAAGTTCATAATCTTTATGTTTACTTATGTTCTATTTACTTGTTCAAGCCATTATTGAAAGGTGCTATTTAAACCTCTTAGTGTAAGTGTGGATTTGTCTGTTTCTCCTCTAAGTTCTGTTTTAATTGCATGTATTTTGAAGTTATGCTGTTAGGTACCTAAACATTTAAACTTTTTATGTCCTCTTAACAAATTGACCTTTTATCAAGGGACATTTTTTGTTTCTGTTAATATTTTTTCCTCTAAGATATCTTTTCCTTATATTACAGGCATGCTAGCTTTCCTTTGATTGGTGTTGGCATGGCATTTTTTCCATTCTTTAATTTTTAATATATTTGACTCTATATTTTAAGTGCGTTACTTGTAGCCCATATAGACTTGGACTTGTTTCTTTTTTTAATCAAATTTGACCATCTCTGACTTTGTTGGAATATTTAGATTTTTTCTATTTATTTCTTGGTTTTGTTAGGTTTTATTCTATCAGCACACAGTTGTTTCTATTTGTCTCTACTGTACTTTGTACAGCTTTTTATGTCATCTTCGGAAAGAAATTGAAAATATTTTATAATTCTGTTTTATCTCCTTTCATAGCTTATTTGCTATAAATCTTTGTTATGTATGTAGTTGCTTTAGCATTTATATATGCATCTTTAATGTTTCAGTCTACTTTCAAGTGATACACCATTTTACATATAACAACTTTACTATAATGTATTTCCATGTCTCCTTTCCACATGTCTGTGTTGTTACTGAGATACATTTTACTTTTAAATGTGTTTTAAAAAATCCCATAGTACATTTTCTTTTTTGCCTGTTTGTTTAAACAGTATATTGCCTCTGAAGGCCTTACGCTGGGGCAATCAGAGCTTACTTGATGTGTTTCGTGTCTAGTAGTGACCACCGTCCTTTGTTGTTTCATTTATCTTTTCTTACAAATCATTGGAGTTATTTTTGTCAACTTTTTGGTTGTTTCAGATGAAAGAGCGAACAAGCCCTCTGTTACTGCATTCTAGCCGGAAGCTGCTTGGCTGAGGCAATTTGATTCAGCCACAGAGGTTTGGAACCATTATATTTCAGAGGCATTATTTTTCTCTATGCAACTTCCCCTGCTGATCTTAGCTTTATCTCCTGATACTATGTACAAGGACCTAATCTGTCTTCTATATACTAACCCTTAATTTTTAAAATAATGTATGTTAGGTCCCAGCTTTTACATCTTCTACATTTCTCACTTGTATAATTGCTTACATTGGTCCTAGTTTGAAAGTACTCAAGGTGATCGTCTGCATTATATCCTACTTTATAATAGATTCTTTGCTTATATTCCTCATCTGAAAGATGTGTAGTTTAGCTGCTATGCACCTGATATTGTACCAATTTCTGGTATACATTTATTTAAACAATCTTCATAATAATTATTCAGGTGATTATTCTGTCTTCCTTTTAGGAATGTACTTTACCTAGTGACATGTAATGGATAATCTAAATGTACATTATTAAAAGAAAATTTCAGTAAATTGTAATTTAGCCATATAACAAAATAGTATTCAGGTATTTAAATTGATGACAAAGATTTATTTTTATCGTCCAGCAAAAATATTTACTACTTGTAGTCAAAAATCAATTTGGAGAGCAGAATTGTATGTATACTAAAAGCAAGCAGTGTATTTGTTTGATGTAAGTAGTGTTATCTGAGAGAAATAAATGGAAATATAACAGTGTTGAAATGCTATCTCTGTATGTGTACCTGTATACAAATAAGTGTCTGGATGATACATAATATGCATAAAGTTTTACTACAGTCTTTAATGTCTTATTTGTTGTTTGATTTTTTAATCAGAAATCAATTTGTTGTTTGATTAAAAAACAAGAGATTAAAAACTATAGTAGTCTTATTTACTATTAATACTTAATAGTAAATGTATATATACATGTGTGCGTATCTGTGTTAAAGTGTGGTTACATAAATACATATCAATTATATCAAGAGGGAAAAACAAATATCGATGCCATTTTAACCTGTAATTAAAAGTAAAAACATTGTGTGTAATAAAATATGTTTTACATAAACACATTGCAGCTTATAACTTAATTCATATTTTAATTTATATTGTTAAATGCATTTAGTAATAATGGTACAAATAAATTCAAAATTCTGTAACAAAAAAATGAGTTTAACCATACTTCTAGCTTTTATCTACTCAATTCAGCCAAATTTTATCTTCAGTGTTATAATATAAACCTCAGAGTTTTAGATGACACAGGTTAAGTTTCAAATGCACAGCTGAATATTTTGGGGCTTATCCAAGCTGAGCCTTTCAAGATTCATTGAGTATTGGTGTAAGTTGACCCTGTGGCTTGATCATCTTCCTTCTCTGCAGTACTCAAAGCTAGACTCATGTAGGCAGAATACCAAGGACCTGTAGGCAAGTTTTAGGTTTTTACATTGTGCTTTGTGTGCTTACTTTAAGTGTTTAAATGCTATCTATTTTTATCATAAAAATCACACAAATGTAAGAAATGAATTTAAAAGCCAAATTTGGAAAATACATGAAGTTATAAAGTAAATAAATACTATCTATAGGCTTACCATCAGAGATAATTATTGTAAAAATTTTTATCTATTTACCTCAGATAGCAAAACTTTGATATTCTTTTTGCTTTTAATCTGCCTTCTTTATTTACTACCTTGTGATATATTTAACCACCATAAAGCACTTGTCTCACCATAAAGCACATACAGAAGTGACAACATTTCAGTTTCCTCATCTCCAAAAAGAATATAGGCACAGAAATTAAATGATGACAGTAAGAATTAAATGCTTGCAAATAG
Source organism: Mandrillus leucophaeus (assembly GCF_000951045.1). Lineage (NCBI taxonomy): Eukaryota > Metazoa > Chordata > Mammalia > Primates > Cercopithecidae > Mandrillus > Mandrillus leucophaeus. Next base: position 1,257,623 of record NW_012107686.1, on the reverse strand, counting down.
AATTATAAGTTTCAAGAACATAATAAATAAGGTATTAATGTTAGCTACTATTGCTATCCAATATATTGGAGTATACTAAGATCTTTCCCACCTCAATCATTATTCTTCACATAATTTGGTCTCTCTTATAACTCCAGGGGCTCAATAACACTAGTTGAATGAATGAATGAATGAATGTGTGGATTATCATTATTCATTTTCTTAGTAATAATATTAGCATTAGGCTTTATTAATTCACTACTCAAGAATTTTCGTGATTTCTTTCTAGATACTTAAAGACCTCTTATGAAGCATTATTGTTTTCTCAAAAATCTGCCATTCGCATTGGAAGGAATTGTAATTGAGCCCCCATCTTGCCTGTGGTAAAACTCATTTACATCATCTTCCAAAAGACAACTAATGATGAGCAGAAAAATATTACATTCAGAAGAATCTGTTTCAAAATGCTTTAGGCAGGACTTTCAAGTATGAAAACAATTCTCCGACAACATTTTAAACGGAAAACGCTAAACTATTCATTGCAACACTGCACAACTGACTTTTGCAGACCTTCGACTGACTCAACAACTGTCGTTTGACCCAGATATCTTTGTATGATGTGTCTTTACAAAGGCCATAGGTAAGAAAATTCACTCTAAAAATGGATCTTCAAGTAATTGTGTTAACTTCTAAAGAATTTCTTTTGGCAATTTGTTTAACTTATTTATTTATTTTTATCCCTGCCTTAATCAAGCAAATATTTCAACCAGCTTCCTCAAGATATAAGCAGAAATGTAGCACAGGATTAAAATACCAGGTGTGAAATATGGAAATCGGAAAAACACAACAGTGTGGTGGAAGGAGCACTATGTAAGTACTAATTCTGCTGCCAAATCACTGTTTAAAGTTTGAAGAGTCACTTTCACTTCCCGGCCCTCTGGTTTTACACATTTTATTTTATTTTGTATTTTATTTTATTTTTTTTTTTTTGAGATGAAGTTTTGCTCTTGTTTCCTAGGCTGGAGTGCAATGGTAAAATTTCAGTTCACTGCAACCTCTGCCTCCCGGGTTCCAGTGATTCTCCTGCCTCAGCCTCCCAAGTAGCTGGGATTACAGGCGCCCACCATCACTCCCGGATAATTTTTGTATTTTTAGTAGAGATGGGGTTTCACCATGTTAACCAGGCTTGATCCCAAACTCCTGACCTCAGGTGACCCACCCACCTCAGCCTCCCAAAGTGCTGGGATTACAGGCTTGTGCCAACACATCCAGCCTGGCTCTATACATTTTAAAAGGCAGTACTAGGTAGTATAGTCTTAGTTGCAACTAACAGTAAAGCTCACTGAAATTAAACAATGTGGGAAATGTAGCTGTTCATATACTTGTAAGTTTCAGACACAGTGTAGCTCCAGGTGAAGTTTTCCAAACAGTTCACCAGTGGCATAAACAATAGTTTCCTTCCTTACCTTACTTATTTCCATAGACTCAGTTTCATTTTCTGGTTGGGTGTCTTCATTGGCCCTTAACAGCAAAGGCATTTTTAAACTTCATTTATTCATACTACATCGTTTAGAATGGAAAATTTTCCTTCGGATTCTAGACAATTTCTTTGAAATTAGACAATGATTCTAACGGTATTTTTATGGTTAATTGCTTGTCTTGTAGTAAATTAAAGCTAGTCACAGATACTCCGACAATGCTCCTAGTGAAAAATGGGGTACCTGTGCTCTCCTTTTGAATCACAGGTAGGAGCTTTGCAACTCTCTTGACCAACAGAATATCCCACAAATGATAGTGAGCCAATTTCTTGTCCCACAAATGAAGATACTGACTGTTTTTACTTCTCATCATTTGGAAAAGTCACTCTTGAAACCCAGCTGCCATGCTATGAGTAAGTCCAATTAGCAAAAGTCCCTGATAGAATTTGAGGCCTGCTGACAGCCTTGACTGAGCTTTCAGCCAACACCCAATATCAATTTTGCTAACCAAGTAAGTGAACCATCCTGGAACTGGATCCTTCAGCCCCATTTTCAGTGTTTTAGCTGATACCATGTGGAACGACGAAAGCCATCCTTTATGAACTTTACTCAAATTGAAGATATGTGAGTGAAATAAATTATGGCTGTTGCTGTGAGCCACTGGGTTTCGGACTGGCTTGTTTTGTAACAAAAGCTCACCAGAAAACTACTCCACCATTAGGACAGACTACAATATTTATTTTTTCCTAATTGTGTATGCTTCTTCCTGATGTGTGATGTAGTAACTTCCCTGAGTAGTGTTGAAATAACATTTTCATTGTCAGCTTCAAAATTTATTGGCATAATGTTTCAAAACATTAGCTTGCTTTATTCTTGATGAAAGAAACCAAGAGACTTATTTTTATGTTCACTGTGTTTGCTTCAAAATGACACTGTACCTTGTCAGGTATCACAGATCTATTGTTCAAATGTGTAGCATAAATCACATTGAAGATTGTATAATTTTTATCAACAGGAAAGTTAAGCTTTAATGGCATGTAATCAGGGTTGCCCTTAGAGTATTCAAGACCCTGGACAAGAACTTTTTGTGGTGTTCCTATCTACATACACAGTTTGAGCCACATAAGTTAACCTTGTCAGAACCATACTGGTGACTCAGTCTTAACATGGTCCTGTCAAAGTGGTACTATACTACAACTGAGACCGACTGCAAGGTCCTTGGACAGCCCCGGAGGCATGAATGTGTCCCAGAGCTCCCAGGGGTAGCTGGCCAACTTTACACATGGGATACAGGGTTGAAGAGCTCCCCAGGGCCCATGTGGCTCCTAGTCCAAATATGTGGTACCCTATTCAGAAAGCACCACTAGCCTGGCCCTATCCCAGACACTGAAGGGGAAGGAATTTAGAATACTTCAAAGAAGGTATTCTGAAACATGAAGCCCCCAGAGGCATAGGATCCAAGACAGAAGTCCTGCTTGCCTAGGTCTAAGGGCAGAACTGCATAAAATCTACAGAGCACACATGCTTACTTTGAGAGACTATGCAGAAATATGGGATTTATTGTGTTCTTTCATTGCATACAGATTATGTTGTATCAGCACTCGTTAAAGAATTAACGGGTCTTGGTTGGTAGTGTCATATGAATCTTAATTGACCTTACCCCCTCATACTATTTTTTAAATCTTGTTTAAGGAAAATTATTTTATTTACCTTGGTAAAATACCCTCTTCTGAAGTAATTCATTTTTAAACTTCATTTATTCATACTACATCATTTAGAATGGAAAATTTTCCTTTGGATTCTAGACAATTTCTTTGAAATTAGACAGTGATTCTAACTGTATTTTTATGGTTAATTGCTTGTCTTGTAGAAAATTAAAGCTAGTCACAGATACTCCGACATTGCTTCTATTGAAAAGAGGGGCACCTGTGCTCTCCTCTTGAATCACAGGTAGGAGCTCTGCAACTCCCTTGACCAATAGAATATCCCACAAATGATGGTGAGCCAATTTCTTGTCCCACAAATGGAGATACTGACTGTTTTTACTTCTCATCATTTGGAAAAGTCACTCCTGAAATCCATATATTTAAACTTTAAAAATAATATTTATATAAATATGTGTAGATAATATATATTTAGATAAGAAGCATCTAAGGCCAGGCGCAATGACGCATGCCTGTAATCCCAGCACTTTGGGAGGCTGAGGCAGGAGAATCACAAGGTGAGGAGTTTGAGACCAGCCTGGCCAGCATGGGGAAACCCAGTCTCTACTAAAAATACAAAAATTATCTGGGCATGATGGCATATGCCTGCAATCCCAGCTGCTTGGGAGGTTGAGGCAGGAGAATCACTTAAACCCAGGAGGCGGAGCTTGCAATGAGACAAGATCGTATCACTGCATTCTAGCCTCGGCAACCGAGTGAGACTCTGTCTAAAAAAAAAAAAAAAAGCATGTAAAGCATCTAAATGAAAAGCCCCAAACATTATATAATATCACCTTATTGCAACACAACACAGGCTTGTTATTTTACAACCTACCGGTATTCTACTCATGAAAGTGCAGTAGCAGATATGCATTAATCTTGCCTGGCATCAACTGAGCCTGGAACCAAAGCCTGGAGTAATGTCCCCATTTGTATAGCTTAGGACACAGATTCTCGTTCTAAATTTTAAAAAAATCAGTACAGTGCTCATCGTTGACCATGTACAAATTATTTAAAAGTGTGAGAGTTGTGAAAGCACATTCAGGGATTATTTTAACAGAAGTAAATCTTCTAGAATAATTAATTCATTTTTATTATTCAAATATATTAATATTTGTTAAATGTATGTGGGGGAAAATGCTCATTAACATTAAAAATGATGAAAAATATATTTTTTAAAAGTGGTCAATTAACAAAAGATAAATTCAAACTAATTTGCAGATTGATGTACCTTCCCACACACTTCATAACATGAATTATTCTGCAAAACATTGTATATCAGATCCTATCTCTCTATAGTGGCTATTTTCTCCCCTTGATATATGGAGAGGCACTGGCATGAACAATTCACTGCTTAGCCTAATGTTTTCACTTGCTGTTCATGAAGAGGGAGCACTAATAGCGCCACAAAATATTCAGAGAGAAAACTCTGCAAACTATAAAAATAATTATAATGTCAAGAGTCCTATTTTTTTTTCTAAGTCTCATTACAAATATTGATGAACATGTCTCAATTCTAGAAATATTTGCACCTGAGTAAAATGTTGGCTTCAATAGCATTCTGATTGTGATTTACAGCAGTTAATATGAATTATTCTATTTAGATGTTTAAGAGGTTTTTCTCATTTCCTTCATCAGGTTCAATCATAAAAGGCTTAATCATTCAGAAGACATTACTGAATTAGATTGCATTAACCACATAATAACAGAAAACAAGAGGAATATGGAAACCAGCCGAAATGCTATTAGGAAGGAACTAAGTTCATTCCCTGTAATGCCTTTGTTGATTTGTTGAAATTGTTGATGTGACCTCAATCACAATTTCTGTTCTACTTTGTTCATCAGTTTCTTTTCACTTTAGTAAACATGCATTTATATTTTTGAGACAGAAATCTAAATGTTATACATATGGACAGGGTTTCTAGACTACTGCATGAGTTTAGAACTTAGGGCAGGTTCAAATATTAATATAAGGAATCATAAAACATATATGATGTTATATACTAGGCATAGAAATTTTATCATTGTCTTCATACAAGCCATACATAAGAAGGTGATATTTTATAAGAAAAGGAGAAACCAGTTGATACCACATTAATGAGACAAAGGAAGTGAAAATCTGCAAGGATGGTTAAGATTAGACAAAAGACAAAATATTCATTATAATTTCTTTGAAAATTTTTGCAAGAAAGAATGGTGGGCAAGTGCTAGTCTGTATTGTATATGTCCAGAGTTTTAAAGGAGAATATAAACTTTAAAAATCACCTATTCAATTGCTTTTTCCTTATAAATGTGTCTGCAATCCTTAAGTGACTTACTCAGAATCACTTAGCTTGTTTCCAGCAGAGTTAAACCCATAATCTCAGTGGACTTTGCTGGAACCAATGTTATTCGCACCTCTGTTTGCTTCTTTGCTTCTAAAATGAATGAATGCCTTACTCTTAAATAATTTTTATCTTATCTGAAGTTATTTTAACATCTATTATTTGATGCTCACAGGTAACCCCATTACCCTCATTTCCCTCAGCTTATTCTCCAATATTAACTCATACTATGTCCCTTCTCTACTAGCATCCTTCATCTAAGCTAAATTCTGTAATTTCTCATATTCATCATAGTCTCTCTCATCTCTCTTGTCTCCACAGAAAGTTTTTGCAAATGCTTCTCCTGCTTGGGAAATCTTTTTCCTTCCTTTTGGCTCATTCACCTTTTAGACTTTTAGTGTCTTAAAAACAAAGGAGTAGAATTTTTCTTGATCAATTTTCTTCCCATTCTGGGGTTAGAAAAATCTGAAGTGTGCTGTGGATCCCTTAGTTTGATAAATTCCATAGCTGTTGGCACAGGCCTGCTTTTTATCTTTCACCTTTTAAAATATTATTAATGAGTAATGACAGCAGAATATCAACTAGTAAAAAAGTACATGATTATAGATTGTGATGAGTACCATGAATGTAACAAACAAGTTGTTGGGTCAGAACAAACTGGGAAGTCATTGTATTTGCACAGTCAAAAAAGCCATCACTAAGGATGTGAAATTTGAGTTGACATCTAAATTTTGTGAGCTATCCAGCCATGGAAAGGACTAAAGGAAAAGCATTTTAGAGGAAGGGAGCAACAAGGGCACAAGCCCTTAAAAGAAAAGGAACTTGATAAATTTCAAATGCGGAAAGATGCCCAGAGAGACTGTAAGACAGTGCATGGGACAGTAGTAGAGGTCAGGTTTGGTAAAGTAGGTGGATATCAGATCACATAGGTCATTAGGCAGGGTGAAGAATTGTCATTTTGTTGTGAGCACCAAGTGATCTCAGTGATATATTTTAAATTGCAGGGGAACAATCTGCTTTTACATTCTTTTCTTATTCAAATGAAGAAATAGATTAGAAATTTAATGATTAATAGGCTTGGATGGAGACAAAGAATAACAGTAAAATGTGTGACACATATTGAAAGCTTATCATATGGTAGGGATTTTTGCAAATTGCATAATTTAGAATCCCTACAAGGGTCTTATGAGGCAGATATTATCATTTACATTTAACAAATTGAGAAATGACTCTCAGAGATGTGAAGTAACATTCCCAAGATCACACGTGACTTCAGCTGAAGGGAGTCATGTCAGGATTTAACTTAGATTTCAAGGACTTCATACTTCTCATTATACCATACAGTTTCCATGGATCAAAGATCCCTACTGTTCAGGTATTCATTTTGTTTCTCTACTAGAAAATATTCTTGGATTATTTAAAAGATATGATGGAAAATTATGCAGAAAATTGGCAGAACTAATGCTATTTATGATCAGTTCTCTTACCATAGAAACATAAATTCTGGCCTATGATTTCAACTACTATATTACGGTTATTAACCTATTAAAATAGGCTTGTTTTATGTACATAATACTTGTCTAGTAGCATTATCACATTTTATTTTTATCAAATTTTATTATGAATGTTAGCATGACATAATAAACTCTACCAAGTAAAACCTGCAAATGAAGAGAGACAAAGTCTGATTTAGTTCCCTTTGGAACACAGTAGACTGTCTTACTTCATTGGATTTTTGTTTTTTCTATACAGAAGAGTAGTTTACCGGGAAAGAGGCAGAAAAAAAACTATCTAATTTAATAATTGAGAAGATTTTCCTCAACATATTTACACTAATATTACCTCATTGCTTCCTCTAGTCCTGCACTGAATGTTACTCCATGGGAAATACATGCTTCTCCATTTTCTCTTGCACATCCTCCCTTCATTTTATTCTCTTTACTGCTTCCCTTAATTCACTTACTCCTCCTTTCCTCCATTTTTCCCTTTCTCTTTTCCTTCTCCATTTCTCCTTAGTTCTCTCCTTCTCATACATCTTAAATTTGAGCTTCTTAAGATCAAGGACTTTTATCCAGTTGTGCAACATTCAATGCCTAGCATAGTGCAAAAATTAGGAATTCAATAATTGCTTGTTCATGGCTTTGGGAGAAATATTTTCTCCCTGTTCAACATAAAACTTTTCCTTCTAATTTCTCCACAGATCAGAGCAAATAGTGACATTTTCTGCTGCTGCTTCTTCTACTTCCGTCTACATATTCCAGGATCTCTTCAATCTGTGAGTCATTCTATACCGTGTCATTACGATATACATTCGCACACTTAGCACTGCCTGACTGAGCTTTTCCTCCTCTTGTTTGCTATCTCTTTTTCTCTTTCCCTGTTGTTTTATCTTATAAGCTCCAATAGCTCTCTTTATGGGTAATAAAGATGGAAGAAAAACACTCTCCATCTTATATTTTGTAATTTTAAAATTTAGGTTGTCATAGCAATGTGATAAAATTTTTAAAATAGAAAAGATTTTCCTTATCCACAGCAGAACTTTTTTCTGTTTACACATACATAGAAGTATTTAAATGGGAAAATTTTATGAAAAAAATCAGTTTGTACGCAGAACTTTAAAAATCCACAGTACACATAAATAAAAGGAACTTCAAATATCAAAGTTTACAATTTAATTTTAAAAAGTTAAACTCAGCTGTTTGTATTTTAACAACTAATAGTCAGCATGTTTTTATCCAGTCATTTATTTACATCTAGCATTATTGTATATATGGATTGGATTCAGGAGCATCATAGAAACAGACTTTGAAGTAAATTAGGCTTCAAATCCAATTGTTTAATTCTCTCAAATAACAGATTTAAAAAACTGTTATTTCAGGAAATTGTATAACTTCCATTATTTTATTTTCAGACATAGTGCCATCCTACAAGACTCTCAATGTCAGCCACTGTATTTGTTGATTTACGTTATCTCAAATTTTTAAAATCCCCCAAAGTAGGAACATTTTTTCTAATGTATTAGGCAACTGAAGCCCTGAGAAAATGAGACATTTGAGAAAGTCTTTCCACTAGGATGTGATGGAGCTGGATTCAAACCCAGCAAATGTGTCACGGTCTGAATGTCCAAGTCATCACTCTTCCCATTACTCTGCCTCTCCAAAGAGATCAATTTGTAATGTTGGTGGTAAGAAAAGAGAAAACAATTTATTTTAGAAGACTACACAAACCGTATAGTGCAGAAATAAATTTGTAGAAGAATTAAACATGGTTAGATTAACAAATCCTGGAGTCACTAGGAAGACTTTCCCAGGCAATACATGTTGGAACGGATAGTGCTGGGATTACAGGCATCAGCCATCGTGCCTGGCTGACTCTCTTTCTTTGAAAACAACTAAAATTCCTGGGAAAAATATTCTAAATATTTTTCTTTTCAAATGTACTAAATGAACTAAGAAAGTAAGGCATACTGAGGCTATAACTAAACAAAAACATAAACTCACATAAATAAGGAGTACATAAAAGCATATTTACTATTGAAAGCATTTGCTGAATCAGGTTAAATAACCTGAAACCAACAGAAGGCAAGAGACAAAATTCAAGGTATAGCCAAAATAGAAAGTCCAGGAGGAGACCACCATTCAGGAGACATAAATGTGAACCAGAAATAAATCATCACTACTTTCCACTCCTCCCACAAGGGACACAAGGAACATGGCCCACTTAGGGATTTGACATTGAGAATTAGGAAGAAGGAATAATCTCCTTATAATTTCCTTGACATATGTGGCCACAGCCTAAAGCTCAAACAAGTAGTTACTTCATTAGCTTCTTAATTTCAATATTTTAGCAAATGTATTAAAGGTTATTGTATCTTTTCATTGGAATCAACAACATATTTTAACATTTAAATTAAACTAGTCACATAAATTAAGGAGTGGATATCTATTGATCACCTTAATTATTTTTCATTTTCCATTATTTTGGCCTTACCACTGGTTTATTTATTGATTGATTTATTTTAGAAAACAATTTATCCCGTTTTTAATCCCTGTGTTTAGAATGAGACTTCTTTTGTATAACCAATCACTCCTATCCCAACTGCAGTTCCAGATCTGGGTAATCAGAAATTCATTGATAAGCCTTTCAAAGTGTCAAAACTTAAATGGATAGTTTTTCAGATAGAAGTAAAAGAGAAAGAGAGAGAAACAGACAAAAATTTTGCACTAAAGAAATATTATCTTACTCTAATTTTTGTTTGTTAAATGTCAAAAATAAAAGCCACAATTACTCAAAAACGTATTCTTGGTTTCATTGCAAGTACCCAAAAAGATAAGAAGTCCTCATATTTTCCCCCTGGAGTGAGAAAGGGGAAAGATCAAGAAAGTCTAAGACTAAGATTTGATACTCTTGCTATTTATATATTTCAAGTATATGTGGTAACGTCTCTGATAATATTCCAGCTAAAATCTGGTTTTAATCTAAGCCAGTCGATTGGTTGGCAATAACCACTTGTTCAGATAAAAGATAAAAAGCGGTCTATAAAATTTTCTGTAACTATGGCCTGAGCTCAATTTATAGTCTATATTTCCACAGCATCACAGGTGAATCCTAACACTACTGTAGCCTTAACTTTCTCTAGGAATGATCTTACATCCATGTGTGTGACTGAGCAAGTAGAAGAAGCCACGGAATAACACAGATTAAGTTGTATCAGTGATGATGGGAATCAGTTCCACAAGAAGATAGTGGTCCTCTCCCCTGAACTGTAAGGTAAATATTTTCTTTTCTTTTCCTTTCCTTTTCTTTTTCCTTTTCGTTTTCTTTTCTTTTCTTTTTCTTTTCTTTTCTTTTTGTTTTCTTTTCTTCTTTAAGAGAAGCAGCTGGGACCACAGGTGCATGCCACCATGCCCAGCTAATGTTATTTTTGTATTTTTTGTAGTGACAGAATCTCTCAGTGTTGTCCACCCTGGTCTCAAACTCCTGGCCTCAAGCTATCCACCTCATTCTCCCAAAGTGCTGGCATTACAGGTGTGTGCCGCTGCACCCAGCCCTGCACTCTTAATATTGTTTCCCTTCTTAATGCACTGATTGGTATTTTCATCCTCTAATTCATGTTGGAAAACTGGTGAGTATTGGAGTACTCTGAACATGTTTTCACTGTGGCAATTGCAAAAACGTTTCCAATTTAGGTTTACCATTACTATAAATAATAAACACAGGTTCCACTTATAGAACGTTCATTATGTGAAAAACATTGTGATAAGCGATTTAAATATTTGCATAGGCATCCCTAAATCCTATGAGGTAAACCCCACAATCATCATAACTTTATTTTTTCTTATATACTTGATACACACCATTTACACAGTGAATAAGCAATATATAGAAAATGATGAAAAAATTTTACTCCGCAAGTTCATGAACTCCTTAAGTTCTTTCAATAGAATTGTGATTTCATGCACTCCAAGCTGAGAACTCATGCGGGATGCTGAGTTTACTAAACCCTAATCAGTATGGCAGTCAAAGATTCCATAGTGCCTGGCTGTTGAATGGAAAGATCAGTCTTCTCAAGATGATCAAAATCTCCCATAAGTATATTCACTGTGTACTTACATGAATACATTGATGTCAACTGAAATACAATTTATTTCAAATTCTTTATTTTGTGTGTCTATTAAGTATGCTTACATTTTTATGTCCACATGGTTTCACTTTTTATGTTAGAAAATGCTAAGCAATAAATGCTACACCTGAATGCTGAAAGGTATTAGTGTTGCTTGAAGCTCACCAAATAAACACACAGATACTCCACTGGTATAGTCCAGTCCTGACCTTCAGTGGATAGGAAACTCTTCAGTGAAATGTAATGCACAGTACTGGATTACGGTTAGTGGAATTTTTCAAAGTAAATTATCCATATCTGTATTACTTGATTCAGCTTGAATCCTCTTTTAAATAAAGTATGTTTTAACTATTTTTTTATTAATTACTGGCAAATTGCTATTTTACAGCCACTTCTGTTATTCTTATAAAACACAAAGTTTGCACTATTTACAAATGTGCATTAATATGAAATTACTGGTTTCTGCAATTCCTCAAAAAAATTTCATCATGTACCTCAAAGCTAAGGTAGTTGGAGGTTCAAGTTCCAATTAGAACTCAGTGCAAATCCCTTCTGCAGATACAAGTATAGTAAAATAATTATTGCCTGGGAATTTCAGAAAACTTTTATAGCTCCTGCTATTGCCTTCTTGCCAAAATGAACTATCTGTTCGTCTATTCTAAATTAGAACTGTGTAGTTAACAAAGATCAAGAAGATTAAAAACATGGTGTGAGGTCAGTATAGCATAACATTTAGTATTTCCTTTTGTAAGTACTGCTCTCCTGTGCTTAGTTAAGTATTATTTAAGATACTATTGGATCTTTATAGAATGTTCCCATCATTAAAATTTAATTTTGACACTACAACACGTACGAAGTTCTGTCAAGTATTATTAATGATTAAACAATGAGGAAATATGTTATTACAGTGTGTTCAATCTTTAATGTCCATTAAATCCACTTGGTAAATGTAAATGTAAATGATACTAACTACAATTCTCATTCTCTAGTCCTTTACACATTATAAAGAAATGAGGATCCTACAATACCAATCAATAAGTGATGAAATCAAACTGTGTGTGGTGGCTGAAATTGGAATGGGCCTTTCACAGAAATCTTATCATTCTCCTACTAGGGACAGTGCTGAACAGACATTCCACCTCCCGCTTTGTAAGCAAATGCCTATGTGTGTAGCACTGTGATTATATTTCTGTTGTGGGCCTTAGATCATCTTCAGCATCAGAGAGTTCTAAAAATCCCATTAAGAAATCATTTCAAGAAAACATAAATGTTCTTAGAAATAATCTCCAATGCTTTTCTAATTTCTTATATTAATGTCTCGTGCAACCCTCTTCTCAGAATGGGTAATAAAACCTCTTATATTTACGCACAGAGAGATATGTACATTCATCTTATTTACTTCCTATTTTAATTGCTGTCCCAACTAAATACAACACATGTAATACAAATGTTTGCCAAACTTTGTATGGGTTGTACTTAACATGTATAATACTGGCATTTTAGCTGAAGTGATCGTGACAAAGCCTTCCTGAATAAAAATTACTTTTTTAGAAAGGAAACAGTTCTGTTGCAAAATCAAGTTGTTACTTTTTCTTATGATTTTGTAGCCTAATGAAAAATGAATACATGATGAAATTTAACCCGATTTCCTTTCACTTTTAATTGATCTTCGTGGGCTTGAGGGAATTTCTCTTTATATTTATCTCCCAGGAAGAATTTCGACCAAATTTTTTGAGTGAGTTATCATCATTCAACTTTGCCTGGCTAAAAGCCCTAAAATAGGGACAAAATTTACATTAAATATCTCACTTTCTATTTTAGCGTGCTGTGGATCAGCAGAAGGTTCAAGCTAACATACTGATTGTAAGGGTAATGTAGGCAACGGGTAGTGAAGGCCTTTATTATCTTCTGATAAGTTTGTTTTGAGTATCATTTTTCTCTTACATGCTTATTTTTGTTTCAATTGTGAAGACTCACGATTTACAGCCATAATCTTCCCAACTAAATTTAAAATTATTGCATGTCAAAAAGTATTGGCATTTGACCATTTATTCAATTATTCTTGATAGTCTGACATGATTAAAAGCACAATCATTCTACTCAAATTACAAGAAGTCTGCATCATTTGAGGTGCCTGCCCACTCCTAATAATACTCTTTCTTCTGAGAACAGATTCACTCAACATGTCCACTATTCCTGTGCTCCAGAAAAAATAAAATAGAGTACTACCAGGGCGGTCCAACAGGTCCCTGCTCCCTGGCCGTAGACGATAAAAGGGTAGGCAACTGCCCTGGGCTAGTTGGAAATTCCTTCACAGGAATTTAGAAGTGAGAAAGAGAAAGATTGTAATTCCATCAGGACTGTTTGTTTGGACTTAGGTGGATGCAAACCTGGAAGTGAAGGTGGAGAGGAGCTTCTTTATATTTGGAAAAACGGAGAAATCCAGTCTATGGAGAGAAGGAATAGCTGTACGGAGAAGGCAGAGAAGAGAAAGCAAGAGCATGAGACCAGGGGACCTTGGCTAGTCTTCCTACAGCTTTCCAGTTGTCAGTTTTACTTACCTAAGAAAATAGATGATTTTTAAATCTCTTGGATTTTTTGTATTAACGTGCCATCAACAACTTTCACAACTTTGTAGCCATCTATAATTATTCTTAAGGCAAACGTCAGATGGCACGTTTTTGTTTTACTTTGAAGTACATAAGAGAGATGTACTTTGAAGTACATAAGAGAGATGTCATAAACCCTGTAGCTCTTCGTCCAGGTTTAGGAAACATACTTCAGGCTTATTTTTACTGGTGTTTGTTGCATATGCTACATGACTTGGTTTCCTAGGTAACAGTGTGTGTAGACTTAGTTGTAAATTTTCTCTTTCCTTGAACTCATACTTAGGGTTTGGGGGGAGGAATTCTAAAAAACATATGAATTTCAGAATCAGAAATTTTCCTCTTATCCTTCACTACCTCTTGCCACCTGCCTCCTCACACAATCTGTATCTGTCGACTTTTAAGCAGGATTTGCTGCCTTCCAATTTTCCCACAGGCCTTTGGGTGCTTATTTCTAGCTTTCTGACACTCCCAACTTATGCTACCTAATGAGTCATAGAAATGATTTTTAAACTTATATATAATGTAAGAGAATAATTATTAACCATTCAAGGAACATTAATTGAACACAAAACACTTTGCTAAATGCATTATATGCATTATTTCATTTGATATATATGACAATGATGGGCATTAAGAATTATTAGCATTTCTTATAGATAGGGAGGAAATAAGTTTCATGAAGTTAAGTGGCTTAATCACAATCAAAAGCTAATACATTAATGAGATAAAGACTTGAATTCATTTATGTAAATGCCAGACTCATGCCCTGAATTATTACCCTACACCAGGTAACCTAAAGTCATCTTTTTAGGTTTTATCTTTGTATCAAGGCATATGCAAAAGCAGAATGAGAATCAGGCTTCTTCTGTTTAGGGCCACAGGGCATACATGGTAGAGCTATATATTGATAAATAGGGAGAAATTTGACTCATAGCTTTTGTCATCATGTATTTATGTTTTAAGGGCAGGGAGAGTATTGCATATCTTCTGTCTCACCCATTACATAATGTCTTTCTAGTGGCAAGCTTTCAATAACAAGTTGATTGATTAATACTTGGAACAATGGATGCAGCTTGCACTGCCATTGCCAGGGCAACTGCTCTAAGTTGTAGCTTCTCCTTTTACCTCCCTGATATATTTTAAAGCATCTATTAATAATATTTTTCTTTTGTTTTTCAAAATTTCTATATGTAGCCAGAAAAGATCCTTGAATGTGCATCTAATTAAAAAAAAAAAAAACAAAAACAAAAACAAAAAATATCCCTACGTATATGCTAGAAAAGCTGGGATTGCAAATCCTTTCTCAGATATTTCAATTCACAATGATTTTCCCCACTTCCTACCTTTTGTAGCACTTTTTCTGTCATCATGCCACTGAATAACCTGAGAATATTAGGGATAGATGAAATCCTGTCTTGTGTGATTATTTTTGGAGAAGCCCACCGAAAGTCAAAAAGATAGCGAAGCTCAGTTAATGATCCATGTCACATACAACTGAGAATTGCAAAGCAAGAATTAGAAATAAGGCTTTCCAATCCCAAGTCTAGTGACATGTCCACTACATCTCCCATAGCCATTATGGTATTTAATACTTTGGTCATCTCTATTAGTTATGATTTTGGTTACAAACAAAATAAACCAACATTGGATTATTCAAAGAAGATGAAACCTATTTCAAAGGGGTGCCAAATTGAAAAAAAAAATGGTGGAAAGTTGAAGAGCTAAATTGCAAAAATCGGTGGAAAGTTGACACCCAGAATAACTGCCAAAGTCCTGTCGCCATTCAAGGCCACAGCAGAGTTATGGAAACGACCATGGCCACAGGGTCACTAGTGACACTGCTGTCTCCAGACAAGATACGGTCTTTCCTTTCACTGCATCTGCTACTGCTCCTAGAATGGTTTCCAGACTGGCCCCTGCTTATTTACATTAACCACTCCAGATTCAAAGCCCCAGCAAGGAGTAGCCCAAGGTGAGATTAGGTCAGAAGCCCACATAGAGCTGCCAAAGACCTACCTAGACAACAACAAATATGTCCCTCTCTTCAGTTTTCACTGTTGAAGGTAAAACCCTGTCTGTCTTCCTTGAAATTTTCCCAAATAGAAGGTGTTCAGAGATTGTGCGGCTGCAAGTGAGAAATATTCACTAGACATTCTAAAAGTGTTTATTACATTGTCAAATAAAATTGCATTGAACAAGAGAAACAGTCAAGGAAGACTATTCAGGACTATAAAAATAAGGTTAAGAGATTGGGTTCAACTGTGCTGAAACAAAAGGCAGGACAATTTTTAAGCACTGGGATGAGGCAGTTTGCAAAGTACTGGAGAAAGTTAGCAGGGAAGTTGGTTAGTGAGATGAGGTCTTCTGTGGCCTAATCTGTTTGCTAATTGATGTTTATCAAAGTTAGGCTCCTACCTTCTCACATAGACTGGTAGATGGGGCTCTGTCTTTCCTCTTAATGAATACATTTCAAAGGTTGGATCCCAGGTCCTCAAGAAAGGTATTCCTGTGTTGTAAAACTGGCAAGAAGCTAGAAGAAGATTTACATCTCAAAAGGACAGAGAGAGAATTTAGGACAGCAATTTTTCTAAAGTAAATGCTCAGATGCTCTGAGGAAAGGGAGGCCAGGGGCCTTTAGTCAGGAAGAAATCTGCCTAAATTTAGCCAAGCCAAGGCCATCATGGTCAGGGGTATGTTCACGTTTTGATTCTTGAACTATAGAGAGAAACCTTTAGAAGACTTCAGTCTATACCATTACCATTTTCTAACCCAAATAGCTTTATCACAATAGATTTTATATGTGGCAGTGGTAAAAACTGATTAAGTGATTGAATGTACACAATGGACAGTCACAACAGAAAGTTATTTTATTTTTCTCCTTTCCCCCAACAAAAATTCTTTGACAATACCTTACTCAATGATTTCTCAAATAACTGGAGGATAAAAACAGAAAAGTTTCTAAGACTATGAATATGTAATTAGATTAAATGCATTTCAAATTGAAAGACAAAGAGTTCCATGACTAAGTTTATTTTTGGTCGTCTAGAGATACTGACAATGAAAATTTGAATTCTTGTCAGCAAACTTATTTAGGGAAATGGTGGAAAATAAAATTCTAATTGCAACTCAATTGGCTGTTGCCTCCTTTTGCAGTTTCATTGGAAATATTACTCCCATATTTAAGTTTAGATTTTGTTCACAACTGGTATATTGTCAGAACA
>NW_012107686.1:1233242-1240636 GCF_000951045.1 Mandrillus leucophaeus | reverse complement strand
GTTCAACTGTGCTGAAACAAAAGGCAGGACAATTTTTAAGCACTGGGATGAGGCAGTTTGCAAAGTACTGGAGAAAGTTAGCAGGGAAGTTGGTTAGTGAGATGAGGTCTTCTGTGGCCTAATCTGTTTGCTAATTGATGTTTATCAAAGTTAGGCTCCTACCTTCTCACATAGACTGGTAGATGGGGCTCTGTCTTTCCTCTTAATGAATACATTTCAAAGGTTGGATCCCAGGTCCTCAAGAAAGGTATTCCTGTGTTGTAAAACTGGCAAGAAGCTAGAAGAAGATTTACATCTCAAAAGGACAGAGAGAGAATTTAGGACAGCAATTTTTCTAAAGTAAATGCTCAGATGCTCTGAGGAAAGGGAGGCCAGGGGCCTTTAGTCAGGAAGAAATCTGCCTAAATTTAGCCAAGCCAAGGCCATCATGGTCAGGGGTATGTTCACGTTTTGATTCTTGAACTATAGAGAGAAACCTTTAGAAGACTTCAGTCTATACCATTACCATTTTCTAACCCAAATAGCTTTATCACAATAGATTTTATATGTGGCAGTGGTAAAAACTGATTAAGTGATTGAATGTACACAATGGACAGTCACAACAGAAAGTTATTTTATTTTTCTCCTTTCCCCCAACAAAAATTCTTTGACAATACCTTACTCAATGACTTCTCAAATAACTGGAGGATAAAAACAGAAAAGTTTCTAAGACTATGAATATGTAATTAGATTAAATGCATTTCAAATTGAAAGACAAAGAGTTCCATGACTAAGTTTATTTTTGGTCGTCTAGAGATACTGACAATGAAAATTTGAATTCTTGTCAGCAAACTTATTTAGGGAAATGGTGGAAAATAAAATTCTAATTGCAACTCAATTGGCTGTTGCCTCCTTTTGCAGTTTCATTGGAAATATTACTCCCATATTTAAGTTTAGATTTTGTTCACAACTGGTATATTGTCAGAACATCCCAACAATATATTTCCTCTAGCATTGTAAAAGAAGGAAATGTGAACTCTTAAGAAATAGGACTGCTGTATTGGGTAGCAGTACAAGAAGCAGGGGATAAGCTTGGTCTTCAACAAAACTATTATGTTGCAGAAGCTACTCTGGGCTGACCTAATTTTAAATCACTCCACTAAACCATTATAAGAACTCAAAAATAACACAAATACTAAAACCTCCTACATACATATTTGGAAAAGTAGAGTCCCTCCTTCTAGAAACCCTCACTGCTACACATACATTTTGTTCACTCAGCACTCCATTAACTTTCAGAGCAACAATAACAACAAATCCAGGAGGCTATTGAACTGAAGAATGCCTGGGTAGATGCAATTGAATTATATCAATATATTTCAGATCCAAAAGGAAAGAACATTTTTAGAGTTTTTTCTGTAATACTTGAATTACTCCAGGAAGCTAGATATAAGTGGTGAATAAACTTGATTTAAAATGTGTATGTGTGTGCATATGTGTACGTGTAAAATCTTGGGCAAAGAAATATAAAGAATCTTCTTTATATGTATGTTTTTTTACTAAGCAAAATTTCTAAAACAATCATGTCCATCCCTCTATCAATTATCAATTGTGAATACAACAACCTCTATCACAAATGGCACTGATGAAAACTTCTATAAATAATAATATACTTTAGAAATTGGCCATAACAAAGCGTCTTTTATTATACAAAGATATGGTTGCAGGTCCCGGGAGAACTGAACTCTTTCTGACCATCGTAGGATGTCATGGAAGAAGGGAACTTTGAAATAATGAGTAAATGCTCTTAGAATTTTTTTTTCCTTTTTTTTTCTTTGTCAGCTTTGCAGGGGATTGCTTGGAGGGTAATATTTGAGACAATGGGGTTTCTTTTTCTTTGGAAATTATTCAAAAATTGGTGGAGACATAATTGGAATATAATAATGACAATCATCATTCTCTTTATTGGTAGCATTTGTAGGAAGAGAAAGGGTGTAATTCTTTTCCTCCTCATCATAAGGGTCACAGGCAACACTTTTATAACAAAAGACAGGTTAATAAGATAAAAACACAGCTCTTTAATCAAACTTTTACATGACATGGGAGACTTCAGAATGAAGACCTCAAAGATTCACGGAAAAACTGTCTATTTTTTATGTTTGTGCTCGATGAAGAATGGGCAGCTGTGTAGAAATGTGATTGTACAAGAGTATAACCTAATGGTAACTGAGTGGGAAAACCCAGCAAGGCCTGTCTGTTCAGATTTTTCTTGGACTCTCTGTGTAGCATTCTTTCTTCCCAGGTATAGAGCAGGACACTTCTGGAATGAGCATCTTATGACCTACAGTCAGACAAGGTAAGTCCAAGAATTTGTTCCCAGCTCTCAGAAAGGCAGAGGAAGTTAAAAGCAATATTTCTAGATTTGATAACTGGCTTTGTGGGCAACAGGTCCTGGTTTCTATGATCCACCTTGGGGAAGAAGCATTCTGGTTACTATGACTCACTTCTAGAAAGAATGAGGGGTCAACGACAGGCAGGAAGAAGGTCAGAGAGACCCTAGTCCTGAGGCTGCTTCTGAGGCCTTCCAATGTCCTTGGTTTCAAAGTACTCAGCATGCTGAAGTACCCACTTTGGAGCATTCACTTTCTGAGCCCCAACATGTGTGTTAACATTTACTGGGTGCTGGGGTTTTTATTTATTTATTTTTTACATGCAATATATGTTGGAACCTTGTTGAAGCACTGAAGTCTGTAGAGTAGGTTGTATCTCCATTTTACAAGATGAGAATACTGATGTCATTAACAAGAAAATGGAAGAGTGCAGCTTGCAATTTAGGTTTTCTGATACCTACTTCACAGTTAATAAATATAGAGAACTTAGCACAATATTAACCGTATGGCAAATGTTCAGTAAAATGCTAGCCATCAGTATTGCTGCTAGTCTTTTCATAGATATTTTACTATGTCCTTTCTTTGAATCAAATCATCCACAAGAAGAAGTACAACATACAAGACCTTTGCCATGGGAAAGCATTTTCACATACTCCTGTTTCATAAAATCCCTTTTATTACACTACTTTAAAGGAGATTGCTGATTCATCTTATGACATCAGGACAGTGTGTTAGGTATAGCCTTGTTTGTTAGTAATCTGAATGTACTAGGCTGATGTCCATAGTTATCCTAATAAGAAAGTCCCTGATTACTTTCTTCCCATCCAAACCTGTACTCCCACTTTCCCACTAGGATTCCTCTTTTACCACGAGTGTACAGAACATCTGTGAGCGAGGGGTTCTATTGTTATTTAAGATGGCAATCTGCTGCAATTGTCTGCCTTCATTCATAACCAATCCCGGGGAAAATCTCAACCACAATTAGATGACAGAGATGTTAAGCAAAAAGGAATCATTTGCTACAGTGGAACTCAGAGAGGAGGAAAAACAAAAAAAAAGATGAACTTGACTGTCAAGGAAGTAATATCCATTCTGAAAAATCAAATAAGGTCTTATGATCGACAGCTAATTTTTATGGACTCTGAACTATAAAGATTGCAAATTAAACCCCCACCAAGCCAAGAAACAGATAAACTCTCAACTGGATCAGGCCTATCTGATTCTTCAGGAGCTGCATTCATTAATGAGCCTTCTGGCCCAAAATAAAGGTGATTTCGGTGGTCTTTAGTCACAAAATGGTTCTTTTAAGGAATATATAATTAATAATCACTAAACACAGTGTGCTAGCCAAGTTCTTTTGAATATAAATAAATCATTTTTAGTGTTGTTTATTTTAATTTTATTTTTAAAATTTTAAAATTATTTTTAACTTTAAATATTTTTATATTGTTTTCTTCCTAAGGACTAGCACTGTGGGATTAAGAAAGAAACCAAAGAGGTAGTTTGAAGCATAATGTATCATAAAGCCTACATGCAAGAGGTACTCAAAAATACATAAGTTCAGAAATATGTGTACTGTTATGAGGGTGGTTAATGGTTTTTTTTATTGTTAGTAGAGTTCACCATGAGTCCTAAAAGATTTCTGTGACTTAAAGAAAAGGTCAGTCAGAGAGCTAGAAGTAGTAACTCAATTATTCTGTAGTACATCTTCATTTAAAATTAAACTGGTAAGGATGAATGTGAAGATCACAAAGTCCTTTTGTCAAAGGCATTTGAACCACAGCAACTCTATCTTGAATTGGAATGGGTAAAATGAACCTGAGACCAACTGGGCTACATTCCCAGATGGTTAGGCATTGTAAGTCACGGGATGAGATAGGAGGTCGGCACAAAATACGGGTCATAAAGACCTTGCTGATAAAACAGGTTGCAGTAAAGAAGCCAGCCAAAACCCACCAAAACCAAGATGGCAACGAGAGTGCCCTCTCGTCATCCTCACTGCTATACTCCCACCAGTGCCATGACAGTTTACAAATGCCACGGCAATGTCAGGAAGTTACCCTATATGGTTTAAAAGAGGAGGTATGAATAATCCACCCCTTGTTTAGCATATAATCAAGAAATAACCATAAAAATGGGCAACCAGCAGCCCTCAGGGCTGCTTGGTCTATGGAGTAGCCATTCTTTTATCCCTTTACTTTCCTAATAAACTTACTTTCACTTTATTCTACGGACTTGCCCTGAATTCTTTCTTGTGCGAGATCCGATAACCTTCTCTTGGGGTCTGGATTGGGACCTCTTTCCTGTAACACTTTCATATGAACAGAGTAAACCTGTAGTGTACTTTATTAGTCATGGTAAAAATTTTGCGACATGATTTTGTGCACATATCAGCAATTTGAGATAATATGAATAGATACACAATTTTCTGGGAACATGTGTCAATACAAAAGTCTTTGGGTAGTTTTCTTCTATTTTTAAGATTTGCATTGGCTTTTCAATGTATTTCTTGTGTCTATATGATAAACATCATGTTCAGAATTGATCATAAATCATATATAAAAAATAGCCTCCTTAGATAACCTCGACATCAATTTATTTTTCAAAATTTACATACAAATTGTTCCACAAATATTGCTGCTGTTAGACAAGTCATGGATGGAATGCTAATGCCAGCTGAGGTTTCCTAATAATGTGATTTATCACCCTGGAGTCTGTTAATGAAACTTATATGTTCCCATGATTACTTTAACACTCTTTTGAAAGGAAAATATGCATTAAACAATTAATTTCTGCTCTCACCACTGAAAACCCATTTGGAAAAGTACATCACCAATGAATTTAAAGATGCCAATAAATAATCAAATTTTAGCTTAATAGTCTATTGTGACATTTCTATTTCCCTTTTTTGTTCATACAGTCATATATCTTATATAAAGAATGTATTCTGGGCAAATACAACTCCTGTATATTAATATATAAAATAAATTATTTCCAAATATAATATGTAAATAACATTTTCAGTATGCACCAACAGAAAATGCTTAGTTGCTAAGGAACTTTATACTACTTGTGATGCATTGAATGATTTTATGGTTGAGTAGTGTCATAATTAAGCCCAGTGACTTGGGTTCCTGACTCCCTGAATCCTTGCACTGTCATTACTATTGCTGTTATCTCAGTCATGTTACTTAACCTCTCTATGCCCCAGGTTTTTACATCTGTAACATAGAGACTGTATTAGTACCTACCGCACATGAATTTCTGAAGATTAAATGAGGTTAATATTTGCGAAGCACTTAGAACAGTCCCTGGAACACAGTAAATGCTACGTAGGAATTTGCTAAGTGAATAAATAAACTAAGCCTTAATGCAAAGAACTGTGATCTACAAAAGCAAAACTATGCATGTAAGCATGAGGCAATTACCTTATTATATATCAAACTAACTGAAATTAATAGTTTTAGTTGACAAAATGCCCAAGATATTACCCACTTCTTCTTAAGAATAGGCAGAAATCTCAATCTTAGCGCTACTTCAGTATAAAAGACAGCTTCAGAATTTTCTGTTCCTTTTTCCAATAAAAGTCAAATCTCTGTTGTGGGAAGGAATTGCAATTCATGTACTCAAATCCACCTACATATTCCATATTTAAACCCACAGTAAAAGCTACTGAATGGCCACCCAGTCTATGAGTAGATACTTTATGGTTGAGAGAGTCACTGTGTCTATAGGCTGTCATTCCATCTTTCTGTGGTGCAGACCATACAAATTGTTTTCCCTCATTTACTGAAACTGCAGTTCTCAATTTCAACGGAATTGAATTAAACAAATCTCTTTGCATTTGACACCCTTTCAAATATATGATCACTGTTTTTCAGGACTCTCCATTCCAAGCCTATTTTTTCTGGACTAAACAGTCTCAGTTTTTCAGTTGTTTTTCAAATAGCATGCTGTTTATGTTCAGTATATTTTATTACTAAACAAATAATGGAAGTTGAATAGTAGTGCCCCCAAACAGGAATCGACACAAAATAATAAGCAGTAAAAAGGAGGGGGTAGAAGAATTCTAGTCAAGATGACATGTGAATTTCTACTGATATCCTCCTACCTCACGCCCCACTTCAAAAGTATAGTAATGACAAATTATACATAAAAAGAGAAAAAATAAAGAAAATATTGGGGTCAAAAAAAATATTTGGTTGTTTCATACCAAAATGATACCAAAACACAAAGTAGAGACTAGATACAATGCTGTGGGCATGCGGGGCTCTGTGTGTGGAATCACACAGTATTGACCAGAAGGTAAGCTCCATGGAGTAATAGTCATTTCTAATAACAGAACCAGAAGTAGACTTACCTCTTGAAGTCAAGCATGGTAAAAGGGAAATATTAGAAAAAAAAGTCAAAAAATATTTTTTTTTAAAAATCAAAATATACAAACAAACAAACAAAAAACAACAACTGTTGACTGACTTATTTTGCTCTATCATATTCAAAGTTGTAGACAGACAGTGGTAGGAGGGAAAAGGACCCTACTTAGTGGCTAGAAAATGAACCAAACGGCTCACTGACTCAATGACTGTGTCTGTGATATCCCAGACTATTGTCACTGAGCAAAACCCAGAAATATCATCAATCTAAGTCAGGCCTAGGAGTTCCGAGGGCTAATTAGAGGTTACAAAAACCTGCTCTGTCAGGCAGGGTGAACACAGAAATAGAGGCTGGAATTCATCTTCTAATCCAAAAACATGAGTGTCTGCAAAATATAAAATGCACGAACAAATCTTCCACTTAAAAAAATAAGAAATTATGAAACAAAAACAAGCAAGAATGAAACAACAGACACAAAATGATTAGAATCTTGCAAATGAAAGAGGATATAATTGAAATGACCAAACGATAAGGTAAACTGTAAACAGGACAGGACTGAAGAGATAATTAGTAAAAGATATAGAAATAGAAATGGAAAGGAGTAGTAAAGAGACATGGTTTCAGAAAAAAAAAAGTATATATATAATATAC
>NW_012107686.1:1147063-1233135 GCF_000951045.1 Mandrillus leucophaeus | reverse complement strand
ATATATACTTAATGTAATATAATATAATATAAATATATATGCATATATATGTGTGTGTATATATATTTTTACTCCTCTTGTAAGATGGGCATTTTCCCTACTTTGTCGATGATGCAACCAATGCACAGAAAGTTTGCACAACTTTACATATATCTATCTTCTGGTTGTAAAAGAGTTAATAAGCAGACAGAATTTGAAACCAGTCAATACCATTCCAAAGCTTCTCTCAGGATAAGAAAGGAGGAAAAAGAATGAAAGACACCAATATTTGAAAAGATAATAGCTCTTAATTTTCCACAACTGAAGGAAGACAATGAACCTCAGATCAAAAGTACACTCTGTGCAGGGAGCAGGATAAATAAACTCAAATCTGTAACTAGACACTTTGTAGTGAAACTGCAGAATAGAAAAGGTTGAAGACATCTTAAAAGCTAACAGACACAAAAGAGATTACCTACAAATGAGCAACAATTAGATTGACACAGACTTCTGGAAAACAACCACGGAAGCCAAAGAGAATGGAATGATACCTTCTCAGTGCAGAGTGAAATTAACTGACAATCTGGAGCTTTTACTGAGGTGAACTCTCATTCAAGAGGGAGGGAAAAATAAAGACACTTTCAGACTTATAAAGACTTTATCAGCTTGCTAACATTTTGCATACATGTTAGCAAAATCAGAGTGAACTCAAAAGAAAGGCTAAAACACACAGTATGAAAATAGAAATGGACAAATATGAGAAAATAATAGTTTTTTAAAAGTTAAAATTAAACTAGCTCATGTTAATAAAACACATTCTTTGAAAGTTAACTAAAATTACTAAAATCTCTTGTATTTAGGAAATGATACATTCTGAATAATTTTATTTCGAGCACCTAAAGTGTATGGAGGAGTTAATCACACTGAATAGGTCATGAACGTCCATAGCCACTCATCTGGACAATGCTCCTCTCATTTATTTTGTACCATTATTATTTTTTCCCTTCATCTGTAGCTCAACTTCTACTCTCTTCTCCACACCCCTTTCATAGTTACTCAAATAGTTTTGAATGTCAACTTGGATGTGTATGATGAAATGTAGTAATTCACTGCTTAGGTTAACAAAGAAATACAAAAGAAATATAATGCATTGCTGTCAACCCAGCACAGGCATGAAAAGTGGGATAGAGAAAGGAGTGGGAAACAGCGTATTTCAACATGTTAGTACAGAAGTGGAAAAATAAATGCAAAAGGTGACATTCTTAATAAACACACAAGATAATATTGAAGAAATAATCTCTCTCCATACCAATACTTATAAAAGGCGAATGAATTAGATTCACCTATATAATGGCAGATTTTATGTCTTGTCATATCACAAATAGGGATAGTTTTACTTTTCCCTTTCCAATCTGTGTTTTCTTCGTTTTTCTTGCCAAATTGCCTTGTCTAAAACCTCTACTACAATTTTGAAAGGAATCGGTAAAAGCAGACGTCTTTGTCTTCTTCCTGATTTTAGGGAGAAATAGTGTAGCATTTCACCATTAAGTATGATTTTAGGTGTGAGGATTTTGTTTGTTTTTTGTTTTTTTGAGATGGAGTTTCGCTCTTGTTGCCCAGGCTGGTGTGCAATGGTGCAAACTGTGCTCACTGCAACATTGGACTTCTGAGTTCAAGCAATTCTCATGCCTCAGCCTCCGGAGTAGCTGGGATTACAGGCAAGCACCACCACGCCCAGTGAATTTTTTTTTTTTTCTTTTTTTTCATTTTTAGTAGAGATGGGGTTTCTCCATGTTGGTTAGGCTGGTCTCGAACTCCTGACCTCAGGTGATCCACTCACCTCAGCCTCCCAAAGTGCTGGGATTACAGGCGTGAGCCACTGCGCCTGGCCAGGTGTGAGTTTTTTATATATGAAATGTATCAGGTTAAAGAAGTTTCCTTCTATTCCTAGTTATTTGAATATTTTAAATATGAAACAGTATTGGATTGTACAGGTACTTTTTATGCGTCAACTGAGATGGTTATATGTTTTTGTTATTTTTCTGTTAATAGTTGTGCATTACATCAATTGATTTTCAGAAATTAACCACTCTTGACATCCTGTGATAAATCGTCCTCACTCATGGAGCAGAATCCTTTTCATATGTTGCTGGATTCATTCCTTAGTATTTTGTTGAAGTTTTTGCCTCTATGTTCATAAATGATATTGGTTTAAAGTTTTATTTTATTGTAAATATATACATTATATTGTAATTGTAAAGTTTTATTGTGTTGTATCTTTGATTGGCTTTGATATGAGGGTGATACTGGCTTTATAGAATGAATTGGGAAGTATTCCTTTTTCTTCTATTTTTGGGACATGTTTATAAAGAACTGGTATTAATTACTCCTTAAATGTTTGACAGAAGTCACCAGCTCAGCCATCTGTGCCTGAGCTTTGTGTGTCTGTGCTGTCAGAGAGAAGTTTTAAATTACTAATTCAACTGCTTTGCTTATTATGGACCTATTCAAATTTTTTTTCTTCTTGAATCAGTTTCCGTAGTTTGCATGTTTTAAAAAATTTGTCAATTTCATCTAATTAATCTGTTGACATACTCCTTGCTGTTCATAGTATTCTTTCATAATCCTTTTTATTTCTATAAGGTTGGTCGTTTTTCCCCTTCTATTTTTGATTTTGTCATTTTTGAATCTTTTCTGTTACTTTTTGATTAGATTAGCTAAGAGTTTGCCAATTTATCTTTTTAATGAATCTTTTTTCATTGATTTTCTCTATTGTATTTCAATATATTTCTATAATTCCTTAAATTTTACTATCATAGTTATTATTAACAGTAGTATTATTTCCTTCCTTTTGCTACCTTTAGGTTTAGTTGGCTCTTCTTTTTTCAGTGTCTTATGGTAGAAGGTCAGGTCATTGATTTGAGATGTTCTTAACTTTTTTATATATAGACATTTACTAGCTTCAAGTTTCACCTAATCACTCCTTTTGCTATACCCTAAGTTTTTTTGTTACATTTCATTAATTCTTCTGAAAGTATATTCTAATTATCTTTGTGATCTTGTCTTTGACCTATTATTTATTTAGACGTGTATTGGTGAATCCTCTTTTTTCAATTTTCAAAATTTATTTTTATTAATTATTATTTCATTCCATTGTGTTCGAAGAACACGCTTTATGTGACTTCAATTCTTTTTAATTTATTGACGTTTCCTTTGGCCTCTCAATATTCTGGAGAATGTTCCATGGACACTTGAGAGGAATGTATATTCTGTTGTTTGGTAATGTGTTCTACAGATGTTTGTTAGATCTCCTTGTCTATAGGGTTATTCCGGGCTTCTGTGTTCCTGTTGATCTCCGCCTCGTTGTTCTATCCATTATTGAAAGTGCAATTTTGATGTTTTTAGCTATTATTTTTGGTTTTCTATTGTTCCCTTCAATTCTGCCAATTTTTGCTTCATGAATTTAGAAGAATTTTGCTTCTTTTTTGGAGCTTATATATTTATAATTATTATAACGTTCTTTGGGATTACCCCCTTTTCATTTAAAAATGTCCTCCTTTATTTCTGCTATTTTTTGTTGTTAAAATCCATTTGTCTAATAAAATATCCACCCCAGCTCTCTAATGTTGGCTATTGCAGAGTTTCCTTTTTTCTCTCCTTTTACTTTCCCTTAGTTGCTTTCACTCTGAAGAATTAATTCCTTTTACTATTTCTTGTGAGGGAGGTTGGCTAGGGACAAGTTCTCTCACTTGTTAGACTCCACTAATACTAGCTGATTGCTCTATAATTTTTTAAAATAAATGTCATTACTTACTCCACAGTCTGACTAAACTAAATTCGATCTCTGTAAAAGAGCACTATTTGAGCATACTTTTTAAGCTTAGTTCTGATCCCAGAAAGATTGTTTACCTGTCTCTCTTCCTGATTCTGTTAAACCTCCAGCTTCCCTATGGTTTCATTTGCTACCCAGTGGAAATACCAGTCCCTTCTTAATTGCTTACCATTAAATTTTCCATTGTGTTCTACAGTGCCCTTAGACTAAACCTTCTCTAGGATTGATAAAGTTGGTCCCCTTAGTGAGAACTGTGAGCTGTGGAGCTCTCTGTTGTTATGATCTGCCTTCCCCCAGGGAGAACCTGCAGGACACTGCTCTTGAGTTGGCGGTAGGGCCAAGGTGACACTGTGTCCAGAATTGGGGTCTTGGTCTTGCCGACTTCAAGTATGAAGCCGCAGACCCTCCTGGTGAGTGTTACAGTTCTTAAAGATGGTGTGTCCAGAGTTTGTTCCTTCAGACTTTCAGATGTGTCTGGAGCTTCTTCCTTCTGGTGGGTTCGTGGTCTGGCTGACATGACGGAAGCTGCAGACCTTTGCTGTGAGTGTTACAGCTCTTAAAGGTGGCAAGTCTGGAGCTGTTCATTCCTCCCGGTGAGTGGGTTCCTGGTCTCGTTGGCTTCAAGAGTGAAGCTGCAAACCTTCGCGGTGTTACAACTCATAAAGGCCGCGAACCCAAAGAGTTAGCAGCAGCAAGATTTATTGCAAAGAGTGAAAGAACAAGACTTCCACCACTGCTGAATGGAACCCAGTGGGTAGCTGCTGGCAGGCTTGGCAGTCTGCTTTTATTCCCTTATCTGACCCCACCCACATCCCGCTGATTGATCCACTTTACAGGGAGCTGATTGGCCCATTTTACAGAGAGCTGATTGGTCCGTTTTGACAGAGTGCTGATTGGTGCGTTTAAGAGACTAGACATAAATGTTCTCCAAGACCTCACTACACTCAGGAACCCAGGTGATTTCACCTAGTGGATCCTGCACCAGGGCTGCAGGTGAGGCCGCCTGCCTCCTGCCCACCAGTCATGTGCCACGGGGTAGGCACTCCTCAGCCCTTGGGCAGTGGATGGGACCAGGCGCCAGGATGCAGGGGTGACGCTCATGGGGGAGGCTCGGGCTGCGGGAGTTCACTGCAGAGTGGGACGGCCCTGCCCCCCGGGGAGGCAGCTGAGGCCCCGCAAGAATAGGGCGGTGCCTGCAGGGCAGTGCTGGGAGACCCGGTGCAACCTCTGCAGCTACTGGCCTGGGTGCTAAGCCCCTCACTGCCTGGGGCTGGTGGCGCCGGCCGGCCGCTCCGAGTGCAGGGCCCGCCTTGTCGGCTGAGCCCGCACCCTCCGGAACTGGCTCTGGACTGTGAGCACCCGCACAGTTTTGCTTCCCGCCCACGCTTCTCCTGCCACACCTCCCAGCAAGCAGAGGGAGCTGGCTCCACCTCGGCCAGCCCAGAAAGGGGCTCCCACAGTGCAGTGGCGGGCTGAAGGACTCCTCAAGAGCAGGCAGTGAACGCCGAGGCAGAGGAGGCACCGAGAGCGAGGGCTGCTAGCATGTTGTCAACTCGCAACACCGCCAATCTACAAGGCAGCACTGTATGGGGAAGTAGCCCTTGGCCTTCTCAACTTCTTTTTCTTGTAAAACTTATGTCTTACGAGTAAAATGAATTTAAGGCAATTTGAATCCAATATTATCTGCCATGTGTTGAGTAGCTGATTGGTATAGCCTGTTGCAATGGTTAATTTTATATGTCAACTTGACTAGGTTAAGGATTGCCCAGATAGCTGGTAAAACATTATTTCTGGGTATGTCTGTGAGAATGTTTTGGAAAAGATAAAACACAAAAGAAGGGCAAATTCTCTCTCTCTCTGACTCTCTCACTCTCTCTCCCCTTGAACGGGGACATCCATCTTTTCCTCAAACATTAGTTTGCTGGTTCTCAGGCCTGTGGACTCTGGGACTTGGCACTGATTGTTAAGGTAATTATTTGATAAATTTTCAGTTTTTTAATTGAAATTGTTTAAATTTATTTTTCTTTTGGGTCAATACTGGAAAACTACTTTTCCTTCAAAATTATCCATTTCATATAGTATTTTTGATGTAGTTGTATATTTGTGCAAAGTAGTCATATTTGGAACTTGCTTTTTAGGTATTGATATTAGACAAATATCACATGCACTTCTGTAGAACTTATGTTCAGTACACTCTAACTGCAAAAAGTAGTCATATTTTTTCTAAATCAACTGTCTCAATAGATTTTTCCCCTTGTCATGTTCTCTCATAGTTATGTTTTCTCCCTTTTTAATTAACTGGATTAAATAATAATGTACATATTTTGATTTTTTATAAAGAATTCACTTTTTAAATTTCTCACTAGTTCCATGACTTTTCTTCCTTGCTCATTGCTTTTATCTTTATTATATCATTCCTTTCATTTTCTTTCAATGTAGTCTTCCAGTGTTTCATTGAAACGATTAACATTTTCTTTCATTTTGTATTTTCATTGATCTAAGTAATTGCTGCTATACATTTTTCTACAATATCTTCTAAAATATGATCTTATATATTCTAGAATGTACTGATTTTTATTATTGTTTTTAAAATTATTTTTGGAATTTTGGGTTTGCACTTCTTTGACATAGTACTTTATTATCTTTTTCAACATAAAAAAGTCTTGGGCCAGGTCTTATGGCTCACTCTTATAATCCCAGCACTTTGGGAGACTGAGGCAGGTGGATTGCTTGAGCTCAGGAGTTTGAGACCAGCCTGGGCAACATGGCAAAATCCCATCTCTACCAAAAGTTTTAAAAAATTAGCCAGGCATGGTGGCACATGCTTGTAGTCCCAGTTACTTGGGAGGCAGAGGTGGGAGGATTGCTTGAGCCCCAGAGGTGAAGGTTGCAGTGAGCTGAGATCACACGACTGCATTCCAGTCTGGGTGACATAGCCAGAACCTGTCTCAAAAAAAAAAAAAAAAATCCGTTTTGTCTATTGACCTTGTTATTAATGTATAGTTTTCTTGCATTGTGATAAGAGATTGCTGTTTTTGTTTATCTTTATGAAATTTGTTAAGTTTGCCTTGGCAGGCTAATATACAGTCAATTTTTGTGAATGTTTTATACATATTTGAGAATGTGAATTCACTGTTATAGGTATCATTTTCAATCTATAATCATGGTATCTACATTTTTACTTATCTTGTTTCATTTTTCTATATCCTCACATTTTATCTACTTACCTGTTTTAGATTGAGAATAGTATGCTAAAGACTTCTAGCACTATAAAATCTATGAAAATAAATATGTATTTACATATTTCTACATAATATACATATATTTTCATATGTATTACATGTAATATAATACATATATTTTTATATGTATCATAATACATATATTTTGTGTCATATAATATATATATTTTATAAATCATATATAATATAATACATATATTTTATATGCATCATATGTAATATACATATTCTTATATGTATTATTCAATTTGTGGTTTGAATTATACTCAAAATAATTTCTGCAGAAGTACATGTGGTATTTGTCTGATAATGGCTATACCTAAAACAAGTTCCAAACATGATTGTAATATTAGATATCATATGTTGAAACTCCTGAATATTTTGGTAATATAGCCAACTGGTCCAACTATTCAGATATACCCAAACTCTGAGTTTATTACATCAAAATGCATTGCAAATATATGTACCCAGAACTCAACAGACACAGAAACACTGCCAAATTCATTCAGTGCAGAGATTAAAATGAACTCTGATCTCCCTCTTTGAAATATGGGCATTCCACTGTAATTACCATCAAAATCATAGTAATGGTCAGATTGACACTTCAAAAGAAATACCTCTAGCTTCTAAAACAGTAAGCACAAGCACTTTAAACATCGTGTTCAAATAGAAATCTCGATAGAATAGATTTTCTGCCTTATTTTTCAAAGTTAGTTTTTAAAAATGGCCTTTTTTGGAAGAAAGAGAGGCATCTCTGACTTTTTAAACAAAAGATGCAGAGGTAAAGAGACTCTGCCTCACTTTCAAAAATTAAAAAAAAAAGTAAAAGCTATCTCAGCAGATGTTCCATTGAACATAGTATCAGGGAAAAAATGACAAATTTCAAGCTGGAAAGATCGTATATTGATTTAGTGTGTTTGTTTTTATACAACTCAGTTATTTATTTTTAAGTATCAACACCTACATAATATGGCTCACTAGAATCACAGTATGTTTACCAAATGCTGCTAGTGATGTTAAGAGAACTTGCCTTAATTATTTAGGTTCATTCATACATGTCATCCATATTAGCAATCAGGATGTCGGAGTGAGCTCATTAAATCTACCACTTATATAACGACTTGTATTTCTGAGTGTGTATGGTAGACTGCTGTCAAGAATTTTTCAAGATTACACTCAGAACATTTACTTACAAATAATCACATCTTTTCTCATAAAATATCTATGTCAAGAATGAATTATCTTATTCTATATCTGATTTTAATAACTTTATGTTAAATTATCTTCATTATTACTTACTACCATTTTTTCAATTCAATATTTTCTCATTGGAACTAAGTTTAATACCAGTGGATTTTCCCCAAATGTTAAGAGTGTAGTGTCTATACATAAAGGTGATAAAGGCCAATGGCTCATCAGGTTATGGTTATAACAGTAACATTTAAAATAACTTCAAATATGGGCTTTAGGATTATAACAAATGGAGGAGAGAATGAGAGGCTAGCAAGTAAGGGGTGGAGAAAAATATTAGATTGAGGAATAAAGATGATAATAAAGGTAAAAACTGATTTCGGCAGGAATAAGGAAATAGAGTAGGTGAAATATTCAGGTAATCATTCAGTAAACATCTAATGAAGCCCTAGAATGTGCCAAGTACCATTCAGTAAAGAAAGGGATAAATATCTCCTCATTTTATTCATCCAACAAAAGTTGTTCTTATTATTTTTCATTAGAAACTACTATATGCTTAGAACTATGCTGGACATAGGCACTAGTGATACAGTCATAATTATACCCAGGCATAACTCTTAAACTTAGAGTAACAGTCTGGTTGAGGAGAGACATTAAGCAATCACAAAAACAGAGGCAAAAATTACAACAATGTTAAGAGAGGAAGAAGTATGTTGTGTCCGGTGTGCACACAATAAAACCTCTGGATTCGTCTGGCATGCAGTGGGGATCAGGGAAGATCTCTTCAAGAAAATGATAGAAATGAGATCTTAACTTTGGCAAGGGTGGCATAGAGAGTGTTCCAGGTGGAAGAAAGAACGTGTCCAAAGTCTCTACTGCTAGAGAAAGCAGAGCATAGAGCACGTCTGAGAAACTAAATAAAGGTCCAGAATGGTCAGTGGACGGATTCTAAGGCAAGTCATGGCTTATAGTTCAGAGGAAACAGCTGAAGCACGGACGTAAACTTCAAGTTAAGGAGTTGGCCTCTACCTGGTGATGTGCTAGAACCGATCTCCACTGGCTTTCCAGGGCCAATTGTGCACATCTTTCCCCAACTCAACACTCAGAGATACCACATTGCTAGCTTGAAATTATCCGCCATAGGAATAGTTATACTGTGGAAATTTGGCAAATGTTACAAGGGGACAGGTGGGAGTTTTTCATCACCCACCCTCCTTTTTCTGCCTTCCTCCCCTGCCCAGCTGATGGTTAAGCAAATTACCCTCATATTTGATGAGGCAGAGTAAGAGATGAAACATGCCATCAGTTAGTACAGCACAGCACTAACTCCATCTTTTTAAGAAAGAAAAACTTGAACCACTTTAAAATGGAGGTTGGGCACGAAAAAAAGATACTCCAGGTGCAGGGTAGAAAATGGATTGGAATAGAGGAATGGGTTCAGAGAAAACCAATAGAAACATATTAACATTCCAGCATAGAGGTGATGGTATTTGGACAGGGTGATGGGATTAGAAACAGAAGAGATTTTCAACACCGTGCTTTTTCAGGTTGAATCAAGATGAGTTTCAAATGGTTGTGATACAGAGTTGTGATTATTGTGGTTTGAAAGGGTAAATTAGGATATTTTGACGTGAGGAGGCTAAGTATACATAGGCTGTTAGGTGAATCCTCAATGCAAAAGCTGAAGTCAGATGATTGGATGGAAATGAAGTCAGTTAAATAGATTCTGAAGAAATGAAACATAATTCAGGAGGATGATAGATGAAATAAAGATAGAGAGTTGTATAAGTAAATGCCATAGACTTCAAAATGAACAAAAGTGTTTAAATTATGCTAAACAAGTGAAAGCAGGAAACAAAGAAAATGCTGGTTTCTTTAATTCACAAATTGGTAGGAGTGGCTTTGGAGCAGTTGGGAAGGAAGAGGGACCATTAAGAAGAAAATGAAATGGAAAAAAAAATGCTTTGATTCAGACAAATGTGTGTTGGAAGGAAAATATCGAGGATGTCTCCATGGCAGCTAAGTTCTAGCCAAATTCTCCATTTCACTTTGAAGCAAAGCCTTTCAGAATCTGTCCAGTGCTTGGCACAGCGAGGGCTGGGAAAAGGGACAGCCATTATTGAAAATTGGCTGGGAGGACGTGCAGGTGGAGAGAAAAGAGACAAATGAGCAGCTGAAAAACACTAATGAAGTGTTTGTAATGAAGTGGTAGCTAAGGCTTAAAAAATACTGTCTTACATTTCCCCAGATGGTGACTCCAAGAATGAAAAGTGATTACTTTTACTTCCTTTAGCATCCCAGGCATTTCTTGCTAGAAGTTTCTTCTATAAACATATCTTAGCTCTAGGACTTTATCAATGGTAATTTTGATAGAAACTTACTCTCATATCTGACGTGGCAGAGTAAGGGATGAAACACAACATGCATGGTCCTTGGTTGTTAGCATTTCCTCTGTTAGAATGACAGGTTACATGTCTGGCTTTCTCCTGAAACGCAGCACATTTTTCAGACTTTTTCAAAAGTGAAAATGTTTCACCTTCTTATTGGGTACTAATTTTTACTCCAAAAATGTTTTAGGCATTTATTTATTTATTTTTGAGACGGAGTCTTGTTGTCACCAAGGCTGGAGTGCAGTGGCGTGATCTTGGCTCACTGCAACCTCTGCCTTCCGGGTTCAAGCGGTTCTCCTGCCTCAACCTCCCTACAAGTAGCTGGGACTACAGGCACCTGCCACCATGCCAGGCTAATTTTTGTGTTTTTAGTAGAGAGGAGGTTTCACAGTGTTGGCCAGGCTGGTCTCAAACTCGTGACCTCAGGTGATCCACCCATCTTGGCCTCCCACAGTGCTGGGATTACAGGCATGAGCCACCGTGACTAGCCTTTTAGGTATTTTAAAAGCAGGTCACAGTATATTAGTTGATCTGAATATAAAAGTTCTACATTTAAAGTATGGCTACCAAAAATCACAAAGTATTTAGTTAATATATTTTATAATGTTTGCCTCACGAACTTGGTCAGAAATGCAATTGTCTATGCATAAACTAGTCATTCTTTTTTTCTAAATAACGTACGTGTGTGTTGAGAGCGAGAGAGAGACTAAGAGTTTGATAATGTGGACTTAAGCAACAAGATAAACTGTGAAAAATCAAGTATGTTAAAATAGATTTTGTCAAAATTGTCTTGGCAAGAGAGAAAACAACTGCATAAGACATTTTATGTGTGGGCTGTTTCAAAATATTAAGAAAAGGAGCTATTAACCTAATGTTTGTAGAAGAATCTTCCTCAATGGGTTGTAATAGTTTGTGAAAAATTCCTGAAGATCTTTCAGGAGACCTTTGTTGTTTTATATTTTTAAATGTTTATTTTTTTTCTTCAATAATGGCACCCCTGCAATACTAAGGGAAGATTGTGGAAGTTGGCCAAACTTTAATTGAAGTATATCTGCTTTCTAGGAGGGACTGTGGACAAACTTAGCTGTACGCCCTTTCATGGGCCTATCCTATAACAATACAGAAATATTCAATCAGAATATTTAATTTCCAAGACTTTTTAAAATGGAGAATTATTATTCAGTATTAGATACTAACAGATGTAGTTGATTTGGAAGAGGGGACTCTCACGAATGTGTATTTATTCCATTTAATATATTGACAGCACTGTGATGATTAATTTTATGTGTCAACTTGACTGGGATAAGGGATGACCAGATAGCTGGTCAAACATTATTTCTGGAGAATTAATATTTATGAGAATGTTTTTGTGAGAATGTTTCCAGAAGAGACACTCACTCATGTAAAGATGATCTCCCTTAAAAATGTGGATGGGCATCATCCAATCCTTGGAGACCCTATTATACATTTTTAAAAAGGTAGAGGAAAAGATTTGCTCTCTCTGCTTGATCTGAAACAGCTGTATTCTCCAGCTCTGGGACACTGGAGCTTCCAGTGCTTGGGCTTTTGGATTTAGATCTGAGTATACACCATCAGCCTTGCCTGGTTCTCAAGCCTTTGGAGCGAGACTGAATTGTACCACTGGCTTCCCTGGTGCTCCAGCTTGCAGCTGAAAGATCATGGGACTTCTTAGCTTTTATAAACATGTGAACCACATTCTAGAATGAATAAACAAGCACCCATAAACACATATATCCTATTGGTTTTGTCTCTCTGCTGACTAATAAAACCATTTCGAAAAGACTTATCTAAATATTTTTTCTACAAAAACTTAATCTTGGTAAAGACAGATTTTATCCACACATGATGAAGACATTTCAAGAACAGCGTCCCTTAGATGTGAGCTATTATTGCACAGGAAAATTAATAGTGATTTTTTGGCAGGGTGATTATATGGTTAATTATTCTTAATCTTTTTGTTTAACTGGTTTTCCATTTTTCTATAATAACCTTTTTCTACTTATTCAGGAATCTTTAATGTATAATAAAATAATACAAGTTGTTTAAGATGCTTCACCAACTTCTGAATATTGTTTTCTAGAACCACATTTTGTAAGTCTACAACTTTTTCTCATAGCCTTCACTTAAATAATTAAAATCAGCAATTAATCTGCTCCTATGTCTTAGTATTTTATCCTACTGTTTTCATCCTATCATGTATTAGTGTTTATCAGCCATTCCTAATCGTAAAAACCACCCTGGGAATATATTAAATGATAGATTCTTGGGCCCCACTGTACCTGTAAAAATAGAATATCAAGGAGAAGTCCTGGCCATCTGCTAAAAAAAAAAAAAAAAAAAAAAAAAAAGACCATTCTCAATGATCTTTATACTCAAACTAATTTGAGAATACTATCTTACAAGATGTTCCAGACCCCAAACCCAGTGTCCTCCTCTCCTGCTACCTTTTCTAGTTGTAATCCTTTAGCATACCAAACCAGTTTGTTCTCATATTTCTTGACTGCTTAGAAATACAGCAACTCATACTGGTGCATTCTGATCAAATAAGAAGTTATGGGAGACTAGGCATGGTATCATCAAGTTAGCTGGTGTCCTAACCCTGCAGCAATGGGGGTAGGGTTGGGTTGCATGAAAGGACCAGGGAAATACATTCTTACCACAGCTCCAAAATTTTCATCACCTAGGTTGCCTTTCCTGCTGACTTTTCTGCCTTTGTCTTGCTCTAGCTTATTGTCCAACCCAGGAGGCTTCCTCTTGTAAATTTCATCTACTGTTTTTTACATCATTATCTGTTTGACCTCTGAGTTTTAAATTTGAATATGATAACTTGATCCTGGTTTCTGATAATTTTTTTCCTGACAGTCTAGAATTAGAACACTCAACCTTCAAAATCCCCCTTTTAAGATGAATACTCCAGAGAGTTTCTGCTGAAAAATTCAAGTTCTCTATTCTGGACAAACAGTAACAACAGTTAATTTGTTCAAGTTGAGAAACACCCTAGTTGATCCAGTTATTGACCAGACTGGT
This sequence comes from Mandrillus leucophaeus, assembly GCF_000951045.1. Lineage (NCBI taxonomy): Eukaryota > Metazoa > Chordata > Mammalia > Primates > Cercopithecidae > Mandrillus > Mandrillus leucophaeus. Next base: position 1,219,453 of record NW_012107686.1, on the reverse strand, counting down.
TGAATTGCTGCAAAGACACACAGCATCAGACTAGAATGAAATTCATTTAAATTGATTTGTCATAATTAGTTAGACATAGCTTATTTTCTACTGTGTTTATTTAGAGATACAGTGTAATTTCTAGTAATGAAATACCTAGACGATACATTCTCATTCTTATTAATAGAGAAAAGCCATAGCATTGAAAAATAAACTATCTTTAGTAATATGTGATTCAAAGGCAAAAAACAGTATGATTACAGTATGGAAATTAAGTGTTCCATAGACACATTTCTAACTATATTCATTTTAGAGTGATAAAAGCATAAATATAGTTATTGTGTAGGAACAAATACTGTGTTAATTGATAAATACTTGGAGATTAATATCATAAGTTTTCTAGGCATATAATGTAGTGAACTTCAGAGTCAAATAGTTTCATGTTCAGAAACTGGCTCTGCTACTTATTAGATGTTTGCTCTTAGGAGGAAAAAAAAAAAAAAACAACCTTTCTAAGCCAGAATATTAAGTAGAATTCTATGCAGAGAGTATTTCTTTTGACCCACATAAGTACTATAAAGATTACCACTTCCAGTGTGGCCATAATTCCCCATATTATAACCACTTATATATGTGTATGCCTTATATATGTTAATGTTATTGCAAAGGTTTTACATATTAAGCATATACTTAATTTAGAGGTGTACAATTCCATTCTTCATAAGAGGCAAAAATAGTTTCCTATTTTTTTAATTAAAGTAATAATTAAGGGATATAGAGATTCAAAATGGATTTTCTTTTTAATTCACTTTAGACAGACCTAACAATCCATGGCTGCAATTTGCTTAGTTATTTTTGTTAAAAACTTAATAGCAACTTCATGATTATATTTAAAATAAAGTCACATCTCCTGTCTTCTTTTAGTCTTCTCTTAATGGTTCTGCTTCATATATTTAGAGAAGATTTGTCCTAGGTTTGGAATCATATTTTAAAAATCAATAGTAGAACCTGCTATTGCGCTAATAAATCTGGCAGGTACATCTAACACACTAGCAATAATTACAGGAATATTGGTTATCCACTACCACAGTTTCTAATCCTTGGGTGATGATTTTCTTAGAAGCTGAGGTTAACCTTATATATAGCTTTCATCGTGTTCTATTCTATGAAACATTTTTTCCCTCAAGATTGTCAACATTTAAGAAACCAAAGATCAGGAGTTTCAGAAGTGAATATCAGTACAAGTTTGATGTTGACCATATCTTACTTTTGCTCAAGTCCCAGTAGCAGAGCTCTTGCTGGTGATCAAATCAGTGCTTTGCATTCAAACATCACTACCCTTTTTCCTTTTCATACTAGAGAGCCCACTTTCATTCCCTCTATATGATTTCAGCTTCTGTGGAACTGGGACCTGTCATCTTTTTCACTTAATGCTTTCCAAGAAATGGATATTTCACCTGCTATTTGGCACCCAGACTAACTTTTCCTCTCTTTTTGACATCTCCTTCAATTGTCTGGCCTGTGAAGTTTGCAGTCTCTGAGTCTTCATCAAGTTCTTTTGATTGTTAAACCAAATTATTTTCTGATAACTATTTTGATGGTTAAACCAAATAAGCATAACTTCAGGTAACCTAAGAAGAAATTTAGGCAAAAAAATTCTTTAGAAATTTGTTTCATTGTTGCACTCAAATTATGCTTCAACAGTCATTTATGCATTGTGTAATGCTTGGGAAAATATGCATTTTACATGTTAAACATTTTGTAGTATTTTAGTCCCTTGGAAATATCTAACCCATAACATACGTCTCTTACTTGCCTGTTTATATTTACCTTTCAGACAAGTTTTCATTAAAGGTTGAAAATTCCGATGATACAAGTAAAAATATTTTATAAAAAGTTTAAAGTGTTATACAAATTTTGGCTGTTCATAAGTAACTTTTAACTAAAAGCTAAAATCAAAAAATGACCTGATCAAGGCCATTTAGATAACATTCTGGACTTGCATCCCCATGTCAAACTTGTTATATCTACACATTTGTTGGGTAATTATATGAGAAAATATATACTGCTTTTAGAGAATGCAAACATATTTTATCTCTTTTCATAATCTACGTCATTCTCTCTCTCTCTCACACACACACACACACACACACACACACACACACAGAGAGAGAGACAGAGATAAAGAGAGACATGCATACCAGCCAAGCACAAGGAAATACAATCCAATCCAGCAAGAATCTAAATGTTATCTCTTTTTACACAGAAATAAATCTTTTCCTTTTTCCACCCCCTCAGATATATTCGCAAGTTGTGATGAAAGGATCTAAATGTTCCTTCACCACAGTTGAGATCAAAGAGAAGGTAATTATTCTTCTGCTCACTCCTGACTCCAGGCCACTTCCCCTATCACAGCACATATATACCCACAGGGCTGAAGTGATGCTAGGAACCTCTGCTCACACAGCCCACCTGCACCCTCCCTTCCTCCAATATTGCTGTGCTGGACTCTGAGTCATAATAAAGTATACAAATATGTGATCTAGAAGACATGTTTCACTATTTGTCCTTAGGAGTTGCCTATCTCATCATTCAAAAGGAAAGCCCCATAGCTTCTGCTGTTATACCTTTTTTGCTCTTTCACTTCACCTTCAGGCTGTATGAGTTCGGGATTATTTTGGTATTCCTCAGCTCAGCTCTCACATTGTAATGTCTCAGAGGGAGGACACAATGTCTTCTTCCCACTCTTCTGCCTGTTGACTTGTGCTTGTGTTGGCTTAATGTCTTAAGATATTAAATTGTCATGTTTACATTAAACACATTTGATCTCTTTTTTCTATGTTTATCAACTAAACTTTGTTTTCTAGAGTGGATCTGAGACTAAGAAGATAGTTCTCTATTCCTCATAAAGGATTCTGGTATTTATTTATTACTTTTTAATCTTTTTTCAACTTTTCTTTTAGAATCGGGGTACACGTGCAAGTTTGGTTAGTATATATTTAAATATATGTTGATATATTGATGTTTTGGATCATGTGAGTTCATTATTGAAAACAGATATCTGCAGTTCCATAGCTTAATTATGAGGATGAAGAACAGGGTTCTTACATCGAAATGACTCTATTGTTTGTTATAGAAAATTTTTACCAAGAATATAAAGCTGTAACAATGGTAAATAATGTTCCTGCTAGCCTCAGGAACTCCCTCAGATTCCATTTACACAAACAATAAACTGTTAAACCAGTTTTTTTGTTGGGATACAATTTGCATAACAGGTAAAGAACCCTGCTTAGGACATTAAATCACTTTACTGAACTAACTTGCTTCCTCATCAACTATTTACCCATAAAGACTATATCATCACTGTGTTCATCAATGACAAATAAACTGTTATAATACAAAGTTTGGCCAAATCAATTACAACCACACATGGAAAGACCCACCTTAAAATATTCCAACCCAAAAGCCCTACACCCTATGATTACCCAGTCTTGATCTCTCTTATCTAAGCAACTTTTAAGACTACAATAACAAACTAGACTCTGGTTGATTAACAGTTTATTCTAATGTTTTAAGGGGGAAAAATGTATACATTTATTTTTAGGGTCATATGAACTGGTATTACAAGCCACTCTTCTCAAGCTGCTCATAAATAATGACATTCGGCTGATTTTTGCATTCTAAAATCTGAATCAAAATATTTAAGAATGGGGGAAAAATCAAGCCCCAAACAGAAAAACTTCCTCAGGCCCAGAACTCTCAGACAGTTTTATGTGATCTTGGTTTTACCTTGTCTTTCAAGAGCATATAATAAATTAAGGGAATTTAGGCAAGATTTTGCAAAAATGTGGTCTAAATAATAGAGTCTGTGGAGCCTAACCGAATCAAAATAAATTTTGGCAAAGTGTAAAATCACAGCTTCTCTTTTTCATTAAAGAAAAGCATGCCAAGAGAAGAAAAATGACCCTTGGAAATCCTTTCCTGACCTAATAATGTTTTATATTCAGCTTGTGGACACTGACCACTCATTGAGTTAGCAAATCTGACCACTATGCTAAGCTTTATCTCCGTTAGATTTTGAAGACATAAAAAGATAATTTGACAGTCTGCTAGTTTATTATTCATTTGTATCAGCCTGAGGTTCTTTACATAGACTTTGATATTATAAACAAATGCCAGAACAATATCAGTTTCTTCCTCAATATTTCAGCTCTTTGAGTATTTTATTTCTTGTACTCTCCTGGAGGCTTATTGTTTCTCTAGGTAATGAAAATGCATTTGAACTCTCTCTCTCTCTCTCTCTGTGTGTGTGTGTGTGTGTGTGTGTGTGTGTGTGTGTGTGTGTATTCTCTCTAATAGGCTAGAATCCTATTTTCTAAATCTAAAAATCTATATTAGGGATGCTCTTGTGTTGTGAATAATATGAAGTAGCTTTCTTGTTTGCTTATTTGATTTTGTTTTTAGATGTTCTTTTATGTTAGGTAAACACTAGCCCCATGCTCAGTTCTGTCTTTTAAAAATATCTATTTCCTTTGCTCTTTTTTGAGTAATTTTCCTTGCCAAAGAAAATTAAATTATTTCTATTTCTCTTCCATCTTCTCTGGAAAAGTAAAATAATCTAAAGTTGGAGACTCAAGCAGAACATAATAACTTTGTCTAGATCACTACTGATTTAATTATTTAGTAAATTGCTACAAATATTTAGACTTATTAATGAGTTATATATTGATCAGTTTATATAAGTGGTATGTTTTGTTGTTTTGCTAGAATAATATTGTGGTCTCAAAATCTGTTGCTAGGAATGCACGGTTTCTACCATCTGCTTCAGTCTTCTCCTTGTAAAAACATGATCAAATCTGGTTGTGTGTGAGTGTGTGTGTGCATGCGTGCGTGTATGTGTGTGTCCCTGGGACTGTATGTATGTGTGTCTGCATGTATTCTAGAGGGGGGAGGGAAAGGTAAGGTTAAAGGCTCTATTCTAAATTTTATAAACCAATATCAATAATACAAAGTGAAAACAGTTTAAAATCATTTTCATACATACTCTATTTTACTGAACACATTCTGAAATGATATTCAAAGGAAGAAGATAAAACACTGGCATATATCAGTTCTTCCCACTTGCTAATTAAATCTTGGAACTTTACTCCATATATATGGTAGTATGTTCGTTTTGGAATCACCATTAATAAAATCCAAATAAGCAAACCCCAATATTTTTCGGGATACCTAAAGAGGTTTATGTTCTCCCCATAGTTACCTGTCGCTTTATGCTCCAACCTTCTGCTGAACTCAGTCTGAGATTAGGTTCTGGTATTTTGTCAATGCTATGTCAATTTTGCCTACAGAGGTTAATTTTTGCCATCTATACTTATTTAATTATTTACTTGGCAGACTTCCCCCTTGATTTCTACTGAGTATTCAAAGGCAAAAATAAAGTTAATGATACTGCAAATTCTTTCATTTTCTTTTAACCCAATAGATGTCTAGGTATAACTGCATAAGTAATCTTTTGCATGTAGAACTTTACCTACACATTTAAGTATTAACTCTTGTTATGCTATATTGAAAGAGAATCTGAAGAAACACTAAATACCAAATATGGATATCAGGAACATACAGTTGCCCATAAATAGATTATCTCTGTTGCATTTATAACTGATGACAAATTAATGAACAATGATAATCCTGTTATGTTGCTTTTATCCAAACACAGCAGTATTTCTAGAGTTGTTACGCATATAGATTGCTTAGTGTTTATATTAAGCATTACTTCATTCAACACATTTTTCAATTTGTAAAGAAGAACATGGAAATCAGGGGACTAATTAACATTTATTATTGTGCACTTCCATATGTCACAGGTACTATACTTCACATATCTTAAATACTTTAATCTAGAGGATCAACTTATGTGGTACATGTTGTTTGATTCTGTTTTCACAAATGAGACAGATTAAAAGAGATGGCTAATTTCCTGCATGTCACAAAGTTAATTGGTTTAAGAACCAGAATTTGAGCCAAGTTCTGTGTATTTTGTGATTACCTTCTTTCCATCATTTTCTATATTTTGCCATAGATGTGAGGAAGAATGATTAGCCAGTTAACATGTCTGCTGTTTTTTCTGGATATATAAATGAAACATAACCTTCAAACCTTGGACCCAGAGAGCTTCGTGCATTGTAATTATTTGTTGTTAAAGTCAGACAGGAAAATTATAAGGTCCACACTTAAGCTCCTAAATTCTGGCCTGCTCCAGAACAGGATACTTATTCATTAGGTTATACAACTGAGAAGATCAGTAAATCCAGACGCATGTATGCTTTGGCCCCTAAGATTTCATGATTGCAAAATGTAGCTAATACTCAGAGGCTCACCTCAATCAGAGTGCAGTAGATGCAGTACTTCTGCAGGGACATTCACAGGCTCTTTAGTCCTTCATCTGAGACTCACTGTACCTTGGGACTCATTCCCAATGTACAATGAATAAAGAGGTAAAATTTGACAAGAACCGGTTTGAGAGGCAGATATTTAACCAGGAAGAGATTTCTGGGGAAATTGTGAGATTGCAGTAAATTGATGCCACTGGGTGACAAGAATGTTTTTGGATTACATCGCTTTGATGTGAGAAAGAACCTTTAAATGAACTGACCAAGAAAAGAACTAACTGAAGATTTCTGTGGCTTGGGAAAAAATTATAAGATAAGCTTCTGTAGTGAAATTGATGAGCATTCAGTCTTTAGGTGTTTTGCACTAGTTTAAAATATGTCATATCTATCTTGAGTGATCTGATCATTTTAAGAGAGATTTTAAGAAGCAACTCAAAACATTTCAACAGACAGCTGATACTCAACAATTGCTATGGAGAGTGTTGTCCCTTGCTCTGACTGGACTATGTGTACAAGGCTCATGGAGGACATTGAGAATTTCCCAATTGGCCTTAATTGTGAGTTAAAATCTGCCAGTTGGCTAACTTTGTAGTCTTAGCATCCACTCTGAAGACACTTTTGAAAATTCTATTGATAATGACTATCTTCTTATTCATTTTCACAATGAGTTAAGAAAATTGTGGAATTTCTAAGAAAAATGAGAAGCCTGATAAAGCCTTACTTTGATGAAAAATGAATCAAGAGTTCACAATTGTGTCTCAGAGCCAAGCTAGGGTTAAAGAGATTCTGTATCAGGTAGTATATGTAATTATACTAGTTGTTTGTAAACAAATGTGGAACAATAGTAATCATAGTATACCTCTGGCCTTCCTTTTAACCTGTTTTTCTTCTCATTCGTATATATTTATTTTGAACAGGTGGATAATGTTAGGATATTTCTCTGGAACTCTTGGCAAATGATTTTCCTCACTTGGACTCAGTTCCTTTTCTCTTGGGAAAATTTCTTAGGAAATTAAGATATATCATGTCTAAGTTTTCTTCCAGTTATAAAATTCTGTGGTTTTGTTATTATATAAGTTGAAAAATTAAATCATTATATGTCTTCTTATTTGGACTATCTATAAATATGTGAAAAATTTAGCACTGTTTGTTTTTCTGAGTTGTCACAGTGTTTTACATATAGTACAAACACAATGGTTGTATTTTTGGAATTGAATTGAATGTCATTTTCTAGGGAAGTAAATTTAATTGAAATCCATTGTATTCAATGAAGCCTGGACTAAAAGCCAAAGAGCAAGCATCTTCCCATTTCCTTTCAGTCTCAGTCTCTCTTTCTCTGTCATACACGCATACTCACACACCCCTCTAAAAGTCCTCTATGAGGTCTTATCACTATATCACTACATATTGTTCAAAGACCATGATTATGCCACCCTGGTCCAACTTGCCAATCTCTCAATTTTTTTTTTTTTTTCTAGAATTCCTTGCTCCGTTCTCTTCTATCTGTAAATATTACCGAATAAATTTGCACAAGAAAGAGAGGGAAAGAATGGCATTCAATTAATCAATAGTATGGAATTAATGTTTCTTTAACCTCCTAAACATTTTTAATTTTAGAAAGAAAGCTTGTTAACTTCAGGGAATGTGTGATTGGTGATGATTCTGCTACATCACAAGATAAATTGACAAATGCATTCGAATATACAAAACTCAGAGGGTAGTTTGAGTGTGCATGTTTGGAGATAGCTTTACTATTATGATTCTTTCATAGGAATTATTTACCAACCTCACTTCCAACTCCTCTTCTTTCTTTTAAATGTTAATTCACATAACCTAAGTGTCCAAAGTTTCATTATGCTCTTCAAATTCAAAGAGGTACTATGTTAGAATAACATCACCTTGATGGGGAGAATGTTTTTAAGTACTTGTTTTCATCAGTCATTTTAAAAAAGTAAATGTGAAGAGCTTCTGTATATAGAAGAAGAATCCCTATAAAACACAAATATTATCAAGTAGAGACATTTTAAAATGTTTTATCACGCTCCAATGCAGTAAATTTCTTATTTCATTTTTAACAATAGAGCTATCTATCAAGATTAAATATTGATACTGTAAAAATAGAAGCATTACCATTCAGTGAAATAAAACCAAGTAATTTTAAATTACAAAAATTATTTAAAGTGTAAGCAACATCTACTTCAAAATATGACAGCACAAATAAAACTAAAGCAATAGGCATCTGCAACCTAAATTATTAAATTGCATATAAAATAAAATGAGGTTTAAATATGCCAAGGATGGCATATGGAACATTAAAGTGCTAAAGAAAAATAATACAGTTGATACTGGTGCTACTTTACCAGATACAAACCAAAACACAGTATTATCACCTAATCTATTTTAAAAGCCCAGAGTCCTGATAGTATATACCAAGGATGAGTCAAAATTATGAAAAGTCGTATCATAGGCCTTTAATTTTTAAAAAAGTATTGTAGGTTATTTTCTTGAATTGTAATCATTTTCTTTATGAGAGAGTGTTTTAATATTGGCTAGATTTACATAAAAATGTAGGAATATGATGCACTGGAAAGACCACAGAACATCAAATCTTGTACATTGTTTTCAAGTCACCATTTAAATGATGATTAAAGTTCAAATTTTAAAGTTGCTTAAACTTTTCATGCCTCATTTTTCTCATCTATAAAACAAAAAATAATTGGTCTAGATTATTTATAAAGTCCCTCCTAGCTCAAAATGTTATTGATAACAACATCACTTTAAGATGACTCAGAAGGATATGCTGTTTTACAGAAGATCTAGAAACTAAGTCACTGAAATACCTTCCAAACCGGGAAACATGAATCAGAGCGTAAATATGAGGTTTAATACATACTTCTGGGTTTTTGTGTAGGGCTTAAATAGTCAGAATTTGTAATTAGTAAGTTAAAATGCATTAGAAATATTTTCAATAATCCCAACTCTCCAAGCCAGTGGAGATTAGAATTACCTGGGAAGCTTATTAGAAATTCAGATTGATTGTTGAATCTCTGCTTTAGAAATTCTGATTTGGCACATGTTTGGAGAAGACAAAGTATTTGCATTTTAACAATTGTCTTCAGGAATTTGAATCCACATAGTACATGGATAAGACGTTAATAAACATTCTTCTAATCTATTGCTAGGTCAGCATCTGTATAAATTTATAAGGGAAGGATATTGAATCATCATAGAACCATTATTTACATTAAATTTTGTTGTAATCTCTGTTTGAGTATTGATCTTCACCTGAATCTGAACACACTAATGCCTTGTGATGAGTCAGGGAAAGAAAATGGTAGCTATCGTTTCTGAACTTGTCCTTCTGTCCTTACCTAAAATCTAAATCCCCAAAAACATTCTTCTGAGTATCACCCAGTGATATGGTGTGGCTGTGTGTCCTCACCCAAATATCATTTCGAATTATAATCTCCACGTGTTGAGGAAGGGACCTGGTGGGAGTGATGAGATCATGGGGGTGGTTTCCCCATTGCTCTTCTCATGATAGTGAGTTCTCACAAGATCTAATGGTTGGAAGATGTTTGACAGTTCCCCCCCCGCCCTTGCTCTCTCTCTCTCCTGCCACCCTATAAAGAAGGTTCTTGCTTCCCCTTTGCCTTCCACCATGCTTGTAAGTTTCCTGAGGCCTCCCCACCCATGTGGAACTGTAAGTTAATTAAAGCTTTTTTCTTCATAAATTACCCCGTCTCAGGTAGTTCTTTATAGCAGTGCTGTGAAATGGACTAATACACCCAGTTTCTGACCCCATCTGTGTACTAGATCAAATTCTAATTTTTTCTGTGCTGTGTGAGAAAAAGAATGAGGATTTGAGAGTGAATCCTAGCTGCAGGCTAAGTGGTATAAAACTATGCAAATAGAACATATGTTGTGACCTTTGTCTGGATTCAGGATTGGCAAACTCTCTTGTACTTGGACATAGTCACCCATCAGTGACAACTGTAAAGTAAGGTTTTCATATAGTACAGTGACAGAGATGGTGAACAGTTCAAGTCACTGGATCAAGCAGAACATTCCAAAAGTTTTTTTATCGAGTATTGTAGAAATAGGAAATAATGTATGACCCCTTTGGTAGGAAAACTTTAAATTGGCTCCCCAAGATTACCTCTGCTTGATGCACATACATCTTTAGTTCGTTTCATAACCAAACATTAACCTAAGTGCTACTGTGAAGATATTTGAAGATGAAATTAAGTTTCCAAACCAACTGAGATTAAAATAGGAGATTATCATGGGTACCCTTAAACAAGTGAACCCTTAAAACAGAAGTGTGGAGGAATTCAACACTGAAGATGAAGGTGGTTACATGACCAGAAAATGCAAGTGGACTTGAGCAACTGAGAGCACCACTTGACTGTCCATGAAAAAAATGGGTACCTTAGCTTTACAGTGTAAGGAACTGAATGAGCTTAAAAGAAGACTTTCCCCCAGTCAAGCCTACAGATAAAAACCTAGTCACACCGGGCCCAGCCTTCTGACCTGTAGAACTTTGAACTATCAAACTTGTGTTGTTTTAAATTGCAAACTGTGTGGTAAAGTTTTACAGAAGAAATACAAAAGTGAATGCACCATCAAATACAACATTGAATTCAATGTTCAATCTTGTTATCCCTCAAGGGCTGCAAATTTGTGACAAACTTTCAAGTTACAAGTTTGATATTTCAGTATAAGGTTAGTGATAATTGTTTTTTACCACCCTGTACATTTTTAACAGTTTTAACTATCCAAACTGACTATATTAAATCTCTTTTAGAGTTAATAGTTAATTAACTACAATGTCTTATCATTAGATTACTTATTGCTATTTATTAATTATCTATGTATACGTAAAATTTTGTTTAACGTTTACAACATCCTAGTGAAAAATAAAATCGCCATCATACTGAAATTCTGAGAGGATAAGTGAATTGAGTTTCACAAAATCATAAATTAATGAAAGAATTTGTGTTCAATATATATTTCTTAACTCCAAATTCAAGTCTCTCTGTACTTTTTCACAGCTCTGGCACACCCTAACTCTTTCAGAGCTGGAGTAGCAGAGATTTCTTATTGACCTGTTCGAGAAAAGATGATTGAGGAGTAATACATGAGGCTTTTTTCTGTGTGCGTTGGAAATTTATGTAAAGAAGAAATACTGAATTTAGTTTGTATTCATTGATAATCTTGGACTTAGTACAGAAGCTTGCTAACACAGCAAATTAAATGAGCTTATTATTTCATACCTTCTCACCTCATTCTGTTCTCTGGTTTACTAGAACCAACTCCCTACAACAAAACATGTAGATACACAGACACAGTAGACTACCCTGATTTTCTCAGGCTTTGCTCCTTCAGAATTTACCCTCATGTGTTTTCCAAAAGTGGAAGAAGGCGCACTCCCTCTGTACATCTCAAGTGTTTTATAGTAGGATCTTGAGCCACTTCAGCAGAGGGCATTGGACATAACCCACCAAGGTTTGATCCAGCTCTGAAGCCTAAAATCTCAAGAAGCTTTGTCAAGTTATTTAAATTCTCCTTCATTTTCTTCCTCTAAATAATAGAATGGTAATAATATCTACTGGTTACAGTTATTAGGAGTCTTAAATGATTTAATACGTATAAGGCAAAAAACTCACTTGCATGTAATTAGTACTAGATATGTGTTAGCTATCATCATCATCATTATCTTTATCATATCTGGAACTTATGAAAAAGCTTAATCACTTATTTATATGTTTAATGCACTAATCCTTTTAATGCTCTTCAGACCTTGAAATAGAAATTATTTCAGGTGAAAAGAACGAATCTCTAATACTGTAATTTTACTAACCCATTGAGAACTATCCATGAAGTGGAGGTTATCTTATTTCAACCTCCATCACCTTGTAAGGCTGATAGTGTATATGTAAAGTTAAACATAAATTGCAAAGCTATACTTAACTAATCATGTTTATTAGTATCTATATTGTGGTTCTTATTACTGTGGGGCAGAACTTACTGGTATCTTTTGACTCCTACACAACAACTACCTATTTCATCCAGGCCAACTTACCTGGGCAAAATATGTGGACATAATAAGCATATGATGTACCTAACAAGTTCTTAACACTCTGTGAACCCGCATTTATTTATAAGTTTGTAGTATTTACAGAACTAGCAACTTCAGGTACAAAATAAGGATCAAGTACAGTGACAGTTTCCAATAATTGCACCATGTAATGTGGGAATACGCATAATTGCATGCCTGGCATTAGCCAATAAAAGTGCTCTCTGGTCTGGATAGGTCATCCTTGTGGTTTAGTGCATACGTCCTTGTGGAATAGTGGAGAAGGAATATGAAATCCCCTCCTAACGAAATCAGATAAATGAAACCTCTTTGTTTCAAAGGCTCTTGCAGTTCCCTAATGTTGATAACCACAGAGTTTACACAAGTATAAAGAGGTCCAAAAAAATAATGTTCACACTGAGTGTACCAAAGAAAAGGCATATACAGTGGTTTCATTATGACAACAAATTGTTACAGGTAATTATAAATGCTAAATTTGGTGCAAGCTAATACCACAAAACTACCTCATAGATTGGCATCGTATTACATTGATTTAATAATTTCATTTTACTTTGTATTAGACACAAAGAAGCCATTGACTTAAAATAATGTTACTGGAGGCTTTGAGAGATGAAATCCTTTGGATATATCTCAACTCTATTCATTTTCTCTATTGTAATTGCAGCTATTTTAGTTAAGCATCAGTGACTCTCAAACTTTGGTTTGCAGTAAAATCTCCTGAAGGGCTTGTTAATACACAGATCTGTAGTTTCAGTTTAGTATGTCTGGGTGAAGTCTGAAAATGTCTATTTCCAACAAGTTTTTAGATGATGTTAATGCTGTAGTTCAGGGACCACACTGAAAAACATTGATTTAGGCCTTCAACTATCCATCTTCTGATTCCTGCATTAGCCTTGGAAATATTCTACTTCCCTCCAGTGTTTCTTCTTCTAATCCATTCTCTCCACTGCCTTACACTACCTTTTCTAAAATTCAGTCCAGCAAAACTACTTCCTATTTACATCTTTTGATAATTCCCTCCATTTCCTAAAGGGTAATTTTTAAGCTTCCAACCAAAACACTACTTAACACTCTAATCTTGCTCATTATAACTTTTTCTTTTTGCCTGTGGTATTCAACCAAACTGCATTACGTCTAGTCCTCAGGCGTGTCACACTATTTCCTAGGTTTTCATACATGCTATTCCCTCTCCTAACTCTACTCAGCTCCCCAACTCAAGCCCCATCCCCATATTAGATATGGATTGATATTTATTTGCTATTCATAACTCAGTTATCAATTCTGGAAAGCCTTTGATGATCATTTCTTCTATATGTTAGAATGTGCCTCCACTATGTTCCATCAGAACATAAATTGCATATTGCAATTGTCTTTCTATCTCAACAAACAGAAAGCTCCTGAGTCCATGATTGAGTTGGCTTGTCTTTTTCTTACCACTACCTAGTGAGGGTCAGGCACATAGTAGATCTTAAATACATCTTTGTTTAATGAGTAAATCAACATTTTGAAAACTGTCTCTCTGCTCTGAATTATTCTAGGATTCTTGAGATTTTCTTTAACATCTCAGAATCCCGTTTTACCAAAGTAAGGCTTTTATACATTTGTTTTCCTCTATGATGCTGGCATGCTATCTATAGTTCTCCCAGTCCTTGCAAGGCTTCAGGAATTCTAATAAGGCCCAGGGTTGATAAGATTTTGAGAGAACTGGGTGGGTGATATAATGTTATGGTGTCAGTGAAATGAGATCTCTCCCTGTTATAAGATGGATTGAGCAACAAGAACAAATTGCCGAAGATGTGAGGAAAAAATAATGACACAAGTTTATGCAGTCTTCAGAAGCATGTTTAAGTGCTCTTCCAAATCTTAAGTACTTTAATTTCTTCACCTGTTGATTAGTCCCTTGAGAAAGTTGCTTTTTTCTACTGAGGAGCTAAGTACCTGTTAAGGTTTAAAAGTACTAGTTGTACTAGTAACTAGTTTACTTATGTTTAAAAGTTGCCCAACAAAATATCCTCTTCGTTTGTTTGTTTGTATTGACTAGTACTTCTGGCTTTCTGACACTTAATTACAAACAAAGGATATGTAATTTTAGAACTAGAAACAAAGGTAAACTATTTTAGATGAACATATTCTAAGTGAGAAATAACTAAAGGCTTAAAATGTTGTTTTACTGAAAGCTTATGACAAAATCAGATGTGAGTTCACATTTAGAAAACAATCCTGCCTCTGAGTCTAGACAGAGAACAAATAATCATGTAAGGTATTAGTGTGAAAGAGACATTTGCTTTTATTGCATTTAACTCTGTCTATAAAAGACCAATAGCTCTCCTACTTAAATGTCATGGAAGTAAGCACGTCATTTATTAAGAGAGCCCTTACATGATTCTACCTGTCCACTATGAATATTACCAAATCTTGCGTACAGATTGAAAAATCAGTGTAAACACGGTTTTCTAAAGAAAACTGTGATGATATTACATGTGAGAAATATGAGTGCATGTGACTCACCTGAAGAAGATGGGATATTTTTAGATTTCTAATGGATTGTTGAAGCATTAGGACTGCTATGTTCTGAATTTTGTTCAAAGGATTTTGCTGGTTCCCCTCTGCACACAAACTGCCTGTGAAATATGAAGCTGTGATATCATACCAGCTTTCAGCTTTTATTCATTTTTTTTCTGCTATGAGGTGCTAGATCCTTGTTTACCAAACGTCAGCTGCTTTTTGCACATTATTTTCTATTATTATTTATTAATCATTCTGAATTTTATAGAATATAGAAATTATTAAGTAGAAAAAATAAGTATCTTCCTTACTATACTTTGTAGCTCAAGTAAAAGACATCTAACTATCTTTTCAGTCATCTAGAAAATTATCAGCATCCAATCTAATTGCCTGAATTTTGAATTTCCAGTATTATGGCTTCTAAAACGTTTATGTATACATACGACTAATCCAATTAACTTTATTTTAGAACACGGTATTTTCGAGATTTTCTGAATTTAAAGTCCCTAGGTCATTTTGACTTGATTTTTTTTTTCTCTCCTAAATATTTGTCAGTAGGAGAAAAAACTTTGGTAATAAAAATAAAATACAATAAAATAAGTCTTTTGATAGTGGCAGGTTTAAAAAGGATTAAAAGGTTTTTATTGGAATCTCTATTCATTAGCTGCATTAGGAGAAGACACTAAAAAAATCGATGTTTGACTTTTACTTTAACCTTAAAATGTCATTAAATTCCACACATGAAAAGGTTGATGCCAACACCCTTTTTACTTAATTGACAACACTTCCATTCTCTGTAGCATTTTGTAAAAGCAAGGAAGCCTATGTGAGAGGTGTAAGAAAGGTCAAAATGCAACTTCAAATATTTATTGTTTAGATGGGAGGCCTTTATGGGTGCAGACAGATTTAATAATTAATTTTTCCACTTTCTGTATTAAACTTATCATTATTTTTGCAGGACGTTCAGATAAATACTTTTCTAGATTAAGCTGCATAATTTATATTTGGGCATTAAGACACAGCACTGCCATTAATGGTTACCCAGTAACCTTTTACCTGTTCTTATCACCACACTACCAACGAGGAAGAGGGGATAATATTTGTCCTGTGTTGTCTTTGTTCTTAATATGTTTTCTCATCACAGTTGTTCATCATTGTTATACTAGACAGACAGCTAAATAATGCAGAAGAGAAACTTAGTTTGTCAATAGAGTATTGACTAAAATTAATCACATTTCTATGCTTAGTAAATGATACAACTTAATCCTTATAGCTGCGAAAAAATAAATCCAACCTTTAGAGGTGTCTGCTAAAAAAGAATTCAATACTCCACTTCCCATTGATAATACGTGACTGCTGCTGAGCAAATAGCCACTAAGTTCAACTTTGTCTTCACAGTATTAGATCGTAGGGCAATTTTAAAATTTCAACAGGGCATTTTTGAAATCTAACTCAAAAAGGTTTGTTGGCAACATATTGCAAGGACACGTTTATATTCTAAAAATACACTTCTCTATTTTTTTGTTGGAATGTCAGAAGATAGACTATGCTACCAAGTTCCCTTTTCAATGTGCTAAAAGCTAAATTTTGCCATTTACCAAATCTACAAATATCCTGTGAAACTGTAGTTGGCATTTGTAACAGCGTTTTTCTGCTTGCCAAATTCGTGAACATGTAAGACATTTTATACCTTGTAAGAATGCATAGATAAAAGAAGACAGATTTTTTTTTTCCCCAAAGTCTGTGATGGCCTCTGAGAGTATGAAAGGCTCAAAATGGAAGACAGGGATAAAAATCATGGGGTTTACGATCAGGCAGTTCTGGTTTCAAAACCTCACTCTATTGTTTCCTATTTTTGTAAACTTGCCAAGTTATTCAGTCCTCTAAACATTGGTTATCTCACCTGTAGAAAGGTAAACACATTCCCCTCAAAGATGATGAGGATTACAAGAAATAATTGTGTGAATGTTACAACATGAAATACACACAACAAAATCCCAACTGGTAATAATAGATGCCCAATAAATAATGAGTTTGTGTATAATACCTAATAGTCACACTAATATGAAAATATTTGTTAAATTGAAAAGATACACTATTAGACAAATGGATATAGAACAGATCATTTTGATGGCAGGGGAGAAAGAAGATTACTAGGCCCCTTGATAGGACTTGGTAGACAGCTTGAAGATATGAGATATCTGTAGAGAGGCTCTGACAAAAGGTGAAGAATAACTGAAATATATGAAAGGGAGACTATACATGTTTTTATTTTGTCTGTTGTAAGAGCAACAATATCTACAAGCAAAAAGTATAAAACAGGGACTTGTTTTTTTTTATCAGGTCGTAGTGAAAGAATCTTCTGCAGAGTGTTTTCATGGAAAAATAAGGGCTGCAGAGCGGTTTTATGTCATGGAAAGTTGGATAAAGATGGCTGTGGTATCTAGAATAGAGAATTTGATAGGCTCAAAGTCTAGCCTTCACTGCAGGTAGGGAATAACAACAGGGAAGCCCTGCAGAAACTAAAAACTATTACCCGAGATGGTCTACTTGCTTTTTCTTATGTTGTTGGATGGCACTTAAATATGCAAACTCCTCTCATAATTTAGTCCTAAATCTCTCTTTTCCTCTGAAAATACACATTGGGAAAACACAGTGGAAATGGGTTATTAATCAGTATTTTCCATTCTTTCAGGTCTTTCTCTATCCCAGGTTACTTATTAAAAAAATAGAATTGTTGTGGGCAACCCAGTATCTGGCTATGTCAAAAGAGTGTGCAACATTGCCTCCTGACCCAAGTTAATTGAAGTAAATTCCTTAAACACACTAGAGACTTAGAAAGCTAATTGTGGTAGGAAACAAAGAGAGAAAAAAAAACTCATTGAAATTCAGAGGTTGTCACTACATATCACGGGAGATAAACAAAAGAGGAGAGGGTAGAGTAGTCCAGCTATCACTTTATATTGCAACAAATAAATCAATTAAATATTTTTAAAATCAGTAATCACCATATTTCTTTCATTCTCTGATGCCAAACATTTTGCTTTTCTAAGCTGACTGTTCTATTGTTAGCTGAATTGGAAGTTTTAGTTAAACTGTAATTTGTTTTATCTAATATATTGTATTCCTTTTGAAAGATTAAAATCAATTCATTTGTTTTGTAGATTAAATACAAAAGCAGATGAAAACAGAATTATCCACATTCTATTATCAAGAGTTATAGCAACTGTTAATATAGATTAAAATGATTTAAAAGATACATAAACCAAATTCAATGAATATTTTAAAAAGAAAAATAAGAGGAAAGGGAGGAGGCAGTAGAGGAGATATATACACCAGTAAGGGAAATGTGAACACTTACTGTTTCTGTGGGGCTGTTAAACACTTATTTTGATTATTGACTGGAATGATGGTATTTTGTTATAGTTTAAAAGTAGAATCTGTGTCTTAAAAAGGAAATATTGAATTTTACAGATGAACTGATATGATGTTTGGATTATTCTTAAAGATAATCCAGTGGCAGAAAGAAGTGGATGAGGTATAAAAGAAACATGATTGGTAATGAATTAATATTTATAAAGCCTGATAACATTCTGGATATCAGATTGCTTTTCAAACAAGTTCTACTAGTTTACACCACCATCAGCTGAACTAATTTCAGAAACCACACCCCCACCAGCAGGCAGTATTCTCATTTCTATAAATCTTGAAATTTTCTATATTTGATTTACCACACCCCACTCATCATAGCTAACCAAGCAAGTGCCAAGTTTGAAACCATAGATTGGGGGAAGGGAGGAAAAGTATGGGTAACAAAGAAAAAAATGTTTGAAATCTCTGTGGTTACAGAAAATATAAATTGGGACAGGATGAGGAAGTGGTACATCTCTGTGAGACTTGGGTCTAGAATCTAAAGCATTGATATGCAGGGCCTACAACATATGTTTGTAAAAACTGACAGTTGTATAGTCCTATTATGTTTCAATTTTGTACTTTGCAATTTGTAATTTTTAGTTTGAGAAGGGACAATGTGATAACTGCATTTTTTGTTTTCCAGGACATTGTCTTTCAATATTCAGCAACTTATAATCAAATTCCTCAGCACTTCATATACTATTTGGCTTTCTCTGATGTTCACAAGCTAGTAAATTGCATGATATGCTAAACAATAATTAAATTTATTTGACAGTAAGTGATCCCATTTTATTAAATATCTTACAATGGAAACAGTATTAAGGAGAGCAACTTATATTCTTAGATAGAAGGCATTTTTATCAGCATCCACAAAAGTATCACAAAGTCTGAAAAGTAATTTAGATTTCTTTTCACATTAGAAAATTTTTGTATGGAATGTGAAGTCTTATAAATATTTGTTGTATTTTTTAAAGAGTAATTAACATATAGGTGAAGTGACTTGAAAGGTGAAATATTTTATCTTGTGTTAAGAACATCCTTTTCAAAGTAACTTGTTACTTTTTTTTTTGTGGCACGCACCATCCTGGTTGTGGTTACAAACTGGCAGATATTCTATCTAAACTCACTGCATCCATGATGCTAAATTAACTATAATGTGAACACATACAAAGAAAATGAATAGACTTAACTTTTATAAAAAGTGTGATTATCTCTATTAAAATGGAACCTTAGGAAATAATTGTAAATATTAAACTAACATTAGGGGGAAAACTTCCCTACAGGTAAAATTTTGTTTACCTTGATAGTAAGGAGACTGTGTTATACAGCCACTTATCTTAATTGACTTAGCTGGAATCACAGCAAAAACACTTGGAGAGGAAAAAGAAAGTGAATCCCTGTATCATTTAGATAATGTTCCTTTACCAGCATCATATATATGGCATTAGTTGTAGAAGCATTGGATTATTACGTTGTCAGAATGCAATACCCATCCTGCCACCTTACACATTACTAAACAAATTCAAAAAGATGAAATTCTGATATGAGATAGGGTTAAAGCAAAACCTACAATTCAAAGGTCAAGATATTCCATTTGATACTCTTTCCATGACATCTGGCTGAAGCAAATTGGTATTTCTTACATTAATAATAATGACTATAGTTCAGATTGTGAAAGTGTGTAGACATTGTCAAAATACTATGCTACTTTATGATTCATAATTATTGCATAGAAAGACATTTGAAATTGGCCCATGCCTATGTCCTGAATAGAATTGCCTAGGTTTCCTTCTAGGGTTCTTATGGTTTTGAGTTTTACATTTAAGTCTTTAATTCATCTTGAGTTAATTTTGTATAAGGTGTAAGGAAGGGGTACAGTTTCAGTTTTCCACATATGGCTAGCCAGTTTTCCCACACCATTTATTAAATAGGGAATCTTTTTCCTATTGCTTGTTTTTGTCAGGTTTGTCAAAGATCAGACGGTTGTAAATGTGTGGTGTTATTTCTGAGGTCTCTGTTTTGTTCTACTGGTCTATATATCTGTTTTGGTACCAGTACCATGCTGTTTTGATTACTGTAGCCTTGTAGTATAGTTTGAAGTCAAGTAGTGTGATGCCTCCAGCTTTGTTTTTGTTTTTGTTTGCTTAGTATTGTCTTGGATATAGGAGCTCTTTTTGGTTCCATATGAAATTCAAAGTAGTGTTTTTTCCATTTCTGCAAAGAAAGTCACCGGTAGCTTGATGGGAATAGCATTGAATCTATAAAGTATTTTGGCCATTATGGCCATTTTCATGATATTAATTCTTCCTATCCATAAGCATGGGATGTTTTCCCATTTGTTTGTGTCCTCTCTTATTTCCTTGAGCAGTAGTTTGTATTTCTCCTTGAGGAGGTTCTTCATTTCCCTTGTAAGTTGTACTGCCAGGTATTTTATTCTCTTTATAGCAATTGTTAATATGAGTTAACTCATTATTTGGCTCTCTGCTTGTCTATTGTTGGTGTGTAGGAATACTTGTGATTTTTGCACCTTGATTTTGGATCCTGAGACTTTGCTGAAGTTGCTTATCAGCTTAAGGAGTTTTTGGGCTGAGATGATGGGGTTTTCTAAATATACAATATGTCGACAATTTGACTTCCTCTAAATACACAATTTGACTTCTTCTAAATATACAATCATGTTGACAATTTGACTTCCTCTCTTCCTATTTGAATACCATTTGTTTCTTTATCTTGCCTGATTGCCCTGACCAGAATTGGAAGACATTTAATTCCCTCTGTGACACAAAATGAAGGTATAATGGACAAACAATATTTTTCCAGGCTCTGAAGATACAACAGCAAACAGACATCAAGAAGCTTATATTCTAGTGAAGACCAGATAAGAAATCAATGCACATTTTCACTGGTCACAACAGCTGGCTGGGCATGGGGGCTCATGCCCAGCACTTTGGGAGGCCAAGGTGGTGTTCAATACCAGTTTGTCCAACATGGTGAGACCCTGTCTCTACTAAAAATACAAAAGTGAGCTGGGCATGGTGGCCAGTGCCTATAATCCCAGCTACTCAGGAGACTGAGGCAGGAGAATTGCTTGAAACCGGGAGGCAGAGGCTGCAGTAAGCTGGGATCACGCCATTGCACTCCAGCCTGGGCAGCAGAGCGAGATTCCATGGCAAAACAAAAACAAATCAATGCACATGTAAACAAGAAAAAATAGATAAATACTATATAGAGAATTAAAACAGAAAATATGATAGTGACTAAATGACTGCTTTGTATTTGATGACAAGAGAAGGCCTCTGTGCAACCTTGTCTTTGAACTCAGGGTGATAAAAAGGTGCCATAAAGATCTGAGAAAGAGAATTCCAGGTAGAAGAAATAATCATTTCAAGCGCCACTGGCACACAATGATTGAAGACTGGAGGATATGGAAGGGTATCCTCTGATGTAAAATCATAGAGATAGTAGAGATTATATAATGCAGAGCTGGCAGGAGAGGCTAGAGTTTGATTTTCATTGTAAATAAAATGAAATTCCACTGGATGATTGTGAATTCATTTGAGGGCTATAAGGGAAGTGATTCTATATGTTTTACATTGTTTAAAAAAATCACTTTGGCAGTTATTTAAAGAACTGTATTTTCAAGTGGGGAAGGAGGTGGAAAGAGCAGAAGCAAGTGGACTTATTGGAGGCCTTTGCAATGTCAAAGCAAGAGATGGTGATTATTTGAATTAGAACATGTTAAAGGTGATAAAGAGAAGTGGACAGATTCGAGACAGGGAGGACAGTCATATTTTCAAAGGACTGAACATGAAAGGTTAGCTATAAAAAAAATCTAGGGTAATTTAGGAGTTTTATTGGGGGAACCGGCCCCCAATATTTCAATGTAGGTTCTTTTGTATTTTCCCTAAGTGTCGGCCAGTCTGAGAAATAAAGAGCAAGAGTACAAAGAGAGAAATTTTACAGTTGGGCCTCCAGGGGTGACATCACATATTGGCATGTCTGTGATGCCCACCTGAGCCGCAAAACCAGCAAGTTTTATTAGGGATTTCAAAAGGGGAGGGAGTGTACGAATAGGGAGTGGGTCACAGAGATCACATGCTTCAAAAGGCAATAAAATATCACAAGGCAAATGGCAAAGCAAGATCACAAGGCCAGGCTGAAATTAGAATTACTGATGAGGTCCATGTGCTGCTGGGCATGCATTGTCATTGATAAACATCTTAACAGGAAACTGGGTTTGAGAGCAGACCACTGGTCTGACTAAAATTTGCTGAACTGGAATTTCCTAATCTTAGCAAGCCTGAGGGTGCTGCAGGAGACCAAGGCATATTTCATCCCTTATCTTCAACCGCATAAGACAGACACTTCCAGAGCAGCCATTTTAGAGACCTCCCCCTGGGAATGCATTCCCCTCCCAGGGTTATTCCTTGCTGGGAAAAGAACTCAGCGATGTTTCTCCTATTCGCTTTCTGCAAGAAGAGAAATATGACTCTATTCTGCCCGGCCCCACAAGCAGTCAGACCTTATGATTATCTCCCTTGTTCCCTGAAAATCGCTGTTATCCTGTTCTTTTTCAAGGTGCCCAGATTTCATATTGTTCAAACACACACGTTTTACAAACAATTTGTACAGATAACACAATCATCACAGGGTCCTGAGGCAACATACATCCTCAGCTTACAAAGATGATGGGATTAAGAGATTAAAGACAGGCATAGGAAATTGTAAGAGTATTGATTGGGGAAGTGATAAATTTCCATGAAATCTTCACAATTTATGTTCAGAGATTGCCGTAAAGACAGGCATAAGAAATTATAAAAGTATTAATTTGGGGAACTAATAAATGTCCATTAAATCTTCACAATTTATGTTCTTCTGCCATGGCTTCAGCAGGTCCCTCTGTTCAGGGTCCCTGACTTCCTGCAACAGAGTTTGGCTTGAGAAACAGAATGAGTGTGAGGAGAAGATTTGAAACAAAAATTCAGAATTTTGGTTTGACCACAATGTTTGACATTTGATTAGATAACCAAGTGAAAAAGACAAATAGACAATTGGATATTGGAATTGGGTGGGGGAAATTTACAGTAATAAGTTATGTTGTATTTATGGACATAGAAACAGATTAGCAAAATCATGTAAGGAGAGGTTGGAAATAGGAAGGAACCCAGGTAGGTGGGTTTTCCCTAAATCCAAAATAATGCAGTATTTTAATACGAGAAAATTGGTCAGCATGATTCGAATATACTAAGGGGGCAGTTGAGATAAAAATAGAGAAGTAACCATCGGATTTAGGAGACATAAAGTTCAAAGATGTCTTTGATAACAAATCAGTAGAGTGGTGAGAATGCAAGCCCTATAGGAATTGTTTAGAGAAAAAATTCAAAGTGAATTAATGTTAGCAGCCACAAGAGATGCTTCTTTTAAAAAAATTTAGCTGTTAAATTTTATTCATTTTCTATGCTGCTGTTAGCAAATTATCACAAATTTAGAAGCATAAATGATACAAATATATTATTTTACAGTTTTGTAGGTTATAGATCTAATGTGTCTCACTGGGATAAAATCAAGATATAAGTTATGCTGTTTTCCTTTTCAGAGGCTCTGGAAGAGAATTTTGTTTCCTTGGTTCTAGAGGCTAACATATTCTGCAGTTCTTGAACCCCTTCATCTTCAAAACCAGCAACATTGCATCTCTCTCTGACCCTTTTTTTTGTTGTTATCACATCACTGTCTCTAACTCAGCCACGAAAGATTCTCCAGTTCTAAGCATTCATGTGGTAAGACTGGCCCCTTTGAATAATACAAGAAAATTTCCATTTCTCAAGGTGCTTAACTGTAACCCCATCTACAAAGACTCCTTCGCATTGTATAATAGCATTTTTACAGATTCTGTGGATTAGGGCGCATATATATTTGGAAGCCATTACTCTGCCTACCACAGAAGAGAAGCAAAGAGAGTGGGTAAGGTATTTAAAGGAAGATATGGGGCCAAGAAGTTTATTTGATTTTATATGGGGATTATTACACTCAAGTGAAGGATATGCAGTATTCAGTAATATAATAAAAATGTATTTGAATAGGTTTGAATAAGTAGTATACTTCTGGCTATTATATACTATTTTATATATACATATATAATAGTATAATGGTATATATAATACTAGTGTAATAGTATATAAAGCAATAATAATGGTATAATATAGTAATAGTATAATTATTAGTATAATAGTATAACAGTAATAATAGTATAATAGTGTGTATACTATTAAATAGTATATAATAGCCATATATTTGCCACATATGTTGTAATAAGAAAAGGTTCCAGAAACCCCTAATGGCATAGAATAACATATGTTACGGTCTTCATTATTTTAAAATGACCTATCAAGGTAGCACACTCTGTTATTTTTGGTTTTGCATTCTAGTCAAACAAAATAGAGATTTTTGAGATTATCTACAGCAGGAAATGTAATTCAATAATATAGTTTAGAAGATGTGGTAATGCAGAAAAAGATTACAACCAAATCAGATCACCCTATGCCAATCCCATTGTTTGGAATTACTGAAGGGTTGACAAAATTGAAAACAAATTATTCAGACATAATTTATTCCAGGTAACATCCCTCTTACAGAGGGGAAGTTTTTATTTCAACTTTTTTTAACTATGAGAAAATCATAGCACCACAATTTTGTAAATAATTTTTAATAAAGTTGAAAGTCCATTACTCATGTAATTATGTAATTTTTAATCATCTTAGGCATAGTCATCTCCATGAATTGTGGAAAATCAAGGACTATTTCTTGGACATAATTTGCATATATATTTTTGTGACCTTTGCAGATGAAGATGAGGAACTCTGTAATTCAGTACTTGGAAATGTACATCTAGTAGATGTGAGAAAACATACCCTGAGATAAAAAATTATAAGTGGAAGTATCATCTGTCCTATGGCAGAAAATAAGTGGAAGTATAATTCTGTCATTTCAGAACACAGGTTGCGATAGCTTCCTAACTACTTAAAATCTCCAGTCATAGAAACTTCAGACATATCCTTTGAAAAAGCTAGATATCAGCATTTCTCAATGGGTCCACTATTGACCTTTGGAGTAGGAAAATTGTTACTATGTGAGCATATTCCATACATTGCAGGACATTTCGCAGCCCTGTTACCCTCCACCCCATCCACTAAAGGATGAAAGTTTTTCTCAGGCATCATGAAAGTTTAATTGCCTTTGCATTGTCCTTATTGTGAACAACTATCCAGTAATAGATTCTGTAGTGACCAAGACAGCCTTATCATTCCTCTCAGCTTGAGGAAATCTAGACAGGTTTCTTCCTGACTATTGGCCCCTGATCTCTTTTCTCTGGGAGCATCAAAGCATTTACTTTAGAAAAATT
This sequence comes from Mandrillus leucophaeus, assembly GCF_000951045.1. NCBI lineage: Eukaryota > Metazoa > Chordata > Mammalia > Primates > Cercopithecidae > Mandrillus > Mandrillus leucophaeus. Next base: position 1,193,667 of record NW_012107686.1, on the reverse strand, counting down.
TCAGTCCTAAATTCTTGCTCTGCTTTTTGAAATGTAAATCTTCTTCCAGCATCTTGGCCATTTTACAGTCCAGTAATGTCTTCCTCAAGGACTTGGGAGCCATCCTTTTGAAATGTAGTCATGAAGAAGAAAGACAGGGTCCCCACCTCCCAGTCTTTGTGACAAGGTAGAAGCCTAACTTTGACAAATAAAAACTAGCAGGTAAAATTGAATTTGATAAACACAGTTAGCAAACACAGATGGCCTGACCATATTTGCTAAGCTCCCTCCTAACTTCCTTTGGTATTTTTCTACCAGCTCGCTGGAGTGCTTAAAAACTCCCCTGCTTTTTTTTGGAAGGAGTCAAGTTCAGTGTATTGCCCATATTGCAATAATCTTGAACAAAACATTCTTGCTGGTTTCATGTGTCCAGTGGAAATTTTCATTGACAGTAGAAACTTTTCATGAGCAACCCTGTTGGGACTAGGGTAGGCATGAAGGGCTTAATCTTGATCCTGATTTCTTAGACAAAAGTCAATAAATAATGTCTAAAATACTAATTTTAAAATAGTTGGTACTGGTGAAAAATCTTAAACAATGTAATCAACTATATTTTTAAAAATGGATACACATAATGAATATTATACAGCTTATACATTGTTAAAAAAATCTGAATTATTCCTGCATCAAGAGTAACATTCTGGATAGAGAATCGGCCAGCTTGAGAAGACTAAACTGGAAGTCATTTTCCATGAAAGGGAATGAAAAAAAATATTTTTAAAAAAGATAGGATTACAAAGTAATAAATATAAATAGAAAATTCGCTGTCACCTCCCCCTCTTTTTCTTTATTTCTTCCTTTCTGACACTGATTTCCCTTTCATTTTAATAAGTTAAATTTTCATTAAAGTGCCACTTACGTACTTTTAAAACACAATTACAAAATTAAATAGCAATTTTCCCTGTCTCATACCTTCCCATTGCATAGTAACAGTGGGAAGGCTGGGGGAAGCAGAAAAAGAAGTGAAAACTAACTGCAAAACTCTATATGGTTTCCTTATGAGTAGTATTTCATATTCATAATGATATGTAGAGTAAATGCTAATGTAACAAAAGATTATGATTTATATTTTGAGAGACTAGGGTGGGCATGAAGGGCTTAATCCTGATCCTAATTTCTTAGACAAAAGTCAATAAACATAAAATACTCATTTTAAAATGGTTGGTACCAGTAAAAAATCTTAAACAATGTAATCATCTATATTAAAAAATGGATAAACATGATGAATATTATACAGCTTAAACATGGTTTAAAAAAATCTGAATTACTCCTGCATCAACATGGGTAAAAATAAAAACATAATTTTCAGGAAAGCAACACTGCAGGAGATACGGCAACATCATTTATATTTTAAACTATGCAAAACAATACAAAATTGTTTTATGTATGAAAGCAACAAATTCATAATAATTACTTCATGGATAGGAAAGAGGGGAAGCGGTCATGAAAAGGCACACAGAGTACTTTTATTTTATTTAGAATATTTTATTTCTTAATTTGGGTGATACATACGCAAGTGTTCATTATGCATTTACATGCCTGTCATATTTCATAAAGTATTTTTTAAATAAAATAAAGCAACAAGCAAACAAGCCCTAAGATGAATGGTGATAAGAATACCTATATCAGAATCGGCCACGAGGGAAATAAAAGATACCATGTTAAAGGGACATGCATAATGCCTAGCACATATTAGACAGTCAATAAATATTTTCCCTTTTGGAATTCTTTAAAGGCCTAAATGCAAAGGAATAGCAAGGGAATAATATACAGATATAGTTACTATGGGAAGTAAGTTTAACTTAATAAAGGGAGGGCATTTTAAAAAAATGACATTTTCTAAAATGCTCATCTACTTGAACTTGATATAAATATGACTAAGTACTTCCTGATTTGAGATGGCAACAATCTTAAAACTCTAATAGCTTGAAACCCATTAATCTAGTCCCATCTTCCTTTCCCACAAGAAAGGAGGAGAGATGTTTTCCAATATGTAATCAAAAGCATGTTGAATTGCTGCCCCAAAGTAGCTGCATCATTTAAAGTAAGTTTTATTTTGTTTTTATATATTTTATCTTACAATAAAATCTCTTTTAAAAAGGAGAAAAGGCCGGGCACGGTGGCTCACTCCTGTAATCCCAGCACTTTGGGAGGCCGAAGGGGGTGGATCACAAAGTCAGGAGATGGAGACCATCCTGGCTAACATGATCAAACCCTGTCTGTACTAAAAACACAAAAAAATTAGCCAGGTGTGGTGGTGGGTGCCTGTAGTCCCAGCTACTCCAGAGGCTGAAGCAGGAGAATGGTGTGAACCCAGGAGGTGGAGCTTGCAGTGATCCGAGATCACACCGATCACACCACTGCACCCCAGCCTGGGCAAAAGACTCAGACTCAAAAAAAAAAAAAAAAAGGAAAAAAAGAGAAACAACACTTAAGCATTTATCTTATGCCTTTATCTTATGCTTACCCCACCATCATTTGCTGGGTGTGATGTTTAAGATAATGTGTCTCTAATTTATTGCATTCAGATGAAGAGGAATGGTACACAAATAACTGTCTTTGAGGAAATGTATCTGAGGATCCTCTGAACCTGAACCTGCATTTGATAATGGAATCATGAACTTTGAGCCGATGCAGCGATGCAATGAAACTTGGATATGTGTAGGAGGGGATAAATGTATTTCTCATGGTTGAGGAATGCGAAATCTTGTGATCAGAGGAAGGATGGTGACAGATTCTACTTTCCAAAGAGGTTGTAGGAATATCTCCCAGCCCACAGTGCTACTTAGTATATGACCTTGGCAATGGAACAGTAGTGCATTACCTGGTTTAACCTTCAATTTAATCTTAGTGCCAAATATTATATCTTAATGTAAAGCAGAAAAAATCTGGAGTAGCTATCAGGAGACCTTTGTTCTACTCGTGACCCTGTTTGTATCAGCTCTCTGACCTTAAACAAAGATATTTATTTTCACCTATGGTATTTATTTTCACCTCTACAACCCTTAATTTCTTCAAATGTGAAATGAAAGACTTGAATTTGGTTAGAGAAGTTTAAACTAGAGCTTCTTGGCTTGCAGTGAATTACACTGCAGTCACCACGGGAGTTGAGCTCCACAGGGCCTGCACCTCATTTCAATCAGAGCATCTTTCCTTTTATCTGTTTTACATTTTGGACTTCTGCATACATTTTTATTTGAAGAAAGAATTACAAAGCTTAAAAAAGTAAAGCTTGAAAGCTGCTGTCTTTGATGATCCATATTATTCCTTTCAACTACAAAATTCAGTAATTCCTTTGTTTTGCCTAGATAAACCATCTAATCCAATGATTTTTAGAAATGATGCCTTCTCCTCCTAACCTATTAAGGAAGGTTAAATGAGTCAATCAATGTTACCTGGAGAAGATTGATTGGGTGAATAAATGAGTTATCTAAAGTTATTCTCTGATTCTACTGAAGACAAAAAAGTCACAAAATTATGAATTTTTGAATGATTTCCAAACAGTGCAGACTTTATCATAATATTTTTCAAAATATCATTTATTTCCATAAAATATTAGTAAGATTTCATTGGACTTATTTGATCTTAATTGGCCATTGGATTAGATAATTATCAAATACTTCTTCCTGGGTTACTAGACTATATAAACTCTCACAGTCTTAGATTGACTCCAGAATGCAGTGCCAAATGATGACAGTTATTGTGTCAGGATTTAAGGATATTTGTTGTCGTGATGAAAAAGTAGGAGGTGTCAGTGGCCTGGGAGAACTATTAAAAAGTTGTCTAAAAGGCAATAAGCAACAATTTTTATTTAAGCTTTGTCTATGGCAGAGTCTCATTTTTTTATTATTGTAGCTGCATGGTCTTAGCTATTGGTCACATCTGTAACTGAATAAAGCAAATCTTCCAACGTACAATGCAGTTTTGGGGCCTCCTCTACAATTTGTATTCTTGGTGGAGGATTTCTTACGTGTGATTGTGGGAGAAGCCTTTTTTTTGCTATGTTAGATGTAATGTTTTTCATAATAGGCAATTATAATAGCTAAGTCTTATAATTCAGGGTGTAAGCTTTACATGATTATAGTCTCTTATAATGTCTCTATATGGTTTGGTTTCTGCTGCTTTATCCTTAGTGCCAAGGACAGTACTTGGCAGAAAATATGTACTTATTGAATATTTCTTGAATGAACAACGATAAACAATAATTATTTAGCCCTTCATTTGTGCCAGATGAGGTCCTCTTTCTCTCTCTCTCTATCACACACATACACACACACACACACAGACACACACACAATCTAACCTTACCAAAAACTGGGCTATATATTTGGTATTATTATCCTCATTTTATTGTATTGTATGTATTTTTTTTTTTTTTTGATAACAAGAGGAGAAATTAGTTTGCCAAAGTCACACAGCTAGAAAAAAAGAAGAGCTACATTTTTATACAAGGCAGTCTGTCCTAGAATGTTATAACAGTACACTATCTTAAGTCTTTGTGATAGTTAATTGTATATGTTGACTTGCCTAGGCTGAGGGATGCCCAGACAGCTGGGAAAACATTATTTCTGGGTGTGTCTGTGAGGGTGTTTCTAGAAAACATTAGCATTTGAATTGGGAGCTTTACTCAGTAGAATAAAGCTCACCTTCACCAATGTGGGTGAGCATCATCCAATCCATTGAGAGATCCAATAAAACCAAAGGAAGAGGAAGGGCAAATTCACTCTCTCCTCTTGAGCTGAGATGTCCATCTTCTGCCCTGCCCTCAGACATCAGAGCTCTTGGTCGTAGGCCTTTGACTTAGACTGAATTATACCTCCTGCTCTCCTGGCTTTGTTTCTTTAGAGAACCCTGATTAGTCCAATCTCTAAGAACAAATCAAAACCATGTCATAAAACTGTATCTTGTTATGAAATTGATTGTTTTTTTTTGTTTGATAAAGAAAGAGGAATACTAAGTATAACATAAATACATATTAGGCTCCACGGTGGGGAAAAATACTGGCCACAAGACTACCAGGTTTTTAATATATACAGAGTTTAATATTTCAAATAATTTAACAAGGAAAGAAATACTTCAAAGGAATATAATACTATAATCCTATAGATAGCGTAACTCCTAAAGAGAACTGTTGAGCAGATGACATTTACTTTTTCCCTTCCCTTCACCCAGTTACCTCCCCTTCCAAGCTTTTTCACTGAGTTACCTCCCCTTCGAAAGCTTTTTCATTGACAGCAGACATCCTTTTTGCCTACCTATTCAGCTCCCAGTACAACTACAACATCCACCTTTAAGATTTTATAAGTTCGATTAAATAATTATTTCTAATATGCCGTTGAATATTTTAATTTATAAAATAAATAAGAAAAAAAAAAAAAAAAAAAAAAAAACAGGCACCAGGAAGCTAAGGAAGCTGTTATTTGTGGAAGTATTTCTGATAGTGTGATACCGTAGTTTGGGCATATTTTAGAGAATATGGCCTTTCACTTAACTCTCACGTCACACCTTGTTGGCTCTTATCTATTCTCCCTGCAAGAAGGCCTTCCTCTGTGGTTCATAAGAAATCAATGAGGGAAGACTGACATATTATATACAGCTCAGTCTATCTCACTCTGACTTTCTGGCTATAGGCAGAACCAAGAACTTACAAATGGTCTCCAAATACCATGGTCTAGCTGAATTGTGACTAAAATATATCTTCTCTCAAATGAGATTAGGCTTTCTTAGAATGGCCAATCTCTTTCCAAATACTCCCATAGATAGTGACTGTTTAAGTAAAAGTTGAAATTTTTTATTGTATTATCAGTGGATTCCTAGAAAAGAAAAAAAATCACAGCAATTTCTAATCTCTGTGTATCTATTTTTGCACAGTATTCAGATGCCCCAAGTGAAATTAATTTATAGCTTAACAAAATCTCAATAATATATGGAGATGGGAAAAGAAACTTCTATATTTGAGTTTAGTCTTTAATGTAGTATGTTATTAAAGAAATGTCATAAACAGTGGACAAGAGGGTAACATTTTCTCTCTCTGCATGTAATAGCCTTATGGTGAGTTAAATTTCTTTTCTTCTCATAGAATTGGCCATTTGGCCTTTGCTAAATGGAATCTGTAATATTCCATTTTTATTTGCAACTGCTGTTATTTACCTCATGAAGAGCATTATTTTACATTAAAGCCTGTTTTCTACAAGTCCTTCCGAAAGCAGAACAAGGCAAGATAATATTTCCAAATTAAATTACAATCTATTGTCCTGCAATAGAAGTTTTTATTAGAAAATCTCAAATCCTTCACCAAGAGTAATTAAGTAGAAATGCCAAATCCACTCTGAGAGGTCTTATTGGGTATTTCTGTGTGGGGTTTTTTTTTTTTTTTTTTTTTTTGAGACGGAGTCTCGCTCTGTGCCCAGGCTGGAGTGCAGTGGCGCGATCTGGGCTCACTGCAAGCTCCGCCTCCCGGGTTCACGCCATTCTCCTGCCTCAGCCTCCCGAGTAACTGGGACTACAGGCACCTGCCACCATGCCCGGCTAATTTTTTGTATTTTTAGTAGAGACGGGGTTTCATCATGTTAGCCAGGATGGTCTTGATCTCCTGACTTCGTGATCTACCCGCCTCGGCCTCCCAAAGTGCTGGGATTACAGGCATGAGCCACCGCGCCCGGCCTCTGTGGGGTATTTTCTGACTGCTGCTCTTTGGTGGGGGGAAATTAAATGACTGCCAGAGGCTACGCTATGACTCTTTGTGAAGATAGATTATGTACCCAAGAGTCTTCACCCACATTGAGAAAAAACAAAACAAAAATAAAAACAGTGGGCCAGAGTCTCAGAGAACGTGTCCAAAACTAACAGAATACATATGAAAGACAGCAATTGATGAACATGCTGTTGCTCTTTATACAGAGAGCAAATGTGCTATTTTTCATGTCACATGCTGAGAAATTAAAGTAAGAGTTTATGTGTTTGGTAATTGAATAATCCTTTTCATTCACACTTAAGTATATTTTTATGTGACTATAAACCAAAAAAAAAAAAAAAAAAAAAAATCCTAAACCTGCCAACACACTGAATGGATCTCATCTTGGCAAAAAAGACCCCAGAAAATCCTGAAAAACTGAATTCTCGATGGCCATGATGGGAAGGAAGGTCAAACACATCTTGTTATGCCCCCTCGCTTTTAGAGTTTAGGTACAATTCACCAGCATTAACTATTAATATAAACAGAGATCACAAGACTGACAAAACAGACTCTTTTTGGCAGTAAGTTACCAAATTCAAACCTGATTCTGGGATAGCATCATATGACAGATAACAGACCCTGAAAGAAATAAAAATACTTTACTCCAAAACATATTTCTTTGACATACTTTGAAATGGATTTACAAAGCCACCTCTTGCAGGGGAAATTTGCACGTGTAGAGAATCTCCATTAATGAAGACAGGCCTTCCCATTTTACATCTTTCCCGGATCCAGGAGAGATTAAATGAGAACTTAATATCTTTAGGTCTGAAATGGGATATTTACCCTCTATTCTCTCTGAAGCCTGCTACCTGGAGGCTTCATCTGCATAGCAAGTGCCTTGGCCTCTACAACCCCCTTATCTTAACTCAACTTTCTGCTGACTTGAAGTTTTTTGGACAAAGCTTAGTTCTTTCAACCAATTACCAATCAGAAAATATTTGAATTCATCTATGGCCTGTAAGTGCCACCCCCCTAGCCCAGCCCCTACTTTAAGATATCCTGCCTATTTAGACTGAACCAGTATATACCTTCCATGTATTAATTTATGGTTTTACCTACAATTGATGTCTCCTAATATGTATAAAAGCAAACTGTAACCCAACCACCTCAGGCACACTTTCTCAGAATCTCCAGAGACTGTTCCCTGGGCCATGGTCATTCATACTGGGTCGGAATAAACCTCTTTAAATATTTTACAGTTTGATTTTTCCATCAATATGACTTAGAGGGAGAATGATATAATGGTACATGGTTAGGGATACTTGGAAAAAGTAATTGTTTTGTACACGCAATGGCCATAAATTTTAGCTCACAATCTCAAGTGCACAAGAGATGTTATACTTATTTTTTTCATTTATTTTTATTTATTTATTTTTTGAGATGGAGTTTTGCTTTTGTTGACCAGCCTGGAGCACAATGGTGTAATCTCAGCTCACTGCAACCCCTGCCTCCTGGGTTCAAGCAGTTCTCCTGCCTCAGTCTCCCAAGTAGCTGGGATTACAGGCATGTACCATCACACCCAGCTAATTTTTAATTTTTAGTAGAGACGTTTAGGGTTTCACCATGTTGGCCAGGCTGGTCTCAAACTCCTTGACTTTAGGTAATCCACTCACCTCGGCCTCCCAAAGTGCTGAGATTACAGGCATGAGCCACCACACCTGGCCTTTATTTAGTTTTAATTTAATAAAATCCAAATAGAAGCCACTTTCCTGCTAAGATGGAGAAAAAAATTATTCACATGAACTCACTGGAGAACTGGACCCCTCCTTAAGGCTGCTCGAGAATGAAGGGAACCCTGATAATGCTTCAAAAAAGGAAGAAGTGTCTCTAATTTTCAGTCATAATAGGCACCACTAATAATGTCATTGTCTGAGCCAAGATGGGTCCAGATATCCAGTAGGTGGGCTGCTCCTAATCCACGCTTGATGAACAAACACTTTTGCTGAGGTTGAAAAGCTGGAGCCAGGTAGAGTTAAGCCTTTTTTTTTTTTTTTCCCCCTGAGTTCCTGCTGTCTTCCTGGAGCTGCTAAAGGAAAATGGGAATCTCCACTAGGAAAGCTCCCAGAGCCTTGGTCTCTTTCTCAGCCCCAGGGAATTTCCAACACACTCTCTAAAATTGAAGGGCTCACCTTTCCTTCATACTTTACAGAAAGACAGATGTCTCTGAGTATCTTCCAGTTTTGACCCCTGCATCACGATTTTCCTGAGAGAGGAAAATCCAAATGTTTGGTCACCTGTGTGGTGTTGAGGGAAGGGAGGGAGAATAAAAAGAAAATAGGTAGGATAGAAAAAAAAAAAAAAGACTATTAATATTCAAATATTTGAAACTTCTAAATAGGCATGCATAATGCATTTGACTTCTAAAGATATGTAGTGTTTGCCTAACTATGCAGATCTTACCTGGAGGGAATATTATGCAAATGAACTACATTCTACAAGATTGTCCCACTTTGTTCAGATATAGAAAGTGTGTCAAATTATTCACATCAGTAGTATGATACTATTGAATAACAAGAGTTCATTACTAAGTCATTCAAAACTGTGTACAGAAGTGTATCTGATAGCACCTCTCTTTTCAATGTTATGAGGAACTAAGGCATTTGGTTGCAATGCAGTTTGGAGGGTTTCACCCATAGAGTGACAATACAAATAGGTTTTGAATGGAGAACATTGACCACACAGACATTCTGATTTAATTGCAGCACTTCAGTGTAACATTAAAGGAAGGAAGGGAGGTTGACCAGCCCCGAATAGTGCTGTGTTCATGATACTTCTCCAAAATGATTTCAAGCTTGACTTCAGAGATCTTGAATTTCACGAAGTTTGGAAATAGAGTGGTTTGAACACAGTTACAACATCTTATGGAGTCCTTTCTGCTTCTGTTTTCTCATCAGTGAAATGGCAATAAAATTAGAAATCACAGGATAAATGTGAGGATTGAATGTATTAATACATATAAAGCATTTAGAACAGTCCTGGGACAAAATGGTGCTCACTAAATCATGACATTTCTTAATATTAGTGTCCTTATCATTATAATAACTATGTTGAACATATCACAATTTTATTTTATACATTGAGCATGCTAGGTGAGAAGGCACACCAGGGTCTCATGTTAGATACTCTGACATGAAAGACCTCAGAAGCGTGTCCCATCTAGTAAAGTAGTATAATGTGCTACAATGGGACCTTAATTTGTTCTTACGTAGAAGAACTTACCGTCAGGCCTCTGAGCCCAAGCCTGCACATATACATCCAGATGACCTGAAGTAACTGAAGAATCACAAAAGAAGTGAAAATGGCCTGTTCCTGCCTTAACTGATGACATTACCTTGTGAAATTCCTTCTCCTGGCTCAGAAGCTCCCCGACTGAGCACCTTGTGACCCCTGCCCCTGCCCACAAGAGAACAACCCCCTTTGACTGCAATTTTCCACTACCTGCCCAAATCCTATAAAAGGGCCCCACACCTTCTCCCTTCGCTGACTCTCTTCAGACTCAGCCCGCCTGCACCCAGGTGATTAAAAAGCTTTATTGCTCACACAAAGCCCGTTTGGTGGTCTCTTCACACAGATGTGCGTGACACTTACATAACAGACTTCAAAATAACCAAACACAATTCAGCGTATTTTTTCTGTTGAATTAAGACATCTGGGTCCTACAGAAATAAATTTAGAACACTAACCAATAAAAAAATTGTGCCTATCACATTAAGGGAGGAGACCACCCTTCATATTGTCTTATGCCCAATTTCTGCCTCCAAAGAAAGAAAAAAGTAAAAACTAAAAGGCAGAAATAAAATCCACAAGCAGACAGCCTGGCACCACACCCTGGGCCTGGCAGTTAAAGATCAACCCCTGACCTAATCGGTTATGTTATCTATAGATTACAGATATTGTATAGAAAAGCACTGTGAAAATCCCTATCCTGTTTTGTTCCAATCTAATTACCGGTGCATGCAGCCCCCAGTCACATACTCCCTACTTGCTCAATTGATCATGGCCCTCTCACGCGCACCCCCTTAGAGTTGTGAGACCTTAAAAGGGACAGGAATTGCTCACTCAGGGGACTCGGCTCTTGAGACAGGAGTCTTGCCGACGCCCCTGGCTGAACAAATCCCTTCCTTCTTTAACTTGATGTCTGAGGTCGTCCTGCTACAGCATTTAGAGTAAAATCAGATTAATCATAAAACATGAAATTGAATAGTACCTTAAAGTTTTAAGATAAACAAGCAGAGATGAAAAAAAATTGTTTTATCCCATTTTACCTCCTTACAGAAAAAAGAATAGAAGCTGACTTTTACGTTACACTTCAGCCCCACTCCCAAGGTACTTGTTTTCTACACTATGCCTTTTAGACCAAGGATTAAAAAACTTCTTCATTAAAGGATTATATGGTAAATATTTTCATCTTTGCTGGCCAGACCATGTCTGTTGTAACTATTCAACTTTGCCAGTGTAACAAAAATGCAACTACAGACAAATGAAAATGAATAAATGTGTCTGTGGTACAATAAAACCTTATTTATAGACCCTAAAATTTGAATTTCATGTAATTTTTATGTGTCACAAATATTATTTTTTTATTTATTTCAACTATTTAAAATGATAAAAACTATTCCTAGTTCATAGGCTGTGCAAAAACTGTTAACAGACTGGGTTTGACTTTGGGGTTACAGCTTGCCAATCCCTGCTGTGGACCCATTGACTACTTATGTGACAAGAAAGTTAGTTGCAATATGGAAGTAAGCAAAGCCTCTTATGTGGGAGAAACTATGAAAGCAAAGGCTTCTCATCCGTAATGGGTGGCAAATTTGGTCCCAAAGAAGACATAATTTTCAGATACAGAAATATATATACACATATATATGTGTGTGTGTAATATATATATGTATGTAAATGTGCTATCTATAGCTATAAGAACTATATATAGGAACATATCTATAGATATGTATATGTCTATATACATATGTGTATACATATATATTATGTAAATCAACATACTGAATTTTGTACTGCCTTTTTTTAGCATACCCAGTCAATTGAAGTTAGCAATTTCCTATTCTCTAGTTCACACAAACCATAGCAATTCAATTACATCCAACATGAGTATCAAATGTGCATAAAGTAAGTTCTCAATGAAGCTGTTGTATTTAAAATTTTCTCTTAAAAGTAGTTTATTCTATCTAATTTGAAGAAAATTTGCATTAAAACTCTATTGTTCAGCAAACCCTAAATTCAGAGAGACACAAACATTGGTATTAAAGAAGTCAACTGCCTAATCAAGCAATTTTTCCACCTTGCTCTCATTAACTGGCCTTCTAAATGACAGGGTTTCTAATTCTGAGTGTTCATTTAACATTCAAAAATTGATTCCTTATTATTGTGATTAATGCATCATTATGAGTAAATGATACATCAGTGTGTTAGCAATCTGAACAATTTCTGAGCAGATGGAAAATAAATATAGGTGATGTATCCTTTTTTTCTCATTTTAAGCTTGTGACCTTCCCTAATAAACTCTAAATTTCCTGGTTTTCACATTGTACTTTGTAATTCCGCCAATTAAAAATATTGGCATTATGATACTTTAAATAGGAGTGAAGGTAAATTTAAAATAAAAGGTTATGAAAACTATGTGACTTAGATCATGAATGATTTCTACAGCTCTTTGTATAGCTCTTTGTTCCCTAGAAGACAACTACATGAGCGAGTGATTTATAACTTGAGCATTGACACTGTGACATTATATAAGGCCAAGAACACAGATTCTATTCCCATATGAAATGTTTAGTATCTCTTACTTCCTGAGAATACAGTTTATACATGATCTTGCCCACACTTTTGCAAATGAGATCTGTTTTGATAAAAATCTAAGAACAGAGAAAGTTGTATGTAAAACTCACTAAAATTCCATGATTTAAAGAAAAATTCAACATTCATTTCACAGTAGAGTTGATGTACATTTCTCCTACATGCATGTGATGATTTCAATAGTCAAAATCAATACTACTTAAGAATATCTTTACCTTATAAGTTTATTTATCTAAGAATTTCATTAAAAAGTCTCTATGCAAAATATCAATACCATGATAAACAACAAAAATCACACCAATGTGTCTTATCTCCTCAGTTGTTGTTCAGAACAGTGAAGATTTTATTTAGTTTTCCGTGTGCTCATGGAATTCTGTGTCTGTCACATTATTTACTGGTACTGAATTTGAAAAAAGAAACAAATAGAATGTCTACTATATGATAAATATGGAGCATAATACATTTTATTTCATTAAATCTTCACAATAACCACAAGGAGTAAGTACTTTTAGCCCTAATTCACATATAAAAAACAAAAAATAAAAAGCCTATATCTCCTTAAGTTTTGGTATCTGGCCAAAATTTACTCTGTAACACAGCAGCGTGACTAGAATTCAAACACAGGACCTGCTGCCCTCTGAGACACTAAGCTCTATGCAGGCAGGGGCCATGTCTGTCTGTGTCCTGTTCTATTTCCAACTAAAATCACAGTGAAAATTTGTTAAATGATCATATGTGTGTGTGTGTGTGTGTATATATATTTCACACATATATGTGAAATTTATATTTATATATAAAATAAACATATATATTTCATATATATATACACATACACACACACACACTGTCACCATATCACCATGCTTCTAAGACAAATAGCCTGCCCCTCTCCAATAAGTATCATTTCAAAATAGGTCATATGTTATAATTTCTCCACCACTTTGATCCCTTAATTACATGTAATTTGATGAGACTTAGGGAAATGCAGCTGTGAGTTGGTGGAAAAAAATCTTATGCTCCTTTTCTTAGGAAATCATTTTGTTCCCAACATGACAACAACCTTTTGACTATGATAACATAAATATGTAATGTGTTTTGCGTGTTTACTAGGTGCTAGAACACTGTAAAGTATTTCACATTGATTTACATAAGTCTCAAAACTTGCAGCCTGTATTAAAATTTTTGCTGCAGTATACTTTCTTGTTACCTTTTGGAATGATTCATTTTTCCTTTTCAGTGAAGAACATAAAAAATAAGATTTTCTGCAGTTAAGAACTCCTCCTGCTCCTCTCTGGTTATTTTTCCTTAGCCATCCTTGTGTCACAGGAAAGATACTCTTGCATGCTTGCTTATTCCACTCATTGTATTGTTCCCTTCATGTACCAGACCGTGAAGTTGTAAAGTCAGTCTGGTTAGCACTGACTTCAGTGACATTTCATTTGACATCGCTACACCTTCCTCTTGAAACACTGCCATTTATCATTATCTTTTGTTTATAGCACTTCCACCTGTTTATCATCCATGTAGTAGAACTCATAACAGAGCCAACTGAATTAATTTGGCAAGTAAAATTATCTCTGGCATTGTATGAAATGTGGTGCTAACATTTCATGTATCAGGTCATTTTTGCTTCTCATAATTCAATTATTATAACAGAAAACTAAGAAATCAGATCTGTTTGTTTAATCTGTGCAAGAATATAAGATGTTCCCTAATATGAGTAGGTAGAGAGGACTCTGAATATATGCACAGCTTTCTTAGCAGCCTTCAAAACAATTTTTATCAGCATAATTAATCACATTACAAATAAAGTAGAATTATTTATTGTAGTGGCTTAATGACTCTTATAAAATCAATGAAAAAACTAATAAAGCAGAAATAAATAAAAAGTGGAAATGCATGAATCCATCAGGAATAATAAGTAACATTTTACTTTCCTGTTTCTTTCTTACCAGTATTTTATAAACTTTACTCAGTAGTTGCTCTTCTTTTTTAATTTTTTTAATTTGTAAAAAATTACTTTTATTAAAAATCTTTTTAGTTTTGTGGGTACATAGTAGATGTATATATTTGTGAGGTAGATTAGATGTTTTGATGCAGGCATGCAATATGAAATAAGCATATCATGAATTGTCCTTTTTCCTTACAATAGCTCCATACATTTTCCTACCCTTTATTCCGATGTGAGCCACTCTTCTCTTACTAGGGTCATGTAACTTTTATTTTAATAAATATTTGAGATCCCACATTACAGTACAGATTTGGAGCTGTTCCTTCCATTGTTTACATCATTAACCATTTGCTCTTTACTGCTTCCCTGTTTTTCTCCTCTGGTAGATTTCTTACTATCAAAACCAGTTTGCCATTACTCTGCTTGCCTTCTCAACTACCTAGAAATGAAATATAATAACCAAGCTAAGGAGTTTACTCCATTGCATACTTTTATTATTTTTAACTGCTTTGCCCATGACAAAGTTTCTTATTATGGGGAAGCCAAAATACTTAGAGTTTGTTACTTAACATTAGTAGGCTACCATGAAAAAGGCTCCCAAACTCAACTTTCTTATAGTTCACATAATACTTATCTTTGTCAAGGAAACACCGTACTACGGAAGAGCTGCACTCTAGCAAGTTATGTAGACTTTGTGATTAATCAAGGCAATGGTCTTTTTTGAGCTCTTCTCTGTCATAGCCTCTCTTCTTTCATCTTACTATTCTTCCTTCCTCAAAAACTTTGACTTAGTCTTATGTTTGTCCACTTTTTCTTTTCTTTTTTCTATTTTATTTACAACATTGCACTCTCTCGGATACAGTAATAGTTTATCTCGTTTACACACAGGTCTCCACAATTCTACAAAATCCTCAAAGTTAGTTAAAAAAACAAACAACAAACAAACTTGTGTGTGTTTATTAGTTAAGGGAGCATCTGAAAACACCACACCCAGGAGAAATCTTGAAGTTTCTCATGTAAGTTCTACCTCCTCATCTCTTCATTCAAGGTGGAAACACTCAGAAAATCATTTATGCATAGCTTAAAATTTTCCTTTGCTACTTCTAGAAACCTAAAGGAAAGTGGAGAAAAAAGTTGCTTACATATTAAAACCCAAGAGTATTTAGTTTAAATTTTTTACTTTTTAAAAATGTTTGATACCTCACATTTGTGCTTATTCATAGGGTACATGAGAAATTTTGTTACTTGTGTAGTATGTATAATGATCAATTCAGGGTAATTGGGATATTAATCCATCACCCAAGTATTTATCATTTCTAGCGGTTGGGTACATTTCAGGTCTTCTACCTGTTTTGAAAAATGAATACATTATTTTTAACCATAGCCATTCTACTCTATCAAGCATTAGAACTTATTCCTTCTATCTAACTGTATGTTTGTACCCATTAACAGCTCTCTCTTTATCTAAACACACCCCCCGCGCCACACACACACACTTACATACTTCCCAGTCTCTGATATCGATCATTCCACTCTGCCTCCAGGTGATCTGCTTTTTTAGCTCCCGCATATGAGTAAGAACTGCAGTATTTGTCTTTCTATGCCTGACTTATTTTAGTTAACATAATGGCACCTATGTTCCATCCATGTTACTGCAAATGACATAATTTCATTCATTTTTATATCTAAATAATATTCCACTGTGTATATGTATCACATTTTCTTTATCCATTTATCCATTGATGTATACTTAGGTTGATTCCGTATTTTTGCTATTGTGAGTAGCATTGAAATAATCATGGGAGTGCATGAATCCCTTTGGTATATTAATTTCTTTTCCTTTGGATAAAGACCAAAGGAAAAGTATTGCTGGATCATATGGTAGTTCTATTTTTAGTTTTAGCAGATTTTCCTAATGTTTTACATAATGGCTGTACTAATTTACATTCTCAAAAACAGAGTATCAGAGTTCCCTTTCCTCCACAGCCTCACCAACATCTGTTGTTTTCTGTCTTTTTAATAGCCATTCAAACTGATAACTCATTGTGGTTTTGATTTGTGTTTCCCTGATGATTAGTGATGTTAAGCTTTTCTTCATATACCTGTTAGTCATTTGTATGTCTCCTTTTGAGAAGTGTCCATTCATGTCCTTTGTCTACTTTTAATGGGTTTTTGTTTGTTTTTTGTTTTGTTATTGTTTGTTTTTGTTTTACTATTGAGTTGAGTTCCTTGGAAATCGTGGATATTAGTCTCCTGTTGGATGAGTAGTTTACAAATATTTTCTCCCGTTCAAGAGGCTATTTCTTCACTCTGTTGATTGTTTCTGTTTCTGTGCAGAAGCTGTTTAGTTTAATATAATTCCATTTGTCTATTTTTTGTTTTGTTGCCTGTGCCTTTGAGGTCTTGGCTACAAAATCTTCACCTAGACCAATGTCCTAAAGAGTTTCCCCTGTGTTTTCTTCTAGTTGTTCAATTGTTTCAGGTCTTACGTTTAAGTATTTAATCCATCTTGAGTTGATTTTGTATATGGTGAGAGATAAGGGTCTAGTTTCACTCTTCTGCATATGGTTACCCAGTTTTCCCAGCACCATTTATTGAAGAGGGTGTCCTTTCTCTAATGTATGTCCTTGACAGCTTTTTTGAAGATCAGTTGGCTGTAAATATGTGAATCCTTTTCTGAGTTTTCTATTCTGTGCCACTGGTCTACATGTCTATTTTTATACCAGTGGCATGTTGTTTTGGTTACTGAAACCTGTAATATATTTTGAAGTCAGGTAATGTGATGACTTTCAGCTTTGTTCTTTTTGCCCAGGATTGCTTTGGCTATTCTGGCTCTTTTTTAACTCCATATGAATTTCAGGATTTTTTTCTACTTTTGTGAAAAATGACTGATATTTTGAAAGGGATTTTATGGAATCTATAGATTGCTTTCAGTAGTATGGTCATGTTAATGATATTAATTCTTTCAATCCATGGGCATGGGATATCTTTCCATTTGTTTGTATCCTCTTCAATTTCCTTTATTACAGTTTTGTAGTTTTCTTCGTACAGATCTTTCATCTCCTTTGCTAAATTTACTTCCAGGTATTTTTTATAACTATTATAAGTAGGATTGCCTTCTTGGTTGCTTTTCTGGCTATTTCATTATTGGTGTATATAAACACTACTGATTTTTGTATGTTAATTTAGTATCCTGCAACTTTACTCAAATGGTTTATCTGTTCTAAGAGCCCTGTGTCTACTAAAAATACAAAAATTAGCCAGGCATGGTGATGTGCACCTGTAGTCCCAGCTGCTTAGGAGGCTGAGACAGAAGAATTGCTTGAACCCAGGTGGCAGAGGTTGCAATGAGTGGAGATCATGCCATTGCACTCCAGCCTGGATGACAGAGCAAGACTCCATCAAAATAACAACAATAACAACAACAATAATAATAATATAATTAATACATTCCAAAACTTTACGGTCATACTTGGAAAGGGCAAATAGAAGGAGAGGAGTTAACACTCATGAGTTATCATTTTGCTGACACTAAAAAGGTGAAGTTTTATATAGGCTATAAATTTAAATTAGGGGCTTATGTAAATGGACAGAAGCAGAAGTTAGTAGTAGAGCACAACCATTGAACCAAACACTTAGCTTCCACACCTATATTACTTTCTTCATGATTTTATGTTTCTATACTTGAAAGACTTTTCTCACATTCCTCATTTTCAGCTCTTTCTATTGATTCCAGTTTCTCTACATTTTAATAACAATAATAAAAGCATCAAAAATAACAACATATATTGAGGGCCTAATTTGTGCTAAGCATTATGTGAGGTGTTTTCAATGAAGTATCTAATTTTTTTTTTTTTTTTTTTGAAACAGAGTCTCACTCTGTCACCCAGGCTGGAGTGCAGTAGTGCAATCTCAGCTTACTCAAGCTCCGCTTCCCGGGTTCACGCCATTCTCCTGCCTCAGCCTCCAGTAGCTGGGACTACAGGCGCCCGCCACCACACCCGGCTAATTTTTTGTATTTTTAGTAGAGACAGGGTTTCACCATGTTAACTAGGATGGTCTCAATCTCCTGACGTCGTGATCCACCCACCTTGGCCTCCCAAAGTGCTGGGATTACAGGCGTGAGCCACCGTGCCCGGCCTTCTTTAGTTTTTATAACCACCAAATGAAATCAAATTCATTAAACAACCTTCAAGATCTAATAAGAAAGTAAGAAACTGCAGCAGGAGCCTATGTGAAGCAACTGCTGGCTTACAGATGTTCAGGTGGAAGAAGAGACTCCCTCCCTTTACTGGGAGTCTTCAGACCTTAGATAAAAAATTAGCAAAAGGTGAAACAAACTCTGAAAATGCAGCTATTCTACTTGAGAAACGATGCTCTGTCATGAAAATTAAGGTCCAGTATCGTAAAGAAGTTATATTTCCTGCATACCTGAGTATTGTGTATAAAACTCCCTCCTTAGTAGAAAACAAATTTATCCAAAAACTCAATATAATAAGTAAACTTTGAGAATGTGTTTTAATGAAAGTGGATAACTCCTGTTTGATGTAATAATAATTTCTTGTTACTTGATTAGAAAGGTTTATATGCCAGAGAATAATTTTTAGAAATGAAACAAACATAATGTACATTTAATCATATTTATTGCCACCATTTCATATAGAGCATACAGAGCCTGAGACATTTCAGTGAATGTTCATCTACTGATTACTGTCTGGCTTTGTATTTCTTACATAATCACAGTTACATTACTTTACATAAGACTTTCAATTTCAAATGCTTTTAAGTGGAACTAGAATTTAAAGGCACTTCCAAGCTATCTGTACATAGAATCTATTGGCATCAGGACACAATTCTCAGTCTTTACAGTTGTCTCCCACATCTATTTTGAGAGTGGCTGATTTTAGGAACTTATGGTTATTGAACCTATCAGAATAAACCATTTAAATGAACAGAAGTTAGTAGTAGACCACATCGTTGGAACAAATATTTTTCACACTCATATTTAATGCATTTGCATAATAATTACTTAAATTATGAGATTACAATAATAAATTAAACTGGCATATATGGTTTGATATCAAAACCAACTAGGTTAGCAATCCACTCAGTTAATGGGAACAGAATTGTGTGAACCTACTAAGGAGTAGCTAATAAGATGGAATGGTTCAGGGCACACAAGCATCAGGTAGTATGCAAAACAGCTGGAATAAGGAGTGCTTAGCATCCAGGTAAGAAAATAGTATATCTAGGGCATTCAAATTGTCACTATTAATTTTAGCAGCATTAATTTATTTTTCAGCTGTTTTGAGTTTGACATAGCAGCATCAATTTTTAAGCAATATGATAATCAAAGGGTACATGGGTTTAAGTCACTAAATTCTCATGAAAACAAATTAAGGACATTCACAGATTTAGAAATGTTTAGCTACTTTAGATTTTTGAATACATGTGGAAGAAATAGAAAATTTTAAAATGTATCCTGCAGTTATACATGCTTACTAAATTTATTTATATATTTCATTATTTCATTATTTTTTCATTGTATGATTTTACTATAATTATTTTTCTAGTTTTTATAAAAAATTACACAAATGATGACTTTTTTGAGATGGAAAACTTAGGAAAATTTCAAAAACCTGGTCTCTATATATTTAAAACCTAATAATGTTTTATCTTCATGTCTCATCTAAACATTCCTTTAAGCTAATATAGAATTTGCATAATCTCAAGATATACTAAATTAATATAATAACAAATGAAATATAGGTGGAGAGACCTACCTCCTTAAAAGAGAAGTTATCAATTATAGGGTCTCTACACATTAAAGTCATCTGCCTTAGGATAAATCAATAAGTGCACTTAAACACAGACTCATATGGACACACAATGTGTACACATACATAAACACACAGGACTGTTTTCATGATCTTTGGTATAGTTATTTACAGAAAATTCCACGTCTTATTTCTTAGAGTAGACATGATAGTTATTACACCAGCATATGTGTATGTACATGCTATAACAACCATCTTTGTGTAGCAGTCATGAGGTTTGGTTGGAACAAGTAGCAGCTGCCTGCTGTCCTGCCTGTCTCCAACAAACACATATATCATCTAAAGGAAACAGGATAACCTTAATCCCCTTAACAAAGTGATTCATACAAAGATAAGCAGGTAATGCAGACCTAAACCAAATTCCCTTGGCCAAAATGACAGCCTTAGAATAGAGCAAGAGTCCTAAGTTTGACCAACCACAGTGAAGCCCAGGACTTTGTTCTCATAACCAGGGAGACAGGGGTTTTGTTTTCCTCTAGATGGTAATCAAAGGGCAGGGGGCAGAGTGTGGTTTTTAGAATGTGTGTATGTGATACCTAGAACTACTACAGCCTTTGAAGAACTCAATCTGAATGAATGTAATTATATTGGGGGTTGGATTATGCACTTCCAAGAATTATGTTGCAGTGTTAACTCTCAGTACCAGTGAATGTGATTTTATGCGAAAATAGGATTTTATAGATGTAATCAAGTTAAGATGAGATCACATAGCATCAAGGGCTGTCCTAATCCAGTATGATTACTGTTCTCATAAGAAGAAGAGAAGGGACACTGAGACTGACACACAGTGCAAATGCCACATGATGTTGGAGACAGATGAGAATGTCAAGGATTGCTGGCAACACCAGAAGCTAAAAGAAAGCCATGGATCCGATTCTCCCCTAGAACCTTCAGAGAGAGCATGGCCCTGATAACGCCTTGGTTTCAGACTTCTAGACTCCAGAGCTGTGAAAAACTAAATTTTTTTTTTGTTTTATGCATCCAGTTTGTGGTTCTGCGTTAGGAAAGCCCTAGGAACCTAATGCAACATAGGACAAAACTAAGAGAACTTCAAAGGAATTAAGATAAAATACTTTCTGTGGCTGAAGCTATTCTAATTTTGTTGACCAATTCTTTTTCCATAGTAAGCAATTATAAGGTTTTGCAGTTGTTATCATTTTACTTCATTTGTTTGTTTTGTTACTTGCAACCAAAAGTATCCTAATTCCCACATTTCTTATTCTGATGCTATCTACCTTCTTGTCAGCATGAGTTCCAAGAACTCCAGGAAGTATAGCTGTCAGATTCACCTGGTGAATGCTTTGAAAGTAACGACCTAGCCTAAATGCCTGGGTATCACATCCCCACTTTGTGTGTCTACCATTTGGCTGCAAACATATGAAGGAAAGGGCTATACAAAGGCAACCTGGAAAATAAAGGATTATTATTTTCCTCTCCCCAGATATTTACATTACCAAAAGTATCCTAAAATGAAATTACTTGTGCATTCTTTAGTTGTGAAAGAAAAAGTTTACTTAAATTTTCTGCGGATACAATATAAATTTTGTAATCCATTCTTACAATCAATTTCACTTTAAAACAGTAGTTAATTCCAAACGTACTATAATGAAATTTCTTTCCTGTTATGTTTTTTTCATATTCTTTCATGTTCTTAAGTGTTTTAAGTGTAAATGAATGGGATTCATAAGGTATTTAGATTAGAACACAGAACATCATTTTACTTTCTGTTCTTCTCTAAAATACTCAGACATGAGCAGAAAAAAATATATTTTCTATTGGGAAATACGGTTTATATGGTTATTATTATTATCTTGCTATCTTAATCAGCACTTGAAAACTGGTATTGTTAGTCACTCATTCATTAAAAAGGCAGCAGGATTGCACTAAGTGAAACAAGTTTATAAGTGAACAAATAGTAGTCCCACTAGGTTAATGGCTATTTCCAGAAACCACTGATAAGGGAATGTAAAAGCCCCTCACTCACCTACCTATTTCCAATTTCTCAAATTAGATCTTTTATAATGGGATTTACGTTACCAATCACTGTGGCCAATTATTGTTATTTATGAAGTTACATGGCCTTATTAATCATTATAATCACACTCAACTTAGATCCATAGAATGTAATTTAATATAAAAATACAATTTGGTCAAGAAATTGAATTGAAAATGAATCCCAACTGAATACTGAATTAATTTTAGTTGTAAACTGTACAGAGCAAATTGATTAAAACAACAAAAACAAAAAGCCCACCACTTTAATACTGAATTGATTGGGCTGGTTAAAACATGCAGCATATCCTTGCCAGGACTGAGAAGCTTCCACAGTAAAAGCTAAGGACATGGAACACTGTCTATCTTTCAGTTTAGGGGTAGCATTTCAAAAATTCTTGTGTCACGTTAAAAGAGCAAACAAGCGTTTAAATGTCCTTGGTTTCCAAGTGGTATAAATAATTTGGCCAATTTCAGGAATCAGGGGAAAGATACAGGATTTCCCCTTTCCATAATATTTTACATATGTAAAAGATCCTCCTTACAGCAATTCTGTGAATATTAATTATTATTACAAAGAGCTATTACTTTTTATCCATGGGTTATAAAAAATGTTGTTTTTAGGAAGTTATTTTTTCCCTTTTACTAAGTTATTTCTCAGAGTGAATGATAAAAAAAAAAAAATACGTATCTTCTGGCTGGCTGCCTGCCATCTCTAGCAGGTACATTCAGTCATGTCATTTTAAACATTTCTTATTATTTAATGTTAAACGAAATGTCACTTCTTCCATATAGTGGATAAGGTGAGGGTTTCATAAAAATGTATCACTTTATGACTTCATGGTAGAGATACTTTCCACTACAAGAGGAACTCAGTAACTCTGAGAAGCTGGACTCACTCAAAGGTTTTGGCTATTTAATTTCCATCAACAGTTTACACATGCTCAACAGAAGAGAGTTACTAAGCAAACAGAACTCACTCTATTCCCCCACCCCAACACTTTTATGAAGATTAAATCAAGTTAAAATAAATATCACAGATTGTTTTGAAGGAGAAAATGCATTCATTAAGATGAATTCTTAAGGGATTTGTAAATAAGGACAAGTCCAACCATCTAACTGTGAGATTCTGAAGGGCAGGAATCTTTTTTATCTTATTTATATATGTAAACCCATACCTAGTACATCCTAAATGATCACTATTTGATTGTTTAATGAATAAATGAAACACTCAACAGACAAAATAATAATATGATCTGATTGCTTGCTCATAGATCTTGCTGCTGCTTAGCACCAAAGAACTGACCTCATCTCCTAGTGGCAGAGCAACGTCAGTTCCCTGCTCTCCAGCCTACCTGCTGCAGCAGCACATGCCATCCTTCCTGAAGCTAAGACTACAGGTTATAAAGATGTCCAGCAAGACATGTGTTCCTTTGAGTTTTTATGTCAAACTTCAGAGTGTTCTGTGCATCAGGTATATGCATGATTTCTTTTATTTCTGACTGAGAGCATTATAAGTTCAGAAGTTATTCTCTCCAGTGATTAGTAACTACTTCTAAGTAAGACTAAACAACTCCACTGTGAAGAGAATAAGGTCTTAAATAAAAGCAGAAACTAGCATCTATTAACTGCTTAATGTATGCTATGACTGCAAAATGTCTCTATCTATATATCTCTATCTCTATCTATCTCTCTATGTCTGTCTACCTATCTATCAAGAATACCTACTCCAGCTGTGGTTTAAATATCCCCTCCAAAACTAATGTTGAAATATAATTGTTATGTAATAGTATTGAGACATGTGGTGTTTAAGAGGTGTTTAGGGTATGATGGATGGATGAGATTGGTGGCCTTATAAAAAGGTGAGTTTGTCTGCCTCTTGCTCTCTTGCCCTCCCTTGTACTTCTGCCTTCTGTCATATGCAGCCTGAAGGTCCTCACCAGATGTTGGTCCCTCAATCTTGGACTTTCCAGCCTCCAGACGTATAAACAATAAATTTCTGTGTATTATACATTATTTAGTCCCAGGTATTCTATTATTCTGTCACAGGAGTCAAAAGAGAGACTGAGATTCCTAGTGAATGTCATGAACTATTATAAGCAGTAGTGATAGAGCAATTAACAAAACAAACAAATATTCCTTCCCCATCTCACTGAATTTTTATATTTAGCATATAACATTTTATTATATTCTCTCCATGTTAAACAAAAATAAAAAACGTTTGGAATTAAGACCTAATGTCTAATGGATTATCCATGTCTTAAAGTTAGTATAGACAGGATTTTTTTTATTCTTATTTTTTTTTATTATGCTTTAAGTTCTAGGGTACATGTGGATAACGTGCAGGTTTGTTACATATGTATACCTGTGCCATGTTGGCGTGCTGCACCCATCAACTCGTCAGCACCCATCAACTCGTCATTTACTTCAGGTATAACTCCCAATGCAATCCCTCCCCCCTCCCCGCTCCCCGTGATAGGCCCCGGTGTGTGATGTTCCCCTTCCCGAGTCCAAGTGATCTCATTGTTCAGTTCCCACCTATGAGTGAGAACATGCGGTGTTTGGTTTTCTGTTCTTGCGATAGTTTGCTGAGAATGATGGTTTCCAGCTGCATCCATGTCCCTACAAAGGACACAAACTCATCCTTTTTTATGGCTGCATAGTATTCCATGGTGTATATGTGCCACATTTTCTTAATCCAGTCTGTCACTGATGGACATTTGGGTTGATTCCAAGTCTTTGCAATTGTGAATAGTGCCGCAATAAACATACGTGTGCATGTGTCTTTATAGCAGCATGATTTATAATCGTTTGGGTATATACCCAGTAATGGGATGTCTGGGTCATATGGTACTTCTACTTCTAGATCCTTGAGGAATCGCCATACTGTTTTCCATAATGGTTGAACTAGTTTACAATCCCACCAACAGTGTAAAAGTGTTCCTATTTCTCCACATCCTCTCCAGCACCTGTTGTTTCCTGACTTTTTAATGATCGCCATTCTAACTGGTGTGAGATGGTATTTCATTGTGGTTTTGATTTGCATTTCTCTGATGGCCAGTGATGATGAGCATTTTTTTCATGTGTCTGTTGGCTGTATGAATTAGACAGGATTTAAACCTAGGTCTGCTTTCGTCTGATTGCTACAGTTTCATTACTATCCTTATGCTAACTGTTGAAAATATTTTATTTCTTTAAGTTTTTTGTTTGTTTAATGTATCTGAAAAAAATGCATATAGAAAGAACTGAAGCATGAAAAAAATCTGGTTCAACACTAATGAATCTATAAGAATTAGAATTTGGGGATGGTAGAAATGATTTCCTAAATATTTTTAAAAATTGGAAAATGAAACCAAAGTAAGCTGATAAAATACCTAACACTTATGAAGACTCTTTTTAATATTTTATTCTTGAATATTTAAATATCAATTCTTTAATTTAAACCAAATATTTTTGGAGCTGAATAATTTGCTTTGTCATAAATTTTCATACTGAAAAACTTTTATTCTCACACTTTTGTGTATAATTTTCCTCAATCTATCCCAATGGTTTAATTGGTATAAACAATTTATAGATTGATATGCTTATCACTGTTCAATCTGCTCTAACTACATTCTTATCTGATTGTCTGACTTGATCCACATAATAGTTGTAACAAAGGATGGATCCTAAGCTCTTGAGGCAGTCTTTGACAAACGTGTCTTAAATAAAAAATTTAATAACAATTATATTGCTGAGATCAAAGTGATATTCTCCTTCAAGAGATTTAAATGGTTAACACTTTGAATATTCTATATTGTTAATCCTATGATCTAGGAAGGTAGATACGTAAAAATCAATAAATTGTGGTGGAGGAAGGATAAGTGGTGATTATCTGAAACAATGCTACTTAGAGGTATAATGTCACAATATTAACACAGTAGCGTTAAACCTGTTAACTACTTATTAGAAAGAATATGATTCTACAGTCAATCAACGATTATCAGCAGCGACAGACAAATATTTTCCACTACTCTTATATTTTTAGTTTTTACCACACATTGATATTTTAGTTCTGGATAAAATTAACCACTGACATAAATTTTTGACTACATTAAAATAAGACTATATTATTTGTATATTTTTTAAGATTTGCACATTAAAATACTTGATTGTTTTATATCCAGTATTTTTTAGATCTGCACATTTAAATACTTCATTGTTTTATTACCTAATATCTGACTTGCACATTTGCAAAATATTAGCTAAAGATACAGGGCCTGCTTGAGGTGGTGGACTAAAGCAAATGTAAATGGTTCATTCCAGAACTGAACTCACGACTACTACGTTGTAAGCAATGTTAGCCTTCCATATTAGCTATCAGACAAATACTGTAATAAACTGTGAAGAGTAAATCCTAAGCACATCTTGGAAGTTATTCCTTGATCAGTATTTTAGGTTAGTAAATAGCTAAATTTTATACAGGAGGGAAGAAGGAAAGCTAAAAATAGACTAAGAAATTTTAGTACTCTTCCCACCCATTCCCTCCATCTTCCCTTGCTTAAAAAACACTTAAGTTGTATGTTTGCAATTTACTTTGAATAAAGATTATGGTAATTTTACCTTACTATTATTTTGATGAATGTATTTTTATAAAATATACACTCCCTACATATCTCCAAAATTTATTAGATAATTTTTTAAAAAGACAAAGTCAAGAGCAACATACAATACTAAAATTGAATAGAAAATATAAATGAAAAAAAGATACATTAAAATATGAGTGATTAAATATTTATTTATACTCATACTTTCTGCAAATGAAGACAAATGGAAAACTTCAATATTACAGAATTCTAATTAATCTTAGTTGATAAGAATGTAGTTTTGAAAACTTTTTTCTTATGTTAAATATAATGAAAGTTTCTTTTGAAGACCTTTACCAACAACAATGGCAATATTTTGAATAGTAGGATTGTGGAAGAAATATTTATGATAAGACCTTTTCTGATATCAGTCCTACTAAAATTTATATAGATATTAGGCCAAAGAGAATACTTTGGAAGGACTCTAAACCAACAAGACCTGAGTTTGTAACACTCTGAGGCTGTAATTTGATATAGAGAAAACATTAAAATATCCAGCAGACGAATCAGGCCATGATTTTATCTTAAGGTAGTTTTAAGTTGATTTTTGATGGAATTAGACAATACAGGTTTTACTCTCAAGTAAGATCCTAATACATAGTTAATGTACATTGCTTATTGTGGATAAATTTAAATGCCTTGGATACCATATATCTAGATGGAATAGCTGGTGTTCACATTGAAATAGATAATGAGTTTTACTGTCATTTGAATTAAGTATCAACTTGTGTCTAGATGATACAGACTCAAGGGAATTCTTTTAGGTAGAAACAATAGTTTCTCCAATTTTGAGTCCACTCAGGTAAATGTATCTGACTCTAAGGTACCATCCATGAGTTACATTGAGCTGAACCCTGAATGGAAAGAAAATTGAATGGTTTAAGTTGAAGCATTGTTCAATGGATGTGAGTCGTTCTTTTTTGTGAAGAGGTTTCTTCTGCAAGGGTTTCTTTGACAGTCTAGCTGCCATAGAGGTAAAATTATCATTTGGAACTTGACCTCCTGCTATCAAGCCAAAGGGTTTACGAAAAGTAAATCAACTCACAAGATCTTTTATAACTCATCATCTCAAATAATTAAAATACTCTTTCTTAGGAATCTACAGAAAATGCATACTGTACTGTGTCTTCCTAAATTAAGCTCCGTCCCAAAACTCTTGTTCCTTGAAAGTAATAAAATTAAAATCCTTATCCACTGTATCCCAGGTGACTAATAGCATCTGATGAAACAATTTGACGGCAAATTGCTTCATTACCCAATAAATGAAAGCTGTACTCTCCAAAGGTCAAAGTCCATTTCTTGGTGCATATTAAGTGAGGAAATGCAGAAATCATCATCTTTAGCTTTTCCAGAGACAGTTACCTTTCATGCAGATAATTGAGCCTACTTCATCCCTGAGGAAATTACAAAATGAATGTTAATTCCCAGCTCTGTTTCCACATGAACAGAAGTACTTTCATGCTTTGCCAGGATTCCAGGTTCTAAACCCCTAGTGCAAAGAGAAGACCCATTTTGCCACCTGAAAGCAAAAATTATCCAAATGGGAATCCCCATTAGTCATTCAGCACTGGCTCTGGGAATACCCTCCAGATGGGTTGAATTCCTGTCCACAAACCTGTATCTTCTGTCTTTATAGCTCAGCAGAGCATTATTATCTGTCCTAAATTGTGTTAATTAAACAATTCCCATTTCAGAAATGCTACTCAGTCCTTGAGACTCAGGCCTATTTAAAAAATAGGTGGATGTGTTGAGACTTCCGATCTTTTAAAACAGGTTTTGTTTCTCTAACAGTCCTGATCTTTCTCCAAACAATGTTTCCCCAGATATCCACAATTAGAGTTTCATTTCTTAAAGTTAAGCATTATACTCTTTCATTGTGTAAGTCCATTTCCTGAAAAGGGTGAACATTTTAAATTCATAGATACTTAGAATGAATTGATTTACTCACTGGCTTTTTTTCACAAGAACCCGGAGCAGCAGGAAAGCAATTTTACACAGAGTCGACCCCTGCTGAATCTGATGTTTCTAATCGCATACAAATATGCAGCAATGTGTTGGATATTTATTTATCAAAACAGCGAGCAAAAATGATATCTTGATATAAGAAAAAGAGCTGGGACAAGATAATTTATTGGTACATTAATTTATGTGTATTGTTTGTCTACTCCCTCACCTCTAAAACACATAAAAATGCTAAGCAGGTAGCTAGGCATGTAAAGATTTCTTCCCTTGGAGATTTGTACAAGGAGGAAAACAAAAGCTTTGTTTGTTTATCTTTGGTAAAGGTTTAATCTTATTATTCCCATAATCCAGGAGTTGGAATAGGGGTCAGAAAGGAGAGAAAAAGCAGAGAAAGGAATGTGCTTGAAAGAAGAAAGAAAATAAGATATACATATATATGTGTGTGTGTGTGTGTTTGTATGTATGTATAAAACTTATAATGTGAAAGATATTATTTTTAATAATTTTTTGTTTAAAAGGGTCCTTCACATATATTTCTCTTCTAATCATTCATTTAAAAATGAGTGGTTTTTGGCATTCTTTATTAATAGATAAAAGGGTGATTTCAGGGTGAGGTATATAAAGTAATTTATCTTGGAACGTCTTGCTGAACCAGAAACAAACAAACAAACAAACAAAATAATGCTCAAAGAATAATAGGAATATATAAAAAACCTAAACATATTTTGACCATCAAATTAAATAAGGGTAGTAATGAACTATAGCTTATTCAATAAAATAAGAACCCAGGAGTTCATACTGAAATAAATAAATAAACATGCTTAAGTTATTATATTCTTTAGAGTAAAAAATAATATGGAAATGAGGTTTAAAAATTATCAATGCATACCAAAACTTGAGGGAAAAGATATTATCAAAATTAACATAAATAGTATTGGAATAAACCGACATCATGTACTTCCTGATACAACACAGAGAGAAGGAGATATCATTTTGTGGTGTTCCAGCCAAATAGGTAATCTAAATTTTATCAAGGAAATATCAGAGAAAAACCAAATCAAGGTTATATAACTTATATAACCAACTTGTAGTTCTAAAACGCAAACAAAAGAATATGGTTTAGAAACAAAGATGGATCTCTTCTAAATTAAAAAAAAAAAAAAACTGAAGAAACATAACTTAAATATAATGTATGCTTCTGGATTGGATCCAGGAGTAGGAATGAAATAGCTATAAACCATTATTAAGACTGTTGATGTAATTGGTCACAGACTATATAATAGGCAGTAGTTGCTTCCATGTTAAATTTCCCACTTTTGATAATAATACTGTGGTTACATAGATAATACTCTTCTTAGGAGATACAAATGAACTATGATGTAAAGAAGTGCAATATCTCTAACTTATTCTCATATTATTCTTAACAATGATAAAGCAAATGAGACAAAATGTAATTTCAGTAGGAATATATGGGAGTTAGTATAAATTCTTGTAATCTTTTCTCTAATTTGAAATTATATTAATACTAAAATGAAAGCTCATCAAAAATTAGTGGGTTGGAGTTGATAATCTTTAAACTTTGCTTCCTTAAAATTTATGATTTTAGAATGAGTTTTATTATGAAAATTTCTTTAGTTTTTCTCCTGGAAATAGTTTGCCTCTTTCCCTTATTTATACTCCTAGATCCTGCATCATGATTCACTCTTCTGTGGTTAAAATAACATATTCAACAAGTATCTCTGAGTACTTAGTTTAAGTCAAACCCTGAACCAGGCATCAGGAATCTATTAAAAGCAAGATACAAAACCTGTCCTTATAGATTTATAGCTTCCCTTGTTACTTTTCGTGTACATACATGTTTCTTTTTCTTTCTCTCTCTCTCTCTCTCCTCTCTCTATCTTTCCCTCCTCTCTCTCTCCTCTCTCTCTCTCTCTTCTCTCTCTCCTCTCTCTCTCTCTCCTCTCTCTCTCTCTCCTCTCTCTCTTTTTTTTTTTTATTTTGAGACAGAGTCTCACTCTGTCACCCAGGCTGGAGTGCAGTGGCACAATCTCGGCTGACTGCAACCTCCACCTCCCAGGTTCAAGCGATTCTCCTGCCTCAGCCTCCCGAATAGCTGGGACTATAGGCACACGCCACCATGTCCAGCTATTTTTTTCTTTCTATTTTTAGTAGAGACAGGGTTTCATCATGTTGGTCAAGATGGTCTCAATCTCTTGACCTCGTGATCTGCCCATGTCAGCCTCCCAGTGTGCTGGGATTACAGGTGTGAGTCACCGCGCCTGGCCCATACATGTTACTTTCTTACTAGAATTCTAAAATATTTTGGAAGCTCTAAGCTGTGTAGAGTATTCATTAACGTAGTATTCAATATTAACATAAGTTAATTAAAATTACAATTGACAATCTACCATGTAACTTTTTAACCCACTAAGCCACATTTGAACATATTCACCATAACAATTATTATCAAATGAAAAATTTATTTTACAGGTGAAGGCAAAAGGAATTGAAAACTTTACAGTCTGCAATATAACATTATAAAGGAAGGTATGATATATTCTAGGAAGAAAAGAGTAATTAATATTTATTGAGAATATACCATGTTCTATAAATTATATTCAACAGTATACATCAATTAATTCATCCACACACCAACTCTATGAAGTAGGTATTGTTTAACTCCTTTTACAGATCAAGAAACTGAGGCTCAGTACTTTTAAGAGACTTACGTAGGTTCACTCATATTTGCTTTGAACCCAGGACTTTTCAACTCTAGGTCTTGCCACTATAATCCATTCTAATGATTTCTTGGTCAGTTGTCACTTTTTGCCATGGAATTACAGGCTAAAAGGGGGCATGTGAAAGTCTTAAGAAAGAACAATTATCCCATTGGTCTAACAGATTTTTATATTATTGCTTTCAGTTGTTTTTAATCCATTTGTCTTTTGCATTTATTTCCTGTGATGAGCAAAATTTATGCATGAATGTATGTCTGTAAAAGTAGATCCAGTGACCAGTTGTGATAAAAATAAATAATATAGTAATATCTTATCAGAGTAGAGAAAATATACACACCACACACATGCAATAGTCTGAGTCTATACCCTTTTCATATGAGAAAAAAACTCTTCCATTAATTAATATTAAATGAGTAAAATTTTAGTGTTACTCATTTGAAACTTCTAAGAGAATATTTTAAAATAGTGGGTGTCTTACCTTCTTGATATGTGCAGAATTAGGTGTTTAAACTTAAAAACAGTGAGTAAAAATTAATGATAGCTAAAACCATCATAAACAGAAAAGAAAGGGTTGTGCCTTTTCCTGAAAACAAACAAACAAAAAAAAAAAACTGAGCAGATGACAATTTTCTCACTTCCCCATAATAAGATCAACCTTCCATAACTATAGAGTGAGAAGGGAGTAGATGAGTAAAGAAGGCAAAGGAATTTGTCTTACAGGTGGCATCAGCTGCTTCCCTGTCTTGGATACAGTTTTAAAAGGTCTAAATATGAAGTAAACGGGTATCTTTGAATTTTTACATTAAATAGAAAGTATGTTTTAATTGCTTTAAGGCAGATTTATTTGTAGAAAACATCATTTGCCAGTTAAATTATAACCATAAAAATATAGATGTACATATATAATTTCATATGTTTATACAGAATATAAAGTTATGTATAAGAGTAGAAATAGTAATGGCCAAGGATCAGATAACTTGGAATCTACTGTTTTGATTTATCACAAAAAAGGTCACTTTGAGCAAGTCACTTAAATCTAAAATTTCCCATACCATCTGAAAAAGAGACAAAAATAGATCATTTACATTATTCTTTTTTTTTTTTTTTTTTGTTTTGAGATGGAGTCTGGCTGTCACCCAGGCTGGAGTGCAGTGGCACAATCTCTGCTTACTGCAAGCTTTGCCTCCTGGGCTCATGCCATTCTCCTGCCTCAGCCTCCCAAGTAGCTGGGACTACAGGCGCCCACCACTACATCCAGCTAATTTTTTTTGTATTTTTAGTAGAGATGGAGTTTCACCGTGTTAGCCAGGATGGTCTCAATCTCATTTCTGTGATTCTTTCAGTCATCAAAATTATTTGCTTTTACTCAACCAAAAAGGACTTACTGAGTTTTGTGAGCCTGTTAGTGTGTTTGTTCTTAAAAATAATGAAAAAGTGTATTTAAAAAGTTTTATGAATAAGATGAAAACAAAATAAAAACATGAAGTAAAGAATAATTTAATACTGATGTGATGTTTTCTGGACTAATAAACATCAACCATAATAACTACCTGTTATTGAAATCTTTATATGTTCCAGGCATTTATCCATGGACTTGCCATACATTTCCCATCTTATATGTATTAAGAATACATATAAACATGCATTTTACACATATGTAAACATGTATTTTTATACATATATAAACATGTATATATGTTCCATACATATATAAACATGTATATATGTTTTATACATATATACACACATATTTTTATCTCAATTTACTGATAAAAAAACTGATGCTTGGGGGGTTATACATATATAAACATGTATTTTTATCCCAATTTACTGATAAAAAACTGATTCTTGGGGGTTTAGTAACTAGTTTGATGTTACTCAGATAATAAGTGATGGGAACATGATTCAAATTTTATTTTTATCAATAACTTTGATGTCCACTTTATCTTTGGTAACCATACTTTATATGGATTCCAGTGTTCAGAGAAGGATTTTATTATGGATAACAGACTATGATAAGACATTAAATGATTAGAGAGGGAAGGAGGAAGGAGGAAGAGATTAGAGCACTTTTTATATTTTTATATTAGTGTCCAAGCTATCATTAGAGTCTACATAAACAAACACACAGACACATAAACATACACACATATATTTAAATGTATAGTGAATATTATGTGTAACATCTGAGTCTTTCAATGAGCATTCATTCTTACTATCATTCAAATATATGTTGCATTTAGCATCAATGACATAAGCATTAATCTTTTAATAATTGTCTTTCCTTATAACTTTACAGAATTTGAAAAACTTACAGTAGTTGCTTTTGTGTGCAAAAGGAGTAAAATTTGCCAATCGCAACCATGCCTCCCAGAAGTAGCACATTTACTAACAAATACTATCTTGAGTTTGTGTTTTATTTATGACAAAAGTGTGCCCATTAACTTTCTTTCAATTCTCACATATCTGTCAACTTTGGTGTTTGACTTTGCCTCGTAGTGTTTGCCACCAATTATATTATTTGCTTAAGTAAATTTGGAAGTATTCTTCCATTTCTATATTGAGGCATAATATATAAGCAAATGTATCATCATGATTGTGGCCTTAAAAGCTTATCAGAGGAAGGTAGAGTTAATTACCAATTATATGGCAAGCACTGACAGTTTTATGAGATAAATCTAAAAACTGAAACAACACCTAGTGTTTTCTGAAAAGCAGAACAATGAAATGTTTTGATCACATTCATATAAGCCCACACGTATGTATTTATACAAATAAACATTTACATTTGGAGATACACATCACAGATTCTAAAGAGGCTACTCTGAACACTATATTACTGCCAAGTGGGTCATGAGTGCAGGAATTTCACATATGTTTAATGATATACATTTTATCATTGGATAGCTAAAAAAATCAACAATGTCCACTTTTTTCCACATGGATTATGCATTAGTGAGAAGAGAGCGCACACAGAGTAAGATACCAAGTATCACAAAATCAAGTGGCCATAAATAGCTTCACTTCTTGGTGCATTGTATATTGATCCTCACAGTGCTTAATGGGTGGGAACTGGCTGCCAGTGACACCTAGAGTAAGTCAGGATCTTGACAAATATGAGAAGAAATTGGTTTGCAACACAGAACTTCCATAATTATTTTTAAAAGAAAGATAAGTATTTATTCATTTGAGGCTTGCCCAGTTCCTGAGCCAAACACAGCATCAACAAGGTCACAGTCTCACCTGGAAAGAGAAATCAATGTCTATGCCTGGAAGTCCCTGGACAAAGTCTTTACTTGGGGCTTTCCAGCAAACCAGAAAGCCTCTCGTCCATGATTCTAATGAATAACCTTTGATCTGGGTAGTTGCAATAATGAATTGATCCAAGAACCATGATTATATATTTATTTTACTGAAAATATCTACTCATTTAATTGTCCCTTAGTATTTCTGTGGTGTTTTAAAGGAAACAAAATAATAATAATGGTAGGAAAAACCAAGATGTATTGAGTACTCAAATATGCTTAAAAGTGTTACACGGTTTTATGGATGAAAAAAAAAAATAAGGCTTGGAATCCTAGATGACGTGACTTGTAGATGCTGGAGTAGAAATTTGAAGAGTTACAGTACTATAGTTTCCACTTTTCAATACTGTGCTGTGTTATTTTTCAGAAGCAGCACAGTTGTCCAATTTTACACAACTCCCTGGATCTTAATTTATTGCCTCCTTAATTTTAAGTTTGTTGTTCTGCTCCAAGCCTTATACCCAATGTCCTTTTATTTCAAGATGATCAAATGTTAGCAATAAGAATTTTACCACGTAGAGTTGCTACAACAAAATATCTACAATTTCTAAGCTTTAACCAAAAATTACTAGAAAGGCAAAGAAATAGAAAAATGCAACCCATACTCAAGAAATAAAATGTAATCAATAGAAACAGATTTCATGTGGGCTCATATGTTAGATTAAGCAGGCAACAGCATCAAAACAGATATTATAAATATGTTCAAAGAATTAAAGACAAATGTCCAAATAGTCAGTAAACAAGCATACTCTCACTAGATAAATGGAAACTAAAAACCAAATAGACATTTTAGAGCTAAGAATGACAATTAGCAAATGAAAATTACACCAGATGTGAAATGGCAGAAGAATTAGCAAAGTTGAATACAGATCAGTAGAGCCCATATTTAGTGTTTATATCCTTGAAATCCCTCATATATCTAACCAGTCATTAATTAGCCATCCTGAATTCCAAAATTATGATTTCTCCCTTCACAATTGAATGATGCATTTCTTCAACTTCTGTTTTACATGAAAATTTAAAAATCAATAGAAAGGAGAGTTATATCGTACTGTAAAGCCTAAAAAAAACTTTTTAGTGATTGCTAATGTTCCTGAATCATAATTCTCTTAGTTTTTCTACTGACATAACAATTTTCTTTAAATGTTTCCTGTATATTGAAATTAACAAAAATAAATACAAACTCCTGGAAAATAAATTTGTCTCATTTAAAAAAATTTACATAGGAGTTCGTGAAAAACAACTCATAATTATGAACTAGCACTTAAAGCTAAAACCTCATTGTAATGGAGAACTGTAATTTAGAATACAATATTGGACATGTAATTCTGATTGAAAAGAAATCCATTAACAACATTTTTATAAATCTTTGAGTTTCACAAAGCTTAAATAACAAAACCATGAGTGATTTGAAAGTTTTACACCATTTGTAGCTTCAGGGATACATTTAGGATATTGTCCACTAAAGCATGTCATAGATGTTCTAAAAGTACTTATTCAATATATTTTCAGTATAATAAGTGTGAAATGAATTAGGGTAACTGAGAATTAATCTACCACATTCACCCACACCTAAAACTCTAACCTATGATCATTTTTTCTTTTCTTTTAAAAATGTAATCTCTTTCTAAAATATAACTAGGTCATAAAGCAACCCTAATCATCAATGCCTCATCAATAAGACATATGAATGCTGTGAAGTCAAATGTCACCTAGTGAATATCCTTCAAATTCAGATTTTCTCATACCATATAAATGCACTTGGAATACAGCTGATCAGATCATATTTTGCTTGGATGAATTAATCAGGAAATGGACATATTTTTATTAGGAGCCTACTATGTGCAAAAATAAGTTACTCTGATATAAAAATAAATAATTTACTTGATAATATAAATAAAGACGGGCTGAGGTGATTATCTACTACAGAAGCAATTTTATTTTGCAACATAAAAGCAAAATCCCAGTAAGAAGCAGTCAATATTAATGCAGATTAGTTCTGGATGTTGCTGTCTGTTGTTTAGGGTTGATAGATGGGGATAAAAGATTAAAAATTTAGGACAATAATGATTGCAATTTACCTTGAATTTTAAGAAATGATTTGAACCACTATAATATTTAGTTTTCCTGTTGAATTGCATGTGGTAATTATAGAAAATGTTCTGCATATGGTAAGTGCTGTAAGCACAATAGGTGCCTTGCCCAGTGAGCATGGCAAGTCAATATGCCTAGATATCAGTTTTCAGCAGAGAAAGAGGCTTAGTTGTAGGGCCACTGAATGGGGAGATGGGAGGAAACCTCAAATCTGTCTCCTAGAGGAGTTTGGGGCTAGAGATTTCAAGGGTTTTGGAGTGGGCCAAAGTGTGGAGATCATTGATCAGAGTGCAGGGTGAAGTCATGGGATAGTGATATGGTTTGGCTGTGTCCCCACCAAATCCCCACATGTCATAGGAGGGATGCAGTGGGAGGTAATTGAATCATAGGGGTGGTTACTCCACTCCCTGCTGTTCTCATGATAGTGAGTAAGTTCTCATGACATCTAATGGTTTTATAAGAGGCTTTTCCCCCTTTGCTTGACATTTTTCTCTCCTGTTGTCACATGAAGAAGGAGGTGTTTGCTTCCCCTTCTGCCAAGATTGTAGTTTTCTGAGGCCTCCGCAGCCCTGTAGAACTGTGAGTCAATTAAATCTCTTTCCTTTATAAGTTACCCATTCTTGGGTATTTCTTCATAGCAGTGTGAGAAT
Source organism: Mandrillus leucophaeus (assembly GCF_000951045.1). NCBI lineage: Eukaryota > Metazoa > Chordata > Mammalia > Primates > Cercopithecidae > Mandrillus > Mandrillus leucophaeus. Next base: position 1,155,924 of record NW_012107686.1, on the reverse strand, counting down.
GGACTAAAACAAATTGATACTGGAAAGTGGGGTGCTGCCATAAAGAGACCTACAAATGTGGAAGCAAATTTGGAACTGGGTAACAGGTAGAGATTGGAACAATTTGGAGGGCTCAGAAGAAGACAGGAAGATGTGGGAAAGTTTGAAACTTCCTAGAGACTTGTTTTTTGACCAAAATGCTGATAGTGATATGGACAATAAAGTTCAGACTGAGGTGGTCTCAAATGGAGATAAGAAACTTGTTGGGAACTGGAGGAAAGGTCGCTCTTGCTATGCAAAGAGACTGACAGCATTTTTCCCCTGCCCTAGAGATCTGTGGAACTTTGAACTTGAGAGAGATGATTTAGGGTATCTGGCAGATGAAATTTCTAAGCAGCAAAGTGTTCAAGAGGAAGCAGAGCACACGAGTTTGGAAAATTTGCAGTCCGATGATGCAGTAGAAAAGAAAAATCCATTTTCCAGGGAGAAATTCACGCTCAATGCAGAAATTTGAAAAAGTAAAAAGGAACCAAATGTTAATCACCAAGATAATGGGGAAAATGTCTCGAGAGCATTTCAGAGACTTTCATGGCAGCCCCTTCCATCACAGGCCCAGAGGCCTAGAAGGAAAACATGGTTTTGTAGGCAGGGCCCAGGACTCCCCTGCTGTGTGCAGCCTAGGGACTTGTTGCCCTATATCCCACCCACCCTAGCCAAGGCTAAAAGGGGCCAAGGTACACTCTTGGCCACGGCTTAGAGGGTGCAAACCCCAAGCTCTGGCAGCTTCCATGTGATGTTGAGCCTGCAGGTGCCCAGAAGTCAAGAATTAAGGTTTGAGGACCTCTGCATAGATTTCAGAATTTTATGAAAATGCCTGGAATGTCCAGGCAGAAGTTTGCTGTAGGGACAGAGCCCTCATGGAAAACCTCAGCCAGGACAGTGTGGAAGGGAAATATGGGGTTGGAGATCCTACACAGAGTCCCCACTGGGGCACTGCCTAGTGGAGCTGTGAGGAGGCCCACAGTCCTCCATATACCCTAATGGTAAATTCACTGACAGCTTGCACCATGTGCCTGGAAAATCCAAAGACACTCAATGCCAACCCATGAAAGCAGCTGGGAGTGGGGCTACACCCTGCAAAGCCACAGGAGTGTAGCTGTTCAAGGCTGGAGGAACCCACCTCGCACTTCAACATAACCTGGATGTGAGACATGGAGTCAAAGAAGATTATTTTGGAGCTTTAAGATTTACTTACTGCCTCATTGGATTTCAGACTTGCATGGAGCCTGTAGCCCCTTTGTTTTGGCCAATTTCTCCCATTTGGAATGGGTGTATTTAGCCAATGCCTGTACTTCCATTGCATTTAGGAAGTAACTAACTTGTTTTTGATTTTATAGGCTCATAGGTGGCAGGAAATTGCTTTGTCTCAGAGGAGACTTTGAACTTGGATCTTTGGGTTAATGCTGCTGGAAGGGGATAATTGTGTTTTAAAATGTGAGGACATGAGATCTGGGAGGGGTCTGGGGTTAAATGATATAGTTTGGCTGTGTCCCCACCCAAATCTCATCTTGAATTGTAGTTCCCATAATCCCTTTGTGTCATGGGAGGGACCCAGTGGGAGGTAATTGAATTATGGAGCAGTTACCCCCATGCTGCTGTTCCCATAATAGTGAGTGAGTTCTCACAAGATTTGATGGTTTTATAAGAGGCTTTTCCCACTTTACTCAGCACCTTTCTCTCCTTCCACCATATGAGGGAGGATGTGTTTTCTTCCCCTTCCACCATGATTGTAAGTTTCTGGAGGTTTCCCCAGTCCTGTGGAACTATGAGTCAATTAACTGCTTTCCTTTATAAATTACCCAGTCTTGAGTATTTCTTCATTGTGAGAATGGACTAGTACAGATAGGGAGATGAAGAAACTGTCCTCATTCTGATGCAGTTCCTTTGTGGGGGTTCTTTGAACTGGTTGGTGTCAGCCATTCTGCTGGGATTCAGAATCTTAAAAATGTCTTAAGCACTGCTTCAACAAAAGCCTTATGATTCTAACATCAGAGATCCTATCTATAAGAACAATGGGGATGCAAATTAGTTCTTAAACAGAAGCCTTATAATTCTAAAGTCAGAAATCCCATCTATAGGAACAATGGGAATGCAAATGGCTCTGTCCAGAATTCATTGTTAAGCCTATGAGGACAGCTTCAGTACTTATGTTGTTTGATTCTTCACAAGTCTGTGAGATTAGTGTTGTTATTCTCAATTTACAGGCAGAGCAATGAAAATTCTGAGAGATTAGGAACCAAAATATTAAAAAGTAAAATATTCTGTGAAAAGTCAAGAAGTTTGGTAAATAGCAAAAGCAAGATTGAAAGCAAACATCTGTCCAAAGTCACTGCAAAGAAAGAATTCAGGGTTTCTTCAGCCTAGCACTATCCACCAAAATGTATGTATTATAGGCATATTTTAAGTATACCTTAGTACCATTTTGCTATAAAATTTTACCATTGGGGACTGTGCTATTACCACAGATTTAGAAATGTTACAAATCAAATCCTATTTTCTTTTTTTTCAGTATTTTTGGATTGCAAATATTTCTGACTATGACAAAAGGTGTTATCTTTTTTTCCTATCATCAGTGTTATAACCTATTTTTCTCTATTTTAAATGTGAGAACTAAGAAACAGTGCAATACCAGTAACCTTGCCCAAGGTAACAAAGTAAGTGTGCCCTGGAGGCAAGATTAGAACTGCCTCCCTTTTTCCAAAAGATATGACTGTGTCCTATTTCCGTGAAGTTACAAGATAAGTAGCAAGACTGCTTTTGCTGTGTCAGCTTTAATTTGGCATGTCTTGACATTTGGCCATTTACATTCTTTGTTACAGGATTGCCTTACATGTGTTTAATTTCTCCTTTTGTTTTAGAAGAGAACAACTGGGGGAGAAGAAAAAACCCTAATAGCCCAATTAGATAGATGCTTATTTATGTGAATTTGTGATATTCTATTTATTTTTTAAACAAATTTGCTGCTTTGTTTACCTAAATGTAGTATTGTTAAGATACTACAATTGTTGAACTACATAGCTGCCTTTGCTTCAGTGTGAGATGCCTTAGACGCACTGCTTGTCCAACTATATTTATATGCTTGTATATTTGAAGGCTCACACCTCATTGCACACTTAACAGCTTATAGAAACAGCATCCTACTCATTTGAGGTGTTAGATATTAGCTCTTCACAACAATGCCATTTTTGATTATTTACTTAATAGAACTTACTCGTAGTCTATTTAGCTCTGCCTTGTTAAAGAGGTCGCAATCCTTTTGGAAACCCAGTTTGCCATTTTTAAATAAAACATCTGGGTGTTTTTAGCATTTCTCAAATGATGTATATATGGCTTGGTTGCCTATTTCTTTTAAAAAGAAAAACTGTTTTCTGTTCTGACTAAATATTTTTTTTAAACAAAATCTCCCTCTCCAAAGGGACATCTCAATTGAATTATTGCTTCCCTTTGCTCCTAGGGGGTGGGAAATAGGAGTGGAATGGTTTAGGGTGAAAGTACAATTATGATGCTTACAAATCAAGCCTGCTAATGGAAAAGACTTCTCATCCATAGCTACAGTCCCACTAGCATAACAACATAATTAGCTTTGGAGTTTTAGTAATTACCATCCAGATTCCTAAGGAAAACAGTCCTGAAATTACTGCTGTGTAATCACAAATAAAATTGTAAAGTTTCCTGTTTAAATTTACTTCAGCTCATAAACAGAAATATTATCCAAAGATCATGTGATAAAAGACTAAGCTTAAAAAAATTCTCCAATTTCAGAGATCTTTCCGAAGTTGCTTCATAGAGCTTCAAGTCAACAATTGTGTATCCTGACATCTGTCACCATTTGCAGCCACATTTGGAACATTGAGGCCATTAAGTTTAAAAACCTCAGTCTGGTCCCTGTTCCTTCTTATGTCTCATTTTGACATGTGCCTCTGGTCTCAGACTCAATCTCTTGCCTCTTTAATCATTTATGCTTGTTTTTCATAATTACTATCTTACACTCAAACTGCAGGATATTTCATTCTGTAATAAGAAGTATAGTACAAACAAAATTAGTGTAATTTTCATATTAACTCTTACTTGCTCTGTGACTACAATTAAATAACTTATCTTGACCTGAGTTTTATTTTTCCAATCCCAAGAATACAGTCCCCGGTTTGTAAATGTATTTAATAAACTAGGCTGTATTAATGATAATATTGATCAACTCTAGCTGTTAGGTAAATTGACCTGTGCTATTTTCTCTCATGACATGTCTCTAACAAATTTATCCTTGTCTTAATGAGAAGAAACTCCACTATCTTCTCAGTGATTTGTCTGTTACCTTCCTCCTTGAACTGAAGCCTAGTATTTCATGGTAATACTCAAACTATTCCCTAGGATTTCACATTCCCGTATGCCAAGGTTCCTTTCTGTACTATGCCTTCAATTAGCAGAATGAGGAAGAAATTTCAGCACACTGTTGTTCTTTCCTAGATTTTTCAGAACTGACAACTCTTAAACATCCTTTTCAGAAACTGTTAACTTTCCTCCTATCATTCTCTTTCATTTCTTGCTATTATCAAATAAGGCCGTGGACATTATTGGAGGCCACCTAGATTGATCTTTAAGGCCCAGACACTCATTCTTTCAAGTACTCAGAATGTTAATTGCTGATGGCTCATACTGTGTTTCTCTATAGAAATAATCCACATTTGTATAAAGCTGATTCAGTGAAGGTTGCTTTCCTCCCTAAAGGTGTTCTTCATGCAACAGATGGTTTCGAGGCCCTGTCTCTTGCTTTAATTCAGAAAGACTCTAAAGGGCCATCCCAGCTCCAGTACTCTCCATGGAATCAGTTGAAGCCTCGTTTGCAATAACTTCTCAGTTCAACTTGTTTTTCTACCCAGTCCTGCACTGTGCCTGCCTCACTGATGTTATTACTGAGATCACTCCCCCAAAAGCCCTCTGCACACAAATTTCAGAGTCTCTAAGTATGCTTTCCAGGTAACTGAATCCATGTTAGTTGGCACCAGAAATTATTCTAGAAAGCATGGGAATTTGGGTCTGGATCACTGGCTGGCTGGTGATGATGATGCTATCACTGGTGTTCAGTGAAACACTAATAGCCTTGCACATGCATTTATGATGCAGTGTCAGAAAATTCATTAGTAGTGAACTAGGATGATATCAGGTGATGGAAATGTGCTCATAAGTATAGTATCTGAGTTGTCAGAGAGCTTGGAAGATAATGATAGGTATAGATGTGTGGAATCATTGATGCATTGGAAAAAAGATACTGAAAAGCTTGAGGTATCTATGTTAATTATGTCTAACACAAGACTAAGCATGAAAGCCAGAGGGCTAATTTCAACTTTTAAAAAGACATTCTCTCCTGCAGCTGCAGTTCAAAAAAGCTGAACACCAGTTCTAGAATATAATTTTTTTTTTTGAGATGGAGTTTTGCTCTTGTTGCCCAGGCTGGAGTGCAATGATGTGATTTCTGCTCACTGCAACCTCTGCCTCCAGGGCTCAAGCAATTCTCCTGCCTCAGCCTCCTGAGTAGCTGGGATTACGGGTGCATGCCACCATGCCTGGCTAATTTTTTTTTTAGGAGAGACAGGGTTTCGCTATGTTGGCCAGGCTAGTCTCAAACTCCTGACCTCAAATGATCCACCTGCATCAGCCTCCCGAAGTGCTGAGATTATAGGCATGAGCCACCACGCCCAACCCAGAACATAATTACAAGAGTGTCAGAGCTCCAAAAAAGATTTAATTCTCAACCATGGCATGTCTATTATGTTAAGGTTAAGACCTAGATTGGGAATGAGTGGGATCTTCAGAATGGAGATATCTGCAATAATACCCTTGAAAGTCATTAATCCCCAGAGTCTAGGGGGTTGGAAAAGTAGTTCATTTCTCTTTGTAAAAGGCTAGAACATCTCTCACTTGCTTAAAATTAATACAGAAGTGCCTGCCTTGGAAGTATGTACATCCTCTTCCTTTCATTAAGATTTACTCTCACTTCCTCTTTCAACCAATGGACTAGTAACTAGGGTCAAGTCACATACCAACAGGCCAGTGAGAACAGAGCCTTCTAAGGAAGGCTAAGAAGTACTTACAAGTACAGAGCCTCCTAAGGAAGGAAAGGCACTATATGCTGAAGGATCTTCAGGATCTAGCCTGCGTGCACCAGCAGGAGCCAGTAGAGTATATACGGGACTGGATCCTCAGGATGCTGAATAACGATGAAAGAGTAGAAATTGATCTGAAAGATTATATTAGTATAGTAGCACTAACCGGAGCATTTAACATCCTAAAAAAGACCCTGGGACCATATTGCTTGTTGCACATTCAGGAAAATCAATGACTTGAGATACAAATGCCAGGAAAGTGGTTACAAATGGATTCCTCAAGGAATTGCGAATAATAGAATAAATATACTACATAATGGTCAAAAACCTCACTAAGTAACTTTGTTGATATAGGGCCCTGAAGGTACTGCATTTACCAAAGCAATAAGGAATGGTCTGACAAAATGAAGAACAGGATTTTTAAGTTCAATAGTGACTCTCTTTTGCAAGTAAGAGTTGAAGCAGATTATGTGGCTATAGACTTAGGTTCCTTGTAACAATGGCAATGATTGGATTTCAAAAAATAGAAGCTACTTGGTGGCGCTTAACAATCAGAAGCAAGATAGGTGCAATTATTGTATTAGCTAGTAGGTCAGAATGGAAGTCAGAAGTGCCCCACTTGTAGAGAACTATAGAGATGTTTAATGGAACACTGCATTCCCAGGAGCACATTAGATGGGCAGTTAAAAAGGTTATCGATCCTTCTCTATTACCAGAATCAGTCAATGATTGATCATCAGGAGGCTGAAGGCGGCTGCTCCAATAAAGTCATGATAACTTACCCAGTTTCCATACCTGAGCCAGTTCTCAGACTTAGGATCCATTAAGTGGTGAGGGGGCCAATTATTCATGAGAAAGGACCCTGCATAAATATGGCAAATACGTATGTGTATATAAAACAATTCTGCCCTTCTCCAAAGAGTCATATAGACTTCTACTGAGATACCCATGCATTTGAGAAAGGTGATACCTAGGTATTTTGACACCGTCAGACCTAGGGTCTGTGTTGACAGTTAGTACCTGGGAATATAAGACATTATGATAGACACCTTGTTAGAATGTAAAAGTATGGAAGACAGGTACTAAAAAGGAGTCTAAACTGAGGTCCAACTCACACTGGGTTTACTAGGTCCAGTGGTCACTTTCAAGGTACCTAAATGTATAATCGAAATGGACATCTTTGGGGATAGGCCAGACATTTACATTGGTTCCTTGGTCTACAGAGAAAGAACTATTCTAATAGGCAAACCCAAATGGAGTCCCTTAAACCTCTCCTCCATTCCTGAATAAGATTTTAAATAAGAAACAATGTAACATCCCAGTGGGAAGGATGTGGAAGCAGCATTTACTATAACATACCTATTTAATTTACCAACCAGGCCTGTACAAGAAGAAGTTGGATTATGGAGGATGACATTATTCCATACAAACCCAACCACATAATAGGCCAAATTGCAGCCTTGATGCCACACATCTTTGTTAGAGCATAGAAATACAACCTTACGTGCATGGTATATTGCCAATGATCTGGTGAATGTATTCTTTTCCACATCTCTCAAAAAAAGTACCATAAGTAATTAACATTTATATGAGAAAAGCAAGAATATGTTTCTAGTCTTGTTCTTAGGCTCCTGCACTCCTTCCAAATGCCATTCAAAAGGACTAGAATTATCTAGTTATTTAACAGAATGACATCTTGGTATACTATATCGAAGACATCATGTTAACCAGACCAGATGATCAAAAAGTGGTGAGTACAGTGGAGATTTTGGTAAGATGTATGAGCTCCTGAGGATGGTCTGTCGTATCAGAGAAGTTTTTAGGAGTCCAATAGTCTAGGGTCTTCTAAAACATCTGTTTCATAGTAAGAGACAAATTATTGCACTCAAAATTCCCACCAGCAAAATGAAATTATATGTTAGGACCCTTCGAGATATACGAAGGTAGCACATTTCACACTTGAGAATGTGAAAGCAAGGAAAGTTGCCAATTTTGACTGGAATCCTAAGAAGGAAATGGCTTATCAGTAGTTTCATGTAAGCAGCCCTGCCACTTGGGCATGCACTGTGGTTGTCCCTAGGTATTTTTTTCAGAAGAGTCCATGCAGTGTAGAGTTAATGGCTAGGGCAAACAATAGAATCACAAGGTAGAACACTAGGGTTATTTAGCAAAAATGTTTCATCTGTTTGGGCCTGGGTAGAGGCAATGTACCTGGTAATGAAGTATCAAGTAACTATGTAGCCAGAGCTACCGATTTTGAGTTAAATCATACATAAAGGCAGGTCCAGAAGCAATTCATTGTAAGATGGAAGTGGAACATCCAGAATGAGGCATGAGCAGAGCTAGAAGTAAGCTACATAAGCAAATATCCCAAATCCCAATGTCACCCATTGCTGCTCCTCTGGTGCTTCCCTATTAAATCACACAATGCAGACATAAGCTAACAGAGATGGGCAAAATGCCATGCTTGATTCATTGCCAGGTCAGCATGACACATCTCTGTAATCCTAACATGTACTTCTGCTACCCTGTTTCCATTCATACACTGTGGTAATGAGAAGTCCTTTAGGTGGGCAGAACTTGAGGTAATACACTTAATCCTCTAATTTGGATGGAAATAGATGTGCAAACGTGGGCAATGACAAATGGCTTGCAAGGTAACACGAAGGCCTAGAAAGGAGATTAGAAGGTTGAGGACAAGGAGATCTACTTCAATGACTT